>NC_056744.1:1165756529-1166071529 GCF_019279795.1 Protopterus annectens
TTGTATTTTTTGTCATCTTTTTTTATTTTGTTTATTTATTTATTTTTGCTTTATTTGTGAGGTGGTTAACTCTTTCTTCTTCATCCTTAACATGGTGGGTAAAAGCTTAAAATAGTGCACTAAATGTGGTCATACAATTCTCCCTCAGGACTCCCACTCCCTTTGTGTGTATTGGCTGGGAGTGGCACATCCTGATACTGAATGTGAAGCCTGTACTTCATTTGACCCCAAAGCCCCTCAGAGTAAAAGGGACAAGGTAATTCTAAAAGGTCTCCTTTCAGCTTTGTTGACAAAAGCAGTCCCCTCTCCTTCTTCTTTGGCTCTGAGGGAAAAGGAAGAAGAGAGGGAAGCTGCAAAGCTAAATGACCCTGATCTGGAAAGTAAGATTCCTGAGAAGGGCATTGAGAGAAACAAGAAATCATCCCTTGACCCCAGAGCTTCTTCAGATCTGAAGAACCGTATCCATTTTTCCATCTCCACCCTGCCTCTTTTCTCTGGAGCCAGTTAGCCCTTGACTCTATTCTCCCATTTTGCAGTAATGATCTAGGGCATCGTCTCCTCTATTGCTTCTTTCAGGTCTGCCTTTTCTTCAAGGAGCCTCACTGAAGCTGACATTGACAAAATGATGCAGAGGTTCCTTTGGATGCAGATACAATTGGGGGTCCTTCCAACTCCATCTCCTCTGATAGAGTTGGGACCATTATCATTGAGCATACCCACTTCAACTTTGTTGCAGGTCAGACCTTTGGAACTGAAGTCCTCAGATCCGAGCATCTTCAGAGTGCCTACAGTGATGCATATAGTGCCTTCTACTTCAGCTCTGGGTATCACCCTGTCTCTCTCTTTTGATTCTGACTTTCAGAGCAAGACAAGAGTCAGAGTAAATGCTTCAGAGCCAGCGTTCAGGACAACGGGTTGACGCCAAAATTGTTGGAGCCATCCCTTCCTTTTGGAACATTTGTTCTCAGTAGCCCAGTTCCAGAGTCTGCCTCAGAGCTGGGAAGAATTGGAGCTTTGGGGTCTCTGTATCCCACCAATTAGAGAGACTTCCTTGGCTCCAATTTCCTCCATGGTCTCTGAGGCCTTCCAACTGGTCCTCTCAAGGTCGAGAGAAGAGGTGGCTCCATCTTATTCAGATCCATCCCACCCTCCAATGTGTACAACTCCAGAATTCACTCCTTTTCATTGACAGGGATAGCCAATTTCCAAAGCCTTGGGGAAGTTATATCCTTATGACCCCAGTCTGATTCAGTCCCATCACCAGATATTCCCAAATGACATGAACATAGAAAGCAGACTTGCAAACAGAAGCATTTGGATTCATCCTTGGAATTTGTCACAGAAGACATGAATTTGGAGTAAGGAAAGGGCTCCTCTAGATTCTGGATGGTCATGGTAAAGTCCATATTTCCCCTACTTAAGAAGGACAACTAGATGTGCTAGATAGATCTCCAGGATGCCTACTATCATGTAAAGATACACAGGCATTCCAGGATATTTATCCATTTCAGGCTGGGAGCCAATCACTTCCAGTTCAGAGCTCTGCCCTTTGGACTAACCACAGCTCACAGGGTGTTTACCAAATTCATGGCAACAGTGACAGCCTACCTCAGACTGCAGGGGTTCTAAGTGTTCCTGTACCTAGATTATTGGCTCCTAACTGCTCTGACCTGGGATCTGTAAATGTTCATAAGAGCATCTTATTACCATTTTGGACCTTAGAATTTATTGGATTCTACCTGAGCACCAAGACACATATAGCCACCTTGCCACAACACAAGATTCAATCCATCCGACAGTCAGCAATACAGGTTCTAGCCAATACACTTCCACTAGAATGGGTAATTCTAAGACTTTTAGGGCTTATGGCATTAGCCATCATTCTAGTTCCTATGTCCAGATTTTATATGAGGATTCTTTAACGGACTCTCTCAATCCAATGGTCCCAACTTCATTACCCCCTCAATACCCTGATCAGGCTGACCTCAATGGGCAGAATGCAAATCGAATGTTGGATCACTTCACAACCTAATCAACAGGTCATCTATTCTCTTAGTTTGCTCCTACAGCAGTATTTACCATAGATGTTTCCCTTTTAGGTAGGGGGCATTATGAAGGGAAGATGGTCCAAGGTACCTGGATGCCCTTAGAGACCGGCCTTCACACCAATGTCCTGGAAATGAGAGCAGTCCTTTTGGTGTTGCAGACATTTCAAGACTCTCTTCCAGTGGGTGTGATTTCAATCAAGATGGAGAATGTCAGTGGTCTGGTACATCAACAAACAAGGGGGAACCAGGTTTCATTGTTCGAGAGACCTTGAGGTTTTGGTGTTAGGGAGATGTCTTCCTGTTGCTTTCTGCTGGCAATCCATATTCCGGAGGCTTCCAATGTACTATCAGTCAGATTGAGCAGGCACATTCCTTTGCTTCATGAATGGTCCCTCAATCCAGCAGTGGCAAACTAAATCTTCAGTTGATGGGGCCAACCGTGCTGTGACCTGTTTGCTTCCTACCTGAACAAGTGGAGCAGCTACTTTGCCCTAATCCCTCTACAGGGTCAGTCACCAAGGGATGCTCTGATCTCCAGCTAGCCCTGGGCCTTCTTTATGCCTTCCCACAGTTTCCTGTGATTATGAAATTCATTCAGAAAGCCAGAAGGTGCAAGGATAAAGTGATCATCATTGCCCCTTATTGGCCTTGACAGATTTGGTTCCTATATCTTTGGTCTCACCTTCCAAGTGCACCCTGGACACTGGCTTATAGGCCAGATCTTATTTCCTGTCCTTCCAGACATTCCCTTCTGGACTTCGAGCCCCTGAAATTAACCACTTGGTTTCTCCAGTGCTAATGATGACCAGGAACACCAGGTTTTAAGAAAATGTACAACATATCCTCTGCCTCATAAAAGTCTAGCACCAGAAGAGTGTATCAAAGTAAATGGAAAAGATTTTATTTCTGGGGTATGGGAAAAGGTTTGGACCCCTTCTCTGCACCACTTTCCTCTATTTTAGAATTCCTGTCTGAATTATTCCAAAAAGGTTCTAGTTCCTTGACAGTCAAAGTTCAACTGGCAACCATTTCTAATTTTCATAGAGGCTATAATGAGGCTCCCATAGCTTTGTTAATGGATTCTAAAGCCTTTCTTAGAGGAGCATATCTTCTTTAACCCCCAATACAAGAACCTTTCCCAACATGGGATATCACAGTGATGCTCCAAGCTCTTATACAATCTCCTTTTGAACCAGCAGCTTTTGTGGGTCTAAAGATTTTGACATAGAAAATAATCTTTTTGATGGCAGTCATTTCTGCTAAGAGAATTTCAGAATTACAGGCTCTTTCATGTAAACTACAATATTTGGTCTTTCACAAGGCAGGGTCTTTCTAAAACCAAATCTGACTTTCCCTCCTAAGATGACATCTAAATCCAGCATAATCCATTTATTTACCCGTATTCAATCCAAAATTTTCCAGCAAAGGAGAGTATGCATTATACTTACTTGACGTTCATAGACAACTTAGATTTTACTTGCATACAACTAAAGACTTGATAAAAATCAGGCCAATTATTCATTGCCTTATCTAAATCAAAACTGTGACAGGTTGTCTCTAAAGTCACCCTCTCAAGATGGCTATCGAGTTATATTTCCTTTGTTTATGAAAAGTTGGGTCTAACCCTTTCTTAGAAACCAACAGCTCATTTGACAATCGCAGTGGCAAGTTGTACAGTTTTTCAGCGTCAGTTTCTTATTGATGAGATTTTTGCAGCTGCTAGCTGATCTACAGTGCATAACATTGTTTCTCATTATAAACTGGATGTACAATTTGAGCTCATTCCTCCTTTGGCTCTGCTGTTCTCAGGAATATCCATCCTTAATTCCACCCGGGAAATTGTGAGCTGAGGATTCTGCCCCATTCATTGACTCAGACGATGATGGACAACATCAGATGTGAAAGTGAATGGCTCACCATAATGACAAAGCTGTGCTGTCCTATTTTCATCTGGTTCAATACCCCTCCCACCACCCCCCCTTCCAAACTGTCACCTACACGTCCTTGGACAATCTTAGCTATCGTTGGCTGTCTTGCTATTTATACAAGACCCTTCACTTCTCAGTTTCCTCTTGAATCATGTTTTATTAAACTGCAGTATTATTATTAGTTACATATATTTTTACATGGGGCAAACTCATTCCATGGTAATTTAAGGATGGTGAGGGAATTTAGGATTGGGGGGAGTCAGAGCCCTGAATCCAACGTTTGGAGTTACCGAGGCTAGATTAGAGTTCCATTTGTTGAACCAGATGAAAATTGAACATGAAGCTATCATTATGGTGAGTACATAACTCGTTTCTCATCCATAGCTGGCTGAGTGCATGCATAGTAGCCTTTATTTGAATGCAGCTCCCAACCAACTTGCTCATCACTCCAGTCAGGCTTCCCTCCAGACTTACACGTGCCTAATCAGGTTACTCCAGTGACACCTTGCATTTAAGCCATTACATAACTGTCTACAGCTCCTGACATCAGTCATCTGCTGCTAATCTTGTATCACCATCAGCACTTTCTGCTTACGCTGATGTTTCATTGGAGAGGTACTAGATTTCCATAATTAAGCATGAGGTCAGCTTCTTTCCCATGTGAAAAAAATAGCAACATGCAGTAGTCTTTGTTGGAAACCAGTTCAGGTAATGGAGATATACATAATACTAACCCTTCTGTGAGGCAGAATGTAGCCCCCTCAGTCCTATCCAGCAATGGTCTAGGCCCTCACAAGACCAAAATATATGTTCCCAACCATGGAGCTCAGTTCTTTCACATCTCCATCTTATTACAACCCAGCTCCATTTGTGACCTTCAAACTTTTGTCCCTTTTCCCAAATATCCCTTTCATTCTCCCAGGAGGAGAGAACTCTATGGCTCATTCGTTCTATTTAAGAATAAGGCTTGGATGACAGAATTGGTGCCATTGTCTACATGGGAAACATGTAGCCATAAGAACATAGAAAGTTGCTAGACAAGCAGTCTGTATGACCATAAAATGCCTAGCCCTTAAATACTCGTAGGAAAAAATGCTTAGTCATAAAACACTTTTAAGAAAAACACATTAATACTAATTATAATGCTCAACACCTTTTTCGAAGAAGGCCGTAAATTTTTGAGAAGGGCCATAAATATACTCTCTGGGTTAAATATGTGGTTACTACCCATTCACCTAAGATTGCTTTAAAATTAGTCAGAACATTGCTTTGCTGGATGGATAGGTAGAGAAAATCTGTTCCATGTATGGGGAACGGGCTGTGTTATGAATCTATCTATCCAATAAATCTTGCTAATTTGTTGGTATAGATTAAGGTCTTTTGTATGGTTGTTGAGTATGCTGCTGGTCCTGCTGAGGCATAAGAGTATGAATACAGCTGGCTTCTTCATGGCATGAAACGCTAGACATAAGTCACCATGAAGGAGCAGGTAGGCTACCAAGTGCAAGGATAGTCAATCTAGTCTTTCAACATAGCTGAAGATTTCAAGGCCTTTGAATTTCTTAGAAATCTTTATGGTCTTTCTAGTTGGGTAATGTGCTTTATTTGGTACATGCCAAAGGGAACATTATATTCACTAATAGTTCTAAGAGGAGAAGAGTACACTGGGAAGTTCTCTTGAATATCATTTGTAACAAACAGAATAATTTCCTAAAATGGAAATATTGCTCAAATAAGAGTAAGTTATCCCCATATGTGTTGAGGTCTCTTATGACTGTGTCAGTCTGTAGGGAAGTATCATTAATGTGATAGGAAGTGAGAATAGCTTGCTTGCTGACCAGTATCACACTACAAATAGTTTTGTGGTCAGTTTTAAATCATTTCTGAACACCAGCTGTGGCCATAATCCAGCTATTGCTGGAGTATTTTGTTATTAGTGAGGGATCAAATAATAGCACTCAGCTTACAGTTGTCAGCAAACTTGGACAACCACATTTCTGAGGTATTAGCCTGAATATTAGCAAAACAGATGTCAAAGAGGAGAGATCACAGCATTGAACCCTGTAAAATGTTACTAGTTAGAGTTTTATTTTCGCAGAGTATCTACAACTTTCATAATTTTAGTTTTATCGGATATCCAATTAGCAATCCATTGGACAATGTAGGGTTTTATACTGAGATTCAATAATTTTTAAAACCAGCTTGAGGAATTGTGTCAAAAGTCTTGATCAGGTCTAAATAGACAGCATACACTGACAGAGCATTGTCCACTGCCTCAGTGACCTTTTCAGAAAAACTTAGCAGGTTCAGGAGGAAGACTCAGCCCTTCACAAAAACAAATTGGTTTGGATCAAGGTCAGTAATAATGTCTGCATCTGTAGTTGTGAGTTTGGATATTATTCATTCTGTGACCTTACATATAAGGCTGGTAATAGACTTCTACTTTATAGTATCTGGTGAAGAACTGCCTTTATATTGGAGCATTGCTATAGCAGTTCTTCAGGTTTCTGGAGGAAAGTCAGTGGGTAAGGTTCATAGGTAGTTATTAGGCATGTAGCTAAGGTGAACATTAAAGAGTCGAGCCCAAATTCACAGTTTCTGCCAAGCACTGTCTAGTTAAGTGACTTGTTTAAGGTCACACAGCAGACAATTGATGGCTGAGGGACTATCATAGGAACTACAGCTTTAAGCCTGTGTTCCAACAGCAGACTAAATGGAATTGAATTCTTGCCTTTGTTACTGACAGCAGGTAAGGTTAAAAGACTGAGAAGGGGTTCAGATAGTTTGTACTTATCACTGATGAGGCTGCATCTGGGTATAAGGCTGGTGAGACTGACGGGCTTATACTTTACAGGATCTGATTAAGAGATGCCTTTATGTAGCAATATTGCTACAGCAGTTCTCCAGGTTTCTGGAGAAAAGTTGGTGGGTAAGGTACATAGGTAGTTACTAGGCATGCAGTCCAGGTGACCATTAAGGAGCCTATCCCAAATTCCCAGTTGCCTCCAAGCACTGTCTGGTTAAGTGACTTGCGTAATGTTATACAGTAGGCAAATAAGGGCTGTGGGAATCAAACCCTGTACCACAGGAACTACATCTCACGGCTTTAACCCTGTGCACCAGCAGCCATACTAAATGGAATTGAACCCTTGCTTTTGTTACTGACATTCTCCAGACCAGTACATTAGCATAACATGCCACTAAAGCATTCGGGTGAGGTTGAAAAGACTAAGAAGGGGGTCAGATAGTTTGTCCTTAGAGCACTGATAAAGATGCATCTGGGTATGTTGTCAGACCCTTTAAAGATGTTATTCTTAGCTTTGGAGAAGGATTCCACAACTTCTTCTATAGTGATTACTTTTTTTGTGTGTGTGGGGGGGTGTTACATAGTGGGTATATTAGAAGGGGCCATAATGGTGGGAAGGGTAAAATTCAAACTAAATTTGTCTGCCAAAAAATTTGCAATGTCCTTTAAATTGGAATGGGTGGTGTTATTGTGAATCAATTCAGAGCAGTTATGGATATTGTTTATTAGTTTCCTAATGTAGCTGAAGAAGTACTTGTAAAGATCTTTAGTAGTTGACACTTCTTCAAAGTCATAATCTACTTAATGTTTCCTAATAGTGTGCATAATATCTTTGCTAGTTTGTTTCAGTGCCATTCTGAAGTGGTGGACATTGGAATTGTAATAGTTGTTCAAGATCTTTCTTCTTCTTCTGTTATATGGATTCCTCTTCTGTTATATAGATTATTGAATGTCAGCAGTCTCTCGCTGACTAAATTTGAAGATGACTGAAAATTAGGAGCTATCATTGAATCTCACACTGACACAAATGTTTTGTAGGAGGGGCTGAGACAGACAAACAACTGGTGTCAGAGGCATGGACTAAAACTAAATGCCAAGAAATGCATAATAGTATTCTTTGGGAAGTCATCCATCCCTGGTAACCATCATATTGACAACACACTTCTTAGAGCTGACCCAGTTGTCAGGAACTTAGGGACACCCATAGATAGTAATCTAGACTTTGATCATCATGTGTCTACAGTGGTGAGGAAATCATTCTATGTTGCACAACTTATAAACAAAGGTATGGCATCAAGTCCAAGGAAGTCATTGTTCCTCTGTTCTCTGCATTCATCAGACCTGTCACTGAGTACAATGCCCCCTTTGGTATCTAGCTAACCAGACATATCCAACAATTGAAATGTCTACAGAGGTTCCTCACTAAAAGAATACAGGGCATAAGTAATATGTCCTATGCAGACTGCCTCAAGGCCCTAATCCTGTATTTTGCCTCCTATGGGCTTTGAGGGGAGATCTATGCCTGGCATGCAGGGCATTGTCAGACCCCACTCTGATGGACCTCCTGCATATCCACAAAACAAACAGCATCAGAATTACCCATTCTAAAGACTTAAACCTTGCCTGTGATATAAATAGGACCAGCTGGAGAGATAGCTATGTATTCCAGAGACTACCCCATCTATGGAACATGCTCCCCATCCACGTGAAGCAGAATTCCTCCCTAACCAACTTCAAGTGCAACTTGGACAATTGGATGGGAAACCAGAAATTCATCCCTGGTTTGGCACCTATGTCTCTAATGGACACAGGTAACCTGTAAATGGTTCATCTGCCAGGCCCATGCTTATACTTATCAAGGGTAGCACAACTTGTCATGGGATGCATGGCTAGGCTTAAAAAGGCCCTTGTGGTCATTAGCCTAGTAAACACATATGAACTTATGATATGAATATTCCAATAAATTGGATTATTTTTAAACGTATTCTGTTTAGAATGGATGGGCCCAGATTTGTCTGTGCAATCACTGAGCTGTTGATAGAAGTCAGAGTTGAAGAAGACCACCTTTTTAACCAGACTTTTGGGTATTGGTTACCTGGGAAATTTGTCTGGATATTCTAAGCACTGTGGTTGGTTAATTTTAGAGAAATCCCTAAAGACCAATACAGTGGGTGGGGCAAATGTACTGGGAGACCTAAAGGAAAAGATGATTCATTGTGGTTAGATTTCACGAAGGATGTAGTCATGCATAGGTAGTTACAGGATGGAAGTAGGTTAATGAGAATCAGATTGAGAGTGTTTGAACCCAGAATCTGTTCCATGTTATTTACATTAATGATGCCCCCACCCCCCAAAAAAGTGCTGAGGATATCTATTATTTTCTGGTAAATGTTTGTCAATCAATAGTTGGGTGGATAAGGCCTCATAACCTGATAGTATTAGGTCTGAAAGTAATTCTGTCAAATGCAGGGAAATACATTTAGTAGCTGGTTTTATTGAGCATTGCTTGGACTCCAGAAGCCCTGGATTAAGATTGTAGACAAGATATCAATGAGGTAATGAGATTTCTGACCTAAACAGATACTTCTCCCACAGTCCCCTCTCGGTCTGAATACATAAATGCTCTGGTGTAGAGGAAGTCTTTTCACTGGACTGGAACCTGTTTTGGTAATTGGATAGGTAAGAATGTGTTCTAGCTGCAGGAGTGGCTCAGGTTATGATGTTTTTCTATTAAGACTTCTAGCATTGCATAATCCATACTGATATTGTTTGGATCTGTCTTTGCTATGTTGGAATGCCCAGTAAACAGAGATTCTGAATTTGCTATATTGGAATGTCCATCAAGTGAACTCCAGCTAAAAATGGCATTTTGAGGACAACAAATGCTTTTGCCCACATGCAGAAGCCATGGTGTCAGATGTGCAAACCATGCTTCTACATGTGAAATCAAGATGCCTTATTTATCATCTCATACCAAGCTGACAGATACTGACTCCCCTTTGAATAACACCAACTGCTTAGTCAGTTGTTGAAGCCAATAACTATATCCTGATATTTATGCAACATTCTTGGTGAGGGCAATTTGTTATTCAAGGTTAGTGTCTTCCCTGCATCTGACACATACATAGTAAGTTCTGTCAGAGAGTCTTGCACTTAGCTTGAACTGACTCCACAGTGCACATACCTATGCAGTTCAGAGATGACTTACAATGGATGTCTGTGTTAGAGGCATGTCTCCAACTTCCATGACAGGCATCCTCTCAAATGCACTGCCCTCTTGAAGACAAAGTCCTTCTGGTAATCCCCAGTCTTTAGCAGGGTTTTAACATAGAGACCACATTTTTGGGCATCCACCTCACACTCTTCTCTTGGGGCAGGATGTCCTTCAAGGATGCATCTGCAGTCCTAACAAATGGGTTGTCCTGCCTCAGGCAGCCCTTCGGTCGGCCGGATTCCAAAGTCTGGGTCTGGCCTCGGCTGATGTCGCACTTCACCCGACGTCATAGCTGCTGGGGTATAAAGGCATCAGCCGACGCCATTTTCCTCAGTCTTTCTTGCCGCGCGGTGCCCGAAGCAGAAGCTGTTCGCAAGTGCCGGTCGGTCAGATCCAGAGATTTCTACTACCGAAGACTTCTAAAAAGCTAAGTACCCCGTTGGGGACTCTTTCTTGCCTCAGCCGATGTCAGAAAAAGTAAATAATTGTTTAACTTGTGGGAAACAAATACCTCATAAGGATTTCCACTCTTACTGCCTTCCTTGCTTAGGCCCAGACCACGACGTAGCAGCTTGTCTAGCCTATGCTTCCTTCAACCGACGGACACTTAGACGTCGGTCGGAGTTCTTGGAGGAGTTTTTTGGTCCCGCTTTTGCTTACAAAATGCCGTCGGAGACTCCGACTTCTCAATTAGCTAAAAAGCGTAAGGAAAAGGACCGACACTCGCGGTCCGCGGTTTCGGCCGAAACCACGGTTAAGCCAACCACGAGTGTCTCGGTTTCGGCTGAAACCGAGTCCTCGGTTCTTCCTTCGGCCGAAAGCATTCCTCCTGCAGCCGAGGCCTCACACAGCATGGCTGAATCTGCGACTGAAATTTCTCCTGCTGTAGCAGGCACCCAGGATTTATCAGATACTATTCCTTTAGACATATCTACCCCTGCACGTGGAGCTGCTAGGCCCCCTGCATCCATGTCTATCAAGGCTTTCTCTAGGGCTAAAGCAGCTAAATCTTCTAAGGCCTTGCCTTCTAAAATCGCCTCCCACAGGCCTAGCTCTAGTTCCCAAATGCTCAGCCTGGCAGAGGATCTCATTTCTTTGATCAGGGGATCCCAACCTCACCCTGACAGGGCCTCTCATCCCCCTCCAGAGAAGAGGCCTAGAGCAGAGCCCCCTGAACCAGTTTCTACGGATTATTCCTCTGATGATTCAGAAAACTCAAATCTTCCAGAAGACCCTTATTCTCCATATGAGGATTCTGATGCAGAAGACTCCATTCCTTCTGCCTCTCCTCCTGAGGAATTTTCTTTTGGGGAAACCTTGCATGCTATGAGGGAACAATTTCAATGGCAGGGCCAGGATTTTTCAGATTCTAGGAAACGGCTAAGGACCTTTTTACATTTGCCACAGCATAGGCCTTTAGCCATTCCTCCAGTACTAACAGTTGTGGATGATGCATTCAATGATGCTTGTACTGCCCCTGACTCTCTTCCTCCGGCCCCTGCTAAGCCCGACAGATACTACAGGGTCCCGGACACACATTATCACCTGTATAAGGCTCCTATTGCAGATCCTGAAACTATTTCTCAAGGCCCCAAAGCTGTAGCAACTGCCAAAAACCCCCTCCCCTCTGAAAGAGAATCTAGAGCTTTAGAGAGATGGGGTAAAAAAGTTCATACTTCTGCTACTCTTTCGGCTAGGGCTTTAAACTGTCAATTCCACATGATTCAGTATCAGGAATTTTTGTTAGATCAGCTAAATAAAAAAAACTAGCCTCTCCTGAGCCTATAGACCGTAAGTCCCTTCAGGATTTGGTACATAACACTCAGCAGGTCAGTAATCATTCCTTAAAATGCGGCTATGATGCACTGGAGGCTTCCTTTAGATCAGCTATGACTGGTACAGTGATCAGATGGCATGCATGGTTAAAAGAGCAATCCTTACCAGACCATGTAAAGTCAAAGCTCCTAGATGCTCCCATGGAGAAACTCAGTTTGTTTGGCTTCCCTGCACAGCAAGTGTTAAAGAAGGTGGAGGAAAAAGCAAAATCTGTCCAAACAGTCAAGGACTTCTTACAGGTCCAGCCTCCTAGGTTTAGTAGAAATTGGCCTTCGAAGAATTGGTCCTTTCCAGACACCACCAGAGCACAGAGAGGCAGAAATAGGCGCTCAAGAGGCAGAGGTCAATCCAGAGGTGCCTACAGGGGACGTCAGTGGCAGCCTAACAACCAGAGAAGTACTGCCGCAGATCCAGCTACTACCACTTCCACAGGACAGTCACAGTGACTTGGCTCTGATACCGCCTACCAGGGAACAACTGGAAGCACCCTTAGGCGGAAAGCTAGCCTTATTTTCAGTAAAACTGGCATTACATTACAGGAGACAAATGGATTTCACAGACAATAGACAAAGGTTACAGGTTTCACTTCCATACTCTACCAAGGAAGAGAGGAATGCCAAACCTACCACCAAACCAAAAGACAAACGCTCTAGGACAAATCAACCACTTACTAAGGATGAGAGCTATAGAGAAGGTACCGGCTATGGAACAAGGACAAGGATTTTATACCAGACTTTTCCTGGTGCCAAGAAAAGAAAACCAATGGAGGCCTATTCTCGACCTGTCCGCTCTCAACACATATCTCATTGCTCCAAAATTCAAAATGCTGACCCTACAGCACCTTCTTCCCATGCTGGGCAAGGAGGCTTGGCTGGTAACTCTAGATCTCAAGGAGGCATACCTGCACGTCCCTATTCGACCAGATTGCAGAAGATACCTCAGATTTCTTGCAGGATCAGAGCATTATCAATTCTCAGCATTGCCCTTTGGCTTATCTACTGCGCCCAGAGTATTCACGAAATGCCTGGCATCAGTAATTGCTCATTGCAGGCTTCAGGGAATTCAAATTTATCCATACCTGGACGACTGCCTGATACAAGCGGACAACAAGATCAAATTAACAAAAGATTTGGAAAAGGTTATTCACCTACTGCAGGCCTTGGGATACACAGTCAACATAAAAAAGTCAAGGCTGGTACCATCCCAAAGGATTACATTCTTGGGTGCAGAACTGGACACATCAAACCAAATGGCATTTCTCACAGCAGAAAAGCAAAAACAACTACCACTCTATTTCAAGGCATTAACAACGCAGAACCAGCTTACAGCAAGGAAAATCCTGCAAGCCCTGGGTTACATGGCATCCTGCATAATATTGATCCCACATGCCAGACTACATATGAGGAAGTTGCAATGGTACCTAAGGAATTTATGGTCTCAGCACAAGCACAGCCTAGAAACCCAAATTCCAATAATTCCATGCCTGAAGCAAGAATTCCTGTGGTGGGCTCAGGCCTGTCAGTTGAACAAAGGACTGCCTTTCCACAGCCCTCACCTAAGCCAGACTATCACCACGGACGCCTCAGACCTCGGTTGGGGGGCACACATGGCAGACAAGTGTATACAAGGCCTATGGGCACAGGACCAGCTGAACCTACACATAAATCAAAAAGAGATGCTGGCAGTGAAACAGGCAATTCAGACATTCAGACCATTTCTTCAACAAGGTCATTTGCTGATAAGGACGGACAACACCACAGTTATGTGGTATATCAACAAGCAGGGAGGCACACATTCATATCCTCTATGCCGGATGGCAATGGACCCGTGGAATGTGGCCCTGAACCTCAACATTCAGCTCCAGGCCATATTTGTGCCAAGAAAAGAAAATATATTAGCAGACACCTTAAGCAGAACTACCACGGATGCCTACGAATGGATGCTGCATCCGGACATCTTCAAAACCATTACAGAGAAATGGGGGCTACCAGAAATAGACCTGTTCGCATCCCCACACAACCACCAATTGAGAAAATTCTGCACAAGGACATACCACCCACTTGCTTGGAAGGTGGACTCCCTATCCTTCAGTTGGGAAAACCTTACAGCATATGCATTCCCACCTCTTCCTTTGATGCACAAAGTGCTACTGAAGATCAAAGAAGATCACCCAAGGATCATACTGATAGCCCCAGACTGGCTGAGACAGCATTGGTACCCGCTTCTGAGAAGTATGTCTCGGGCACACGCATGGCCTCTACCTCTAGTTCCGCTGCTGCTAACACAGAACAACTTCAAGATCCTGCATCCAAACTTGAAAACACTGCAGCTAGCTGCTTGGAATCTTACATAAAACAAAATAACCCAGACTTATCTCAGAGGGTTAAAGACATTATCCTGGAGGCTCACAGACCCTCCACAAGGAAGACTTATTCAGCAAAATGGAAAAGATACCTCATTTGGAGTGCAGCAAAAGGAGAAAATGTATCATTGGCAAACATAGCTAACATCCTGGAATATTTAGCAGAACTTTTCCACAATGGCCTGTCTTACTCCTCCATCAAGATTCATGCATCAGCAATTTCAGCAGAATACAACATGGATCCTCCAGTCTTCTCTCATCCTCTACTCAGGCAGTTTCTGAGAGGAATTAAAAATGTAAAGCCTCCAAGGAAGCCACCTTTGCCTACATGGGACCTGAACTTTGTGCTAGAAAAGTTAACACTTCCCCCTTTTGAACCAGCAGCAACAGCAGAATTACAGTTCTTATCTTGGAAAACTGCTTTCCTGCTTGCAATCACTTCAGCAAGAAGGGTTTCTGAATTACAGGCATTAATGGCTGGCAGTACAGCCCTTCCTTATCTTCCATCAGGATAGAGTGTCCTTGAGAACTAACCCTACTTTTATGCCAAAGGTGGTCTCCAGGGTATCATTGAACCAAGCAATCCACCTACCAACATTCTTCCCCAGCCCACAGAACAGGGGGGAAAGATTACTGCACACCTTGGATGTACACAGGCAATTGCGCTACTACCTGGACAGAACCAAGAACAATAGAAAAACTGACCAGCTTCTGGTAGCATATGCAGCAGGAATGGAAGGAAAAGCAATTTCAAAACAGACAATCTCAAAATGGATAGGAAATTGCATTAGATTTTGTTACTCCTTTCATGGGAAGACAACTCCAGAAAACATCAGACCTCACTCCACAAGGGCTACAGCCACTACTACAGCGTTCTTACGAGGAGTGGCTACCAAAGACATTTTAGAGGCTGCTACTTGGAGCTCTGTGCATACATTTGCCAAGCATTATAATCTGCCTTTATACTCCAGATCCCGAGCAGGTTTTGCCACTGCTGTTTTGCAAGGGATCTTAACTACACCATAATCTTCTTAGTGCCTCCTCCGCCAGTTTGGCTATGGTATTCTACCCATTTGTTAGGACTGCAGATGCATCCTTGAAGGACATAGTACAGTTTTGTACCTACCATAAATGTAGATGTCCGAGAGGAATGCATATGCAGTCAGGATTACCCACCCTCCTTCCCCTCTGTGGTACTCCTAGGGTATTTGCCCATCTTGTAGCTAGCTGGGGGAATCTATTATGGTGTATTTGTTTGTATATATGTACATACATGTTTATTTTTGTTTGCTCTCTACTGTTTGGAATCATTTGCATTTATCCAAATTTAGCCTTCCTAGAGGGCACCTGGCATCTGGGGCAAGAAACACTGAGGAAAATGGCGTCGGCTGATGCCTTTATACCCAATTGACAGCAGCTATGACGTCGGGTGAAGTGCGACATCAGCCGAGGCCAGACCCAGACTTTGGAATCCGGCCGACCGAAGGGCTGCCTGAGGCAGGACAACCCATTTGTTAGGACTGCAGATGCATTCCTCTCGGACATCTACATTTATGGTAGGTACAAAACGGTACTTTCTCCCTCATCGTTTCTCTTTCTCCATCTTCTTCTCCAGCTAGCATCAACGTCTTTTGAGTCACTAATCATACTTAGGCCAGCTGGGTCATACTCTAGGCTTTAACCCTCTATACAATAAGAGTATAGATAAACCAACAAATACCAAAGAAAACGAACTTGCTTGACGAAAGTATGTTGGCACAATCCACCAAAAACGAGTGTCCAAATTGAACTCAGCAAGGTTTATTATGAAAATCCACGATGTATAAACACAGTTAAAAATAAGAAAAGCCACAATGCATAAAAACAGTTAAAGTAAGTGCTTTCGTTTGACTCATGCCAAACTTTTTCAAAGACAGTTCTGCATCACTTCCTGTGGTTTAAATAAGTTGAGTCAGTGATGTAATCAATTAAATAAATTCAAAAAATTAAAGGCATAACATGCTTTAAGGCTTTTACCTATGTAACACAATTACGTAAAATAGTGCTGTAGTAATATAGTAATATAGTAGCAACCAGTGCTGTCTCATTGAGCACAACGCTGAAGTCAGTGCTGTGCAAAATACTTATGTATTTATGGCATACATCAGTTGTATATTTAAAATGTATGCACAAATATACTTCATGTGTGCAACAAAATGAAGCAGCGTATCACCCATAAATCAGGAATTAAGAATGAATAAGAATCATAAAAGCACTCAATATAACCAATAAAAGGAGAAAGTATGAAAGAAAGTATGCTCTCCACTGTGAATCCTTATACAAAATAATCTTGAATTAATAAAATCTGAACATTAACTTAAGTAAATGTTGTATGAGTTGAGATGAAACCTCACCTAAATGCATATAAGGTAGCGCATGTGCGCTTGTATAAGAAAGCGCTAAATCCGTGTTAAATATAATTTATAAGCTAGCCTCTAAAAATGTATAATAACAATGAATGAGGTAATAATTGTGATTATAGCTAGGTTCCATCAGTAGTATATAAATTGTGCTTAATGTATATTTTACGATTTACATAATGTCCTTACTTGTGTAGTTGTGTAAATAATGTCTTCATTAACCATTAATATGTCACTACAATAGGCATATTACATAAGTGGTAATGACAAAACAAATTAGAATCCAGTAAATATGTATACGTAGAAGTAAAGCATCGCTTGCAAAAATCTAATAATACTGACAAATGTGCACTTATATCTAAAAAACCGCTCGACTCGATTTTATTCTATAAAGAATCATTAGCAATTAATAGTAGATGTATGTGTATTCATAACTACAATAACAAATCTATAAAGTAATCTATAAAGTAGGTTGGTAAATAGTTTATTAACTAGTTTATTAATTAGCTCACAATACGAGTATATAAGACGCAAAAGTGAATGGTAATATCATAGTACGTGGTTAAAAATAAATAATAAGTAATGAACTGAGTCTAGTTATGCGATGTTCGTAAAAGATAACTTTAAAAATAGTATTGATTAAAATATTTAAAATATTGAAATATTCATAATGTATTATACTTATTTAAAAATATTTATTAATTATGAACTTTATTAATTATAAAACATTTTTATATAATAAATATGAAATATAAAATTAAATAATAAATAAGTAAACAACTAATTAAATAATTATGATTTTTAAATATTAGTGAATTTATAAATATCTATTAAGTATCAATGAATTTAAGACAAATTTATCTAACTAATGATTTCAATTTTAAAATACTACCTATAGATAAACTGTTGTTAATGCCTGGCCAATAATTGGCATTCAATTTTAATTGCCATTCTAAATCACATCTTTCCAATAATAATTTCCAGGCGCCCCCTCTAACATCTGCTTTTAGGACATCCAACACTACAAATTTAAAGTTGTGCGATGTGTATGTATTAATATGTTTAGCTAAGGCATTTAATTCATTTCCATCTCTTATAGCCCTTATATGTTCACCTATACGTTCTTTCAATTTCCTTTCTGTTTTTCCTATGTAAAATGAAGTGCAATCATTACATAGGGCACAATACACAACTTTTTCTGTATAACAACAAGCTTTTTCCTTTAAACAGATCTTGATATTATTTATCATCAGTTCATTCGTTTCAAATACATACTTGCAATATTTACATCTACCACATCTAAACATTTTCCCATGTTTAGTTTTGTATGTTTGTTCCAAATTTTTTTTTAAATTCACACCTTTTTTATATACAATTGATGGATTGTCAGTAAAAAGAGGGTGCAATGTTGTGTCCGCCTTAATAAGCTGCCAGTTCTTCTTTAAAATATTATCTATAGCAGTGCTGTCTGAATTAAAGGTTGTAATAAAACTCTTTGTGAAAGATGTCGTTCCTGTGTTATTTAATGTTCCAGTATCAATATGAACCATTGTAGTATGATTATTACTGTTGTTGTCGAAGTTTAACACATTTGAATTAGATACATTTAATGTAGTTTTATCTATACAATTTAATAAGGGTATGAAATGTAATTTGTCTCTTTTATCAACTACTTCATTCATAATATTGTGTATTAGATTGTCAGGGTACCCTCTATTTTTAAACATGTCACACAATACAAGACATTCAACTATAAAGTCATCTCTTTTGCTAGTCATCCTTGAAGCCCTGACAAATCGACCCTTTAAAACAGCTCTCTTCTGTGTGTAAGGATGGCAGCTGTTAAAATGTAGTAAGCTGTTGCTATATGTTTCTTTTCTGTATATTCTTGATTTAAACTCTTTATTTATAATGTCTTTTTCTAATAAAACATCCAAATAAGATATGGTAGTGGAATTGATTGTAGCTGTAAATTTTAAAAAGGTAGTTGTTGAGTTAATGTAATTTAAAAATTCATGTAGTGTATCACTATTACCGTTCCACAAAATAAAAATATCGTCCAAGAAATGTAAATAAATCTTACAAAAATTAAAAAATATTGAACTAAAAACATACTTCTTCTCTCACATGTACATTACTATGTTTGCATACAGGCCACCACATGGTGAACCCATAGCCACTCCTTCACTTTGCAAATAAATTTTGTTGTTAAAAATTATAAAATTGTTCCTTAAAATAATGTCAATAAGTTGATCAAACAGATTAATACTCATTTGATTTAAACCCTTTTCGTCCAAAAATAAATTAAACTAATCTATACCTGTGTCATGAGGAATGACAGAATATAAATCTTTAACGTCAGTAGTGACAAATATGTCATTCCCATTGTATTCAGTAGATCCAATTGTAGATAAAAAATCCCATGAGTCTTTCAATAAATGTTTTTCCATGAGTATATACTTTTTTAACTTATCAATAAATTTTGCTAAAGGGTTAGTAATCAACCCTTGTGCATCAACAATAGGTCTGAAGGGGGGTTTTTGTAAGTTCTTATGGATTTTAGGCACCCCAAACATTGTTGGAGTCCTGGGGTGACAAATATTTAAATAGTTAAATTCGTCTATGTCAATAAAACCTTCAATAAATAAATCATAGATAGTGCCTCTAATACGTCTATAGGCAATATTTAGTTCATTTAATGAACTCAACGTGTATGTTTCACTATTTAATATTTTTTCTAAAGCATCATTGTAGTCATAAGTATTAAATATAGTCATCCCACCCCCCTTATCAGGTTTGATAAATCTGATATTTTTTGCTTCCTTTAACATATTTAAAGTGCTGACTCGTATGCCTATTGCTATGTGCATTAAGAGCATGAAAATCAAGTTCACATATTCTTTCAAATGTATCCAATGTTGGATGGAGAGGAGGGTTAAAGGAACTAGAAACGTATAGTGGTTTCATTAATTGATCATTGTTATGAAATAGTAAACTTAAATTTAATTTTCTAACGAATAATTTCAAGTCAATGATAGAAGACACCATGTTCATTTTGTTACTAGGGGTGAACGTCTGACCTCGTGAAAACAAATCACAAATGTTTTGATCAAAAGCAAAATCAGAGTAATTATACACAGTGAAATCACCAGTGGTGTTAGAGTACATAATGGGCTTCTGATTAGTTGGTTTGCCAGACAACATATCATGCTCTAATGTCCCCTCCATTGACCCCTGTTGTTGTTGTTCTGCCCTCTAGAAAAACTTCCACATGTGTAAGTCTGATTCTGTGGACCCCAATTTTTCTGGTTTTGGTGTTGAAAGGATTGTTGCCGTTGAATTAATCTTTCTGATCTCCGTAGGGGTGGAAACATATATGTCTCTAAAAAAGTGTTCTCATCAAATTCACTATCATCACCCATGGTGTTAGAAACAAAAATACTATTATTGTCACTATTTCCATTAGTATTAGATGTTAGTTTTGTTCCCCATTGTTGAGACAAAGGGGGCGCAGGATACGCTGTACCTTGACCATAAGAATTTGTATCACATTCAAGTTTTTTAAACTTTCTTTCTTTTATGATCTTCATTTTCTCATCAATTGATTTAAAAATTCGATGATAGTCAAAATCATTGTTATGAAAAGCTGGATCATTTTTTGCTATAGAATTCAATTCATTAGCTTTTTCAGTCAATAAATCAATTGTCTTTTTGTTGTCATCTATGACTAGATTCATATAGTCAATACCAAATTTGTCAAACAGTTTAATTAAATCTGTGTGTAATGGTGAGTTAACAGCAAGCCCTGTAGGGAATCTCCAAACTCGTAGTCCCTTTGGAACAATATTTTTCTTAATGCATTCATGAAAATAGTTATTGTCCATTTGTAATTTTTTGATCTTTAAAAGAACATAGTCTAAGTCAGATAGTTTGTCATTGAATGACTTATGCATACCTGTAGTAGTCTTCGTGGTCGTTGAAAAGCCATAAGTGTTGTTTAACCATGAAGAAATTTCATTTTTCCTACTTGGGTTAACATCAACGGAAGTAGATGGTTGTTCATTATCTACTACACTGGTTCGTCTATCAGATGGTAAATGACCAGAAATTTGTTCATTAGTTCCAGCCCCATTAATGTCTACAAAAGGATTTGAGTGAAGAGTCAAATTCAAACCTTGTGATAAAGTACGCTGCTCCAATCGGTCAATTCTGTCTGTTAACTTCTCAATAAGCTGTGTCAGGCTACACAAAATGCTTTCAGGTGCCGATTCAACCTCCGTCTCAGCCATGTCCATACCGAAACCAAGACAATAAGAGTATAGATAAACCAACAAATACCAAAGAAAACGGACTTGCTTGACGAAAGTATGTTGGCACAATCCACCAAAAACGAGTGTCCAAATTTCTTTCATACTTTCTCCTTTTATTGGTTATATTGAGTGCTTTTATGATTCTTATTATTCTTAATTCCCGATTTATGGGTGATACCCTGCTTCATTTTGATGCATACACGAAGTATATTTGTGCATGCATTTTAAATATACAACTGATGTATGCCATAAATACATAAGTATTTTGCACAGCACTGACTTCAGCGTTGTGCTCAATGAGACAGCACTGGTTGCTACTATATTACTATATTACTATATTACTACAGCACTATTTTACGTAATTGTGTTACATAGGTAAAAGCCTTAAAGCATGTTATGCCTTTAATTTTTTGAATTTATTTAATTGATTACATCACTGACTCAACTTATTTAAACTACAGGAAGTGATGCAGAACTGTCTTTGAAAAAGTTTGGCATGAGCCAAACGAAAGCGCTTACTTTAACTGTTTTTATGCATTGTGGCTTTTCTTATTTTTAACTGTGTTTATACATCGTGGATTTTCATAATAAACCTTGCTGAGTTCAATTTGGACACTCGTTTTTGGTGGATTGTGCCAACATACTTTCGTCAAGCAAGTCCGTTTTCTTTAACCCTCTATACCATGTAGCTAACCAGTGGGTTATCTGACTACAGCTAGCAATTCAGTGTGTTGTAGGTGCTCCTATCAACTTCTATCCCTATGTCTGCAAACACTAGTAAATTGCAAATGCATGTTGAACTCTACTTTAAGGCCTTTAGACACCCCTCCTTCCAAAATAAATGAAGTCCTTAGGACAGGCCTGTTACAGATTGGATCTTTAAATTTTTGGCCAACTCAGGATTTATAAAAAATATTTCTGGAGTAAGCAAAAGCAGGTAAAGGTGTGACACAGCTCACTGACTGCCAGTAACTGACTTAGTGAAGCCTGGATGACCTTTGCAAGCATACACCTGGGGGTCACAACAGGATTAGGCCTTTGATTCCTCTTTGTTCCCAGCTCCACTAGCCAGTAGATTGGTGTGCCTGAAAAGACTTATTTTATTCCAGTGCATCTGTTAAGCAAACATTACCAAGAGTACTCAGACTTGTATTTTTGACACTGATGCACATGTCTAGATTTGGATACCTGACCCACTTAGGGTTATGGGTCTCATGTCCCCTTCAACAGCCAGTCTAGTCTTCTGTAGCAACCAAATAAATATGAGACTCTTTGTTTGTCATTTCTAGAGGAACTATCAGGGTGACAAGAGGCCAAGATCTATGTCAAGTACAATTTCTTAGGAAAAAGGGATATTCTAATTCCCATGATCATTTGTTATTGGGTCATGCCAACAATTTAATATACCATGTTATCATTTGGGTAGCCTCACCATAGTTCAGCTGAATCATTCCCTGAGGAAACTTTTTATTAGCTTTATGACAAAATATATAGAAAAAGTGATTATCCAATATAAAATTTAGTTTTCCCACTTATATGGTTTAATTGGGTTTACTGGATGGGCAAAATCTCTCTTTTCCTCATTAAGATAGTGTTCTTAAACTTCACAACAGGCCCTTAAGACTTTGAGAGTGACTCAAGGAATATAACAGAGCTGTCCAAAAAGCTGTAAGATCATCTGTAAAAAAAAAAAAAAAAAAAAAAGTTTACATTGTGCTCAATCAGCCCAGTTTTACCTCCTTGTACCTCTACCCTTTCTCTAATTGCAAGCCTGTATGACTCTCTCTCTCTCTCTCTCTCTCTCTCTCTCTCTATATATATATATATATATATATATTTTTTTTTTTTTAATTAGTTAGTTTATTTATTTATTTCCATTTGTTAACCCCGAGTAGCCAGAGTGAACAGGTAGCGGATGTTACACCTCTCTCCACTGCCTCATCCCATATTTGAACTTACTAAGCACTGCAATTAGTTAAACAAGAAGACATGCAACTGTCATCATTTTCACACATTCTTCTTCTCTTCAGAATTTTTAAATCCCAAAAGTTGAAATGTTTTTCATAATTTTGAAAAAACATAACATTAATTTTTTTGCTTGTTTATATTTTCCCATGAGATGATAGCTAACAGTTTTACCTTGCCTGCACGTGATAGTAGGTACTTGTACTACCAAAGTTGTTAAAGTGCATTCCACCCCATAAATGCCATTGTTTTGTTTGGTTATATTACATGTGCTTGACATGCAGCTGGTTGACCATTCTATCTCTGATCCCATTTCCATGAAGTTACCTTCCCCCACTGCATTTGATATTAAATGAACTGAATGTAAGATCAAAGTTCACTGGCTACTCACCCTTCAAGGTGTTTCTCTTTTTTATATGATTTTACAACTGTAGAGTTAATACATTTTGGTAAATGAGTATTAGGAGGAACAAAGCCCTATGGGGATGTTTGCCCCATGCATAAAACATGTTTTTATGCTTTTTTAGCATGGTTTCCATTTATTTCGGATTCAATCTTTTTGGATTGTTGTTATGTGCTTTGGGGATGTGGACGTTCAATGTATTATCATATAAATATATATATATATATATATATATATATATATATATATATATATATATATACACACACACACACACAAATGCAATATATATGCATGCACACATACGCATAAGTTTCCACCCATCTTTTTTCTTCTGTACTACCTGATATTGCTGGATTCAGATTCAAAAACATGCACTGCTTAATAGGACAAGGTTGCATAACAATGAAGTCTGTGCATGAGGCTGGGGATTGACTAAGATATGAGTAAAACCAGTGCAAGTGATAGTTTACAGCATGAGGCACATAACCATATAAGAAGGCATAATTTGAAGGAGTTGCATGTGATGCACATCGCAGTGCATGTTACCGATATGTGCCACCTGTAAGTGCCAGTGGGTCTATGGCATCAAAAAGAATTAACCAGGGAAACAAGATGAATATAAATTATGCAAAGTATACAGCTAAAATAACCAAATGTAACAGCTTAGAGACAGTATAAAAATGCCAGGAACTGTATAGTTTAGTGAAAAGCAATGAGTAGCATACAAATAACATAAAATACTTGCACAGAATAAAATCAAGTAAATACCAACTCACTGACTCAGTATCCAAACTGGGGGCAGCTATGTACAGCTCTATACGTACAGTGGTGTCCTCCAGCAAAAAAAGAGCAACAACAACAAAGTATCTTATATGCTGTTGTACACTACCTAATATTACCATTATTTCTAAATCCTATGTAAACTATACATTTTTGTGTGCAGTACTTAATTATTCAGTTAAGCATTAACGTCAGCATAGATTTATGAGTTATCACCAATTTACACAATCTGCGAACTACCACAGGCTTGAGATGTTCAAGAATTCCTTGCTTGATGACTTACCTCATCACACAGTTCAGTAACATTTAGTTTAGGTGAGGAGGAAGAACAGTCCTGTGATCTGCATTGTTTTATGACCTTCACTTGTGTGGTGTGTCCCATGATACCTGTACAAATGTTAATGGGTGTTTAGCCTGACACTTTTCCACCTGTTTTGTTGTGTGGTGATGTGTAATGCACTGCACCACATGGCCTGCACTTTCAGCACGGCAACTACAATAAGGTATGTATCACTGTAATTTGTGTGACTAGGCCTCTTGCGTGTTGGATACATATGTCTGCACCAAATGCTTCTGCTTTTCCACTGCAAACTGCACTGAACTGTCATCATGTGGAGGCAGCTTATCCTTTTTTGACATTATACTAATCACTGCTATTACTCTTGTCATCATCTGAAGGTTTTCTGTAGTACACTTGGTTGAACATGGACCAACTATCTAGGCACAGCATGAGTAGCCTGCTTCCTAACAGATGTGCTACACAGTATGAAATGCACAACAGACATCTTGCTAACTGTGTCGGGAATATACTGCAGTGTCCCTTGCAGGATGTCATGGTATAAGAAGCACTTTTTTAGAAGCACAAATATATATTCTACAACAGTTTGGGCCTGGCCATGGGTGACATTATAATGACATTCATCTAAGATTTATTGATGCCACACTGGTGTCATCAGACTTGGTTCAAGGGGGTATCCAGCAACATCTGCAGTACACGGAATCTTTTTTTGTTGGGTAACTACATATTAGGTAGTATAACTAACACTAGAACAAGAGATCTCATTTTAGATCAGGTAATGAACCATACTGAACTGAGCAATAGGTTAATTACCCAGTACTTCCCCCTTGCATGTCAAATAACATGACACCATGTCAGTTTTCAAACAGCTTGCGTACTCAAAAACCATTGTCAAACGTTACAATAGCGACCAACCACATTTTTCAAATTTACCTCCACATCCGGTGCCATGCAACACATGTTTTGCAGGGAGGCAATCTCGCAACATTTTGATTGTAATCCTATTTATTCAGCTAGAATAAATGTTATGTTATGCTTATCTGTTTTATTAGTTCACAATTTCTCATCAGGTCATCCGTGATACTTGCAGAACTTAATATATGCACAGATACTTTGCTTATTTGTTTCAAGACTGTTTTTATTATTCCTAGAAAAGATGATAGTAGAGATGATGGTGAACAACAGAAAAAGGGAATGTGTTAAAGGGCATTATAGAGCTAGGCAAATGATGAAAACTAGTAACCTGTTGTTACCCTCTATTACAAAGAGATGTATATTTCCATTAGTCTTAATGGTTACTGGATTTGATTGCAACACTCCCAATGTCATCTAAATAATTTTGCACATGGTTCATTGGAAACAGGTAGCTTAGAAAGCTTGTAATTTGTTTTGCTTATCAAAGTTGTACTGCGGCTTACTTATTAGTCTTCGTTTTCATTTGCAAGTGAGACGCATGGTAATTTATTACAAAACAGTAGTTTCAGCACTGGAAAGACATTTGTATTTACACAGCATTAGCTGCTGAAAATTTGTGCCTGCAGACCATCAATCCCTCCTCCCATAGATGTCAAGCTCATTTGTTTTTGATCTGGTAAGCCCCCTCCACTACGTCAAAACTGAACTTGGGGGAGAAAATCATCCAGGCAGCCATGTCAGAGTTTGTGCCACTTCCTGAATACAAGCTTTCATTGGACGCTGAGAGACTGGCTTTACCCTCCCTCAGAGTGGGTTTATCCGTGTTTCAGGATGGACAGTAACTACCCCCCCAAGACTGGGGGATTAACCAGTGCTGCTCCCTTCTGTGCTGCCCTCATCATTTAGAATATAGACTATGAAGATTTTTGTGTTATGTGCCTAAACCCAATCCCAAAGTAATCGGCATGGGTACCACATTACTGTGGGAATGTTATGCCCTTCCCTTATGTGTGCTTACACACACACACAGACACACACGAAGGCTACAACCACTGGCTTGGGGTTATCAAGCCTCCTTCCCCGAGTCTGTGGTAAATTGTAATGTACAATCCTCTACTTGCACTAGAACAACTGGCCAACTAGAAACTGCCTCACGTTCTTCCCTCAGACAAGTGAGTCAGTATAAGCTTCTCACCTCCCACCATCCACCTCTTTCAGTACCTGAGCTGCTTTTCAGACTCGGATTATCTGGATCATTTTCAGAACTTTAATCTTCTCGGTCACAGAACTGGGATCCAAGTGCTTATTTATTTTTTCTTCACAGAATGCTACAACTGTTTCACGGGTTATTGTAAAATCAGCACTATCAGAGCTGAAGTTTGGAATCCCAGATACTAATATTCATTGTCTACTAAATTTCTTTGTGACAGACCAACACAGATGTGTCTGAACAAATGCTTTCTTCCCTCACCACTAGCATAGCATATTCTGTGCCTCAAAATATTCTGTTAAAATATTTTAACTCCAAGATTGCAGAAGCTTGGGTTAAGAAACACTTTGGTTTCCTAGAATACCAAGCATAGAGCATTTCTTTTTCTCTGAGGATGAGCATCTTCACAGTTTGAATAGTTTCATACCAGAGTATGGGATGCAGAGAAGTTTTCATCACAACAAAGAGGGGAGAACTATAAATTTTACTTACTACAGAATGTATAATCTGCAGAAGTAATACTTCTTATAGGTTCATAGGTTCATAAGTAGGTACTAGGCTATCTGCCCGTGGGCATTTATAAGCCTAGCCAGAGCGTGTCGGCTTTTGCCACCCCATTGATTAATTAACTGAGCCTCTGTCAAGCAGAGCCAATGAAGTGATCCCAGGGGTGTATTTTCTGTTACCCATCCACTCATCGTGGTTTCTCTTGAAGAGTGTTAGTGAGGGGCTCTGTCTAATGTAGATAGGAATTTTGTTCCAAAGCATGGGGAGTCTCTGTGACAGGAATCTATCCCTCCAGCATGTTCTATTTATTGTTGCGGTGAGGTTTAGCTCACTAGAGCGCGTGGCTCGCAGTGACTTGGATTTCTTTAGGTGGAGCATATCCATCAGTTCTGAGTTGGACATGGCTTTGCAAGTCAGGCAGAGATCACCTCTGAGTAAGCGATATGCCACTGAGTACAGCCGGAGTTTTTTCAGTTGGTCTGCATAGGACATATGTTTGAGGCCAGTAATCCTCTTGGTGAGGTACTTTTCTGGTCTTTCCAGCTGTTGGAAGTGTATTGTGAGGCACATCCCAAATGGGGCATTGTACTCTATGATGGGTCTGATGGGTGACGAGTAGAGGGGCACTATAATCTCTTTATTTCTAGATGTGAACCCTTTAGTAATTAGATGGGCCACATTGAAGGATTTCCTAACTACTTTGGCAATATGATTGTCAAAGGAGAGATTACTATCTACCTGGGTCCCCAGATCTCTTATTATCTCTTCTGTATTAAGGGGGCTGTCACCTATGTGGTAATTCGTGGGTGTTTTGTTTTTCCTAAATGGGATGACTATGCATTTTTTGGCATTTAGCTTGAGGCCATGACTTTGACACCAGGTGTCCGTCTCAATAAGGCCTTTTTTGAGGATGTCCGTGTCAGCCGGAGAGTCAATTATGGCTCCCAGTTTGCAGTCATCGGCAAACTTGGTTAGCCATAGTCCTCCTGTATTTGCCTGTACTTCTGAGAAGTATATGCCAAACAGTAGAAGTCCCAGGACCGAGCCTTGTGGGACACCACTTGTGATTGGTTTAGAGTCGGACCTGGAGCCTGCTATGCTTACCGCATGAGTTCTGTCTGTAAGCCAGTTGGTAACCCATCTTGTGATGTAGGGATTTATGTTCAGGCTGGTGAATTTTTCTATAATACTTAAGTGAGGAATGGTGTCAAACGCCTTGGTGAGGTCAAGGTAGGCTGTGTGAACCACCTTTCCCTCATCTATGGCCTTGGTGACTGTGTCAAAGAAGTCAAACAGGCATGATCTGCTCTTAACAAAGCCGAAATGTGTCAGGTTAAGTGTTTGGAGGTTCCCAATGTCTTTGTTAATGAGTTCCATGATAATGCACTCCATAGCCTTGCAGACCAGGCTAGTCAGGCTTATGGGGCGATAGTTACCAGGGTCAGTTGTGGCCCCTCCTATGTGGAGTGGAATAACCATTGCTGTGTGCCATTCTATGGGCATGTAGCCTGTGGAGAAGCTGAGGTTGAATAGCGTGTTTAGGTGAGGGGATTAGTTTGTTCTGTAGTTCATGCAAGACACATCCTGGGACACCATCTGGCCCCATTGACGCTGTAGTTTTGGCTTTTGAAAGGGCTGTTTTCACCTGTGTGTCTGTGATTTACAGGACACTACACTTTTCCAGAATTGTTGTGGGCCTTTTTGGAGGTTAGAGGGGGTGAAGTTTGCACTGAATCTATCTGCCAGGATGTTGGTAATATCAGTAGTTTCAGTATATTTTGTGCTATTTTGCACTAGCTCAGAGCATATCTGTGAGTTGCCACTTAGATTCTTGACAGAGCTAAAGAAGGCTTTGTGGTTATCCTTTGAATCCTTGGCTATTTTTCTTTCGAAGTTAGCCTTGGATGATTTCATGAGGGACCTTAGTTTCTTACTGATACTGATCAGGGATGTCTTTCCTTCTTGGGATTTGCTTTTTTTCTGAACTAGTTTCCTCCTTTTATTGTATAACCTGTTTATGGCAGGGGTTCACCAGACTGGTTTCCTTCTCTTAGAGGAGAGAGTCTTGGTTTTGTTAGGGATAGCATGATCCATGCATCCTTGTAGGTGCTCATAGAGTGCATTTGTAAAGGATTCTGTATCTTGGGCAGTGTTATCCTTTAGCTTGGGGGCTGTGAAACTTACCACCTCTGTCTTACGTAAGGTGAAGTTTGCTTTAGAAAAGTTTTTCACTGTGGTTTCCTTGGTTGGGGGTGGTGGTGGGGTGTGAACATCCAGAGTGATTAGTTTATGGTCTGATCTAACCAGTGACAGGTTGACCTCCGGTGTGGAACACCTGTCGCCCATGTTGGTGATGACCAGGTCCAATATGTTTTCACCTCTGGTAGGGGAGTTTACCAGCTGATCCCTGGCATTTGAGTTGATAAATTCCAGGAAGCGCTGAGCCTGGGGGTTTGTACTCAAGTAGTTTTCCCAGTTAATGGTAGGGTAACTGAAATTGCCCAATATCAGGGTGTTCGGTTGGTGAGCCTGGGGGTTTGTACTCAAGTAGTTTTCTCAGTTAATGGTAGGGTGATTGAAATCGCCCAATATCAGGGTGTTCGGTAGGACCTTCATATTTTCCAGTGTCTCCAGAAAGGCAGAGTGGTGGTCCTGGGTCATGGAGGGTGATCTGTAGCAGGTCACAATTTGCATTGCAGATTTGGTCGATGTTAGTTGCACATGGATGATCTCAGAGGTATCATGCTGCACCACTAACCTGGAGGTGTAGGTATCCTTGACGAATATGGATACATCCCCTCCTTTTGTTTTCGGTCAGTGTTCTGTGGATGAAATGTGTGGTATGAGTTGTAGCCCGGTAGTGCTGGAGTGCTCTCTTTTGCCCTGAATCAGGTTTCAGTTACTGCACAGATGTTGATGTTCTCCATACTGAGGAGTGCTTTGAGCACATCCATTTTGAGATTTAAACTCCTGGCGTTGAGTAGCATAACCCTCATTTTTTTATTTGTGCTGTTTATGGAGGTGGGTTTGACTTTTGAGCCTTGCCTAAAAAGGGCACTATGGGGGCAGCAAGAGCCTTGACCAGTATTCAAAAGCGTAGGGGTGACAGGTGCAAACCGTCTCTTGCAAAGCAACGTGGCTTGTCGAGCATGTCATCCCAGGCTGACAGACACTGGATCTCCTTTGAATGACACCAGAAGCTTAGCCAATTGTTGAAATTGATAATTTTTTCTTTATACTGAGGTATCATTCTTGGTGAGGGCAGGATGCTACTCAGGGTCTGGGTCATACCCGCCTGGGCTATATGATCAGAGAGCTCTTCCATGTCTCTTTTCATGTAGTCCAGGGAGGTATGTCTCAGGTCATTCACACCAACATGAACAATGACAAGAGTCATATTTATACTTGTTCTGGAGTGACCTGAGTGCTTGTGTTATGTGGCGGATTCTGGCTCCCGACAGGCAGCTAACAGTAACCTTCTCCTTGTCCAGCCTAGTGAGTGGGATGTCAGTGTGCCTAACTATAGAGTCACCTATTACTAGTGTGTTAGGTAAGTTATTTCACTTTAATGGCTGTGATTGTGCGGCACATTGATTTTGTGTTTTATGTGTTGTCTGGTTTGTGACGGGAGGTGCAGGTTTTTTTGGGTGTTTGCTTTGGAGCTCTCGGATGCTTTTGCAGGTTTTTATTTAGAGCTTCCAGGTATGATTTAAGTGTATTTATGTGTATTTTTGCCAGTGCTGGTTTAGTAGGTCTATGTGAGGCTGGAGGTGTGATGCAAGTGTTAACCTTCTCCTCATGACTGTCTGTTCCAGTCTTGGGTGGAGAGACCTTAGCCTCCAGTATGGCTGTATAATTGCAGCTCTCACATATGTTAGTGTTTTGTGGAAGGAGGAGAGGGTTGTCTGTATGAGAAAGTTGTAACATTGCCTCAGGATACCAAGGTTCACCAGCTGGACTGGAGAGTACACCTGAAGTTGCCCTTTGGTCATGCCTGAATAGTAGGATGAGCTGCTTAGTCGCTTGGTTGGTGAGGGGTGGATAAAGAGCCTTGCCCTGTTGGGCAATCAAGTGTCGGGGTATATTAGAGCTTGCTATTAGGTCTGAGGAAGCACTAATATACCCCGTCTTGACTTCTTTTAATTGGTTTATGTTTTGTGCCGTAGTGCAGTCCTTTCCAATATTATTTTAAATACACATAATTACTTCCTAGACTATTAGATTCAGAAAGTTGTAGTACAAGTATTCTTTACAATATATATTTTACATCCTGGCAAAATATCAAAGCACTGAACCACACAGCCACAAAACATAGTGTTTATTACAAAAACAAACATAATAAAAGCTTTCACTGTAAAATAATGCTTCTTCAGACTACATCGTTACAAATTAATTAACCATTTAAACATCCATTCAACCTATCAGCTGAAAGCAATTCCCAACATCCAATAAAAACAATCATTTTATTAACATACATCTTTAAAACATAAAAGATAATATTAATATCAATGATAATAACACACCCTAAAATACTATAACATGCAAATTAAAAACTACAAATAACATCAATGTGGTAAATTATGAGCTCACAGAAAAGGCTTCAAAGTCACAACATCATTAATTCCTGGTAGCCTATCTGCTCTAAAATACACTATCCATTTTTGCTCTGCCATCTCAATTTTATTTTTTAAATCACCGCCTCTAATATTTTCTGTCAGGACTTCTAATACAAAAAACGTAAACATATGCTGTGAACCTTGAGTCTTAACATGTCGCTCTAAAGTGTTGCTTTCTTTTTCATTTCTAATGCTTTTACGTGTTCCAGTATAGGCTCTCTGAGCAGACGGTTAGTCTTCCCAATATAAAAAACATTGCAGACCCATCAATAACTAAAGTATACTATATTTCTTGTCTTACAATCAGCAAAAAATTTACACTCAATGGCTACACCTATTCCTGGATACATGTAACTAAAACCTGCATGAATATAATTACATGCAGAACAACCTCTACAGGGATATGTCCCATGCCTCTGTGAGTCTATCATAGGTCTACATTCTTGAGATTTATAACGCAACTGTCTCTTGAGGGACAGATTGTTCCTGAAAGAAAAATAAGGTCTTTCATTCACAAACTCCCTCAGTTCATCTGAAGCCTGTGGTATATGCCAGTTCTTTCTAATGATGTCACAGAAGATGTTAACATCACTAGAATATGTCATGGGGATCCTAATCTTATCATGCATTTGAAGTTGGCTCATTCTAGCATTAACCATATTATGTTCAGAAAAGTAGGGTTTACCTTTAGTTCCCCTTTCTTCCAAAGATTGCTGAATACATGCATTATTTCCTTCTCTGAATAACCCCTAACCAGAAAATTAGTCTTAAGTGTCTGCAGGGCTATAGCCAATTGTATATCATCATTATGCAACCTCATTATTCTTAAATCTGTCCTCTCATGACATTCCTAGGCACATGTCTTGGATGCATGCTGTTTTTATCTAGGAGAGTATTCCTCCTACTAGGTTTCCTATACAAACCAGTATGCAATAATCCAAGTTACATTCTCTTAACAGTGACATCTAAGACTTGAATCGCATTCCTAAAGTACTGACATGTAAACTTTAAAAAATATGTTGTAGTGTGTAAATACTCAACAAAACTATTAAGTAACTCGCAGGACCCATCCCATAGAAAAATATGTCATCCATGAATCGGGTATACCAAGCAATATGTTTACAATATTCATTATCATGCAATACTGTGACTTTTTCCCAGAGTGCCAAAGTCAGTTTGGCATAGCTATTGGCACAAGCTGTGCCCATAGCCATGCCAGCCTTCTGAAGGCAAAAGTCCTCTTTAAAAATAAACACATTGTTCTCCAAAATAATATCTAACAACATACATATGAGATTCATTTTATCATTAGAGAAAACCTGCCTTCTTTTCAAAAATTCTCTAATATTCTCTATCCCCCATGTATTCAGGATAACTGTAAAAAGCGACTCAATATCCATAGTCACAAAAATATAATCATGCATATTATTAGATGTATTACTATATAATTCATTTAAAAAGATTTTGTATCCTTCAATACATTACTAACAGTATCCAAAACAGGACGCAGAATTTTCTTCACATAAATAGAATGGTTCTGTTGCCCAACCTTTACGAGAGACTATAGGTCTCATAGGTGGGCTAACCATATCTTTATGCACCTCGGGGTAGACCATAAAGTATAGGGACAGTAGGATACTCTTTATTAAATATGTTTAAACAGTTCTTCAGAAATCAAATTATTCATAAGTAAATCAAAAACTAGAAATTATATCTTCTTCATTACTCCATACACAAATGTTTTAGAAACTCATAAATAAACAAGGGTATCATCTAAATGTTTCAACATCTGTTGATAATAAAAATCTTTATCCATAATCACAATCCCGCCATCTTTATCAGCTAGCCGTATCTCAGTCGAAGACATTGCTTTAAGTTCATTCAGTGCTTCAAACTCTGGTTTACTGAAATTATGAAAGGCAGGAGAACATTCATGTTCAAACACATCTCTAATCTCTTTTTTGCAAACAGTTAAAAAAGTATTAACAACAGGATGAGTCTTGGGTGTATATATAGACTAGGTCTCTTAAAAAAGTTTATATCCATATTAGTCTGTGAAAATACGGTCTTAAGTGTTATTTTACTTCACCAGATATATAAATAAATAAATAAAGATTTGCTAGCTGCAAAAATGTTTCAGAGGCTTGGAGCCGCTTGCCACTATAATATATTCCTGCACTAAAAGATTGAAAATGTTGTCACAGTGAATTGTCTGAGATTAAAAGCCTGAAAAACATTAGTGCTTATATTGTAAATAAAACCTTAAAACCATGAAGTCAGATTCTACGATATCTTACTGCAATAAAATACATGAACTGTGAAAGCACCACGAGATGCCTGTCTGCATTATAATGCATTAATTCTTCATAATTCTTACCATGTAATGTATGGTAGCTCCTGACCAAACGAAAGTTATTTGTAAGGTGTATGTCTATTGCAATACCAAAAATAATTGACATTCTTAAAGTCAGGCTCTCTATATTCAATCATCATCTTCTTTCGGCTGCTCCCGTTAGGGGTTGCCACAGTGGATCATCTGTTTCCATTTCTTCCTGTCCTCTGCATCTTGCTCTGTCACACCAACTACCTGCATGTCCTCTGTCACCACATCCATAAACCTTATCTTAAGCCTTCCTCTTTTCCTGTTACCTGGTAGCTTCATCCTTAGCATCTTTTCCCCAATATACTCAGCATCCCTCCTCAGCACATGTCCAAACCAACGTAATCTTGCCTGTCTGGCTTTGTCTCCAAACCTTCCAACCTGGGCTAACCCTCTAATATACTTATTCCTAATCCTGTCCACCCTCATCACACCCAGTGCAAATCTTAACATCTTTAACTCTGCCATATCCAGCTCTAACTCCTGCCTTTTTGTCAATGCCACTGTCTCCAACCCATATAACATAGCTGATCTCACTACCCTCTTGTAGACCTTCCTTTCACTCTTACTGGTACTCATCTGTCACAAATCATTCCTGACACTCTTCTCCACCCACTCCATCCTGCCTGTACTCTCTTCTTCACCTCTCTTGCACACTCACAGTTACTCTGAACTATTGATCCCAAGTATTTAAACTCATTCGCCTTTGCCACCTTCTACTCCTTGCATCCTCACCATTCCTCTATCCTCCCTCTCATTCACACACATATATTCTGTCTTAATCCTGATGACCTTCATTCCTCTTCTCTCTAGAGCATATCTCCATCTCTCCAGGGCAGTAGCGGCTGGTGACTTCAAATCATAGGGGGGCTGCAGGAGACAGCTGGATGGGTGTGGCCAACAAGACGGGGTGTGGCCAACAAGATGGGGTGTGGCCAACAAGACAGGGTGTGGCCAACAAGACGGGGTGTGGCCAACAAGACGGGGTGGCTATGGTGCAATGGGATCAATGCTTCACATACTTATTTACATGAAATAAATGCTCAGTCAGTATGGCACATGCTGAATAGTCTACACAGCACACATTGTTACATACACACATTGGTTTGAACACTTACCTCTGCGGTATACTGCAAACAGTACTTCATACTCCGTTTCTGCACCTGAGGAGAAGCTGTCGTGCACCTTAGAAGCTGTGGTCTGGAACACATCAGGTCATATTGAATTTCTCCCACCCCCTTTTTCATGGAGGCTCAAAAGGGACAGTTTTAAGTTTCCCAAAGCAAATAATATTCACATGACCCCCAGCTGGTTCCAAATAGGTGCTTGTAGTCTTTCAGTTGTTCCAGTTAGGGGTTTGCCACATCAGATCTGTTTCCATTGGTTCCTGTCCTCTGCATCTTGCTCTGTCACCACATCACTTCCTCTACCACATCCATAAATCTAATTACAAGTCCTTCCTCTTTTCTTCCCTGGCAGCTCCATCCTTAGCATCCTTCTCCCAATATACCTAGTAGCATCCCTCCTTAGCATCCCTCCTCAGCACATGTCCAAATCACACTCTACCTTTGGGCATGCCTTCCCCCTCTTCTAGAGCCAGCAGTAGCCTCCTCCCAATTTCTGCCTTCCCCCTCTTCTAGAGCCAACAGTAGCCTCCCCCCAATTTCTGCCAGCACCCTTTTGGTAAAGAGTAGTACTGGTGGTGGTGATTGTTAACCTGGGCCTCGCCCTCGACCAATCCTGTATCAAAATCTGTATTGTCCCACAAAATTTTGTCAGGAGGTTATATGTGGTGATGCCCAGGCTTCCTGACATAACCCTCCCCATTTATCCGGGCTTGGGACCGGCACGAAGAAATGCACTGGCTTGTGCATCCCCAGTGGCTGGGTTACATAAGTGCTTGTAGTACTAGTATAGTACCAAATAAGTGCCTCTTGTGTTCTTCTGTATGGTGTTCCGTTACTTATAGATAAAGTCCATTCATCTCTCTTTATTTTGTGTAAAATAATCAATAACTCTGTGGTTGAAGTTGGGTATACTCCGCATTAACTCCTTTCCTATGGAAAGCATAGCCAAAGCATTCAATCTGTCTTGCCCCATTGTAGAACGAAGAAACATTTTAATCCTTTTCAGTGTTGAGAAACACCTTTCTGCCTCAGCAGTTGACATTGGTGTGGTGGCTATAATTAACAACACTTTGTAAGTCTGTGAAAACACACTGGTTAAGGAGTTGTCCAACAAGAATTTTAACATCTTGACTGCACTGCCAGCTGCTTTAAAGTCTTCACGTTGATACACCACTCCAAGTTCTGTTCTAAGTTGTCCCCTCATCAGGAATGGATAGCTGTCCATTGTTCCTGTGAACAGATTTTCTGGAAACTCTCTTATGTATGTTGAAAACTTTCCAGGCAGAAGTAACTGAGAAGCTTGAAGATGGCCAGTTTGTTGAAATCGTGATGTTGCCTGGAACCTTATGACATCAAACACTTCCTTTGCAGCAATTGGCAAGGTCTCATGCAGTGGTCGGGAAGCTGATGGCCCTCGTCTACGTTTTGACCGGATGTTCTCTGTATGTAGGTACTGCTCTGCAATACCATCGATACCCGATCTGACACTGTCAATTGCATCCAAAAATGTATGAACATCCTTTTCAACAGCAGTTGCATCTGTGGTACGACACTGAAGTTGCCTGTACAGAACATCAACATGGGGCATTATACAATGGAAGACAGCAAGCCAAAATTTAAATTGGTCATCTTCAAGTTTTCGCAGTAGCCCATTTGCTTCCAGTATAGTTGCTGTACCAGTTGTAGGATTTCTGTACAAATAATCAAAGCACTCTTCCAGCGACTCCAAGTTATCGTACACTGCATTTACAGTACGGATGTTAAAATTCCACCGTGTTCTTGACACTCTTGGCATGCGTCGTGATACTATATTATCCAGAGCGGCTTGTCTTTGAGCTGAACGACTGAAAAAGGCTGGAATTCCACCAAGTGTTACAAAAAATGTCCTTGCTTCAGTATTCTGTTGTGCAGCTCTTTGCATTACCAGATTAAGTTGGTGGGCATAGCAGTGTACATAGTAGGCATATTTAAACTTTTCTCTTATGATGGCCTGGACCCCATGCTGAACACCACTCATAACCGATGCACCATCATAACTCTGAGCAATCACTTTTTCATGCTGGTCTCCCACTACTTCCTTCAACTGTTGTTCTATCACAACAGCAATATGTTGTGCTGTCTGTCCAAGTGGTGTAAAGTAGCCCCAAAAACGTTCCACCACCTATCCATTGACAATGTAACGGAACACAATAGCTCTTTGCCACGTCGCAGCAAAATCAGTGGTTTCATCTGCAATTACTGCTATAAATTTTGCAGTACGAATCTCTTTTTTTATTTCTTCTCTGTATACTGTTAGCATGCAGTCCAGGAGTTCATTTTAAATAGTTTTTGATGTTCCTTTGAAAACAGTTGAAGCTGTCATGTGGTCTAACAACTTCTTATCAAACTGGCTGACTAATTCTACTATTGCCCAGAAGTTTCCTGGATTCCTTGACTCTTCAGACTCATCATGACCTCTGAAAGCTAGTTCTTGTGCACCACACGTCTTCATGCATTCTATTAAAATAGACAGAACATGACGGTTGTCAGCCACTTTCTTGTTGTGTCTTTCTACTGATAACTGGTATCTACTACTTAACTGACACCCGATATCCACAGTTCCCAACACTGCTAGACTAATTTGGTTGTCTAGATGTTTAGCAGACTGTTCATGCCTTCTGGACTTTTCTTCCAGTCTCTTCAGGTCATCCATACCCTTTGATGTCCAGGCTTCCTCTCCACCAAATAACAAACATGGGAAGCAGTACAAACCGTTTGTTTCCTCACAACCACAGATCCAGTTGTGTTTGTCATACACTGACCTGTTGAAGCTGCGTGTGTATGTTTTTGACCTACTTGTACCTGCAGACTCTATCTTCAGATCAGGTGTGGGTCTTCCAGTCCTCTTGATTCTTAACTTCTCATTAAGAGTCAACTCTTTAAAATTAATAGATTTCAGATAGGCCACTGTAACACTCTGCTCACTCTGTTCACTCATTCTGGTTATTGTAGTTGAGTTGTTGAAACTCTGAAATGAAGATATTGCAGAAATGATTTAAGTGCCACTGTTGTATACATGTAATGATTTACAGCTTCAGAAACAGCACTCATTTAATTGACAGTGCCACAGCCATGATCTACCAACTATCTGGCTTGGCCTTGCCAGGATTAAAGACTATTAATGCATTTGTGATGCACACACTGTCACAGCTTACATTGTCTTTGCAGGACTAACAGGGGCAGTCATTCCATTGCCTCCACTATACTTTCTGCTTTGATCCTTCCAGCATTAAAATATATCTGCTGCACAGAGACTGTAGTCACACAGCCTGTATGCATATTGCTTACTCCCTCAGAGTTTTGCAAAGCCAGAATTACAACACTAAATGGTTATTTCATTCCAACACTGGCGACACGAAAGTCCCCCATCCCAACAGCCTACCAAAAGTACCTGGCTCAAAAACCTCTGAAATCAGAAAGCAAAACAGTAATGAACTGCAAATGGCTGCATTAATTTAGTCCATTGCACAGAAATGGTAGTTACAGGATTGCCCAACAGCAGACTTTACCCAAACAGTCATCTTGCAAAGCCATAACTGACAGTAAACAAGGGCAGTCACCTCAATGAATTCACAAACACCCCCCCTCCCATTACCTAATGAAGTAGCTGCTTTTTACTGGTCAGGATTAAAGTACAAATACTAACAACTGCATTGCATACTTTCATTTTGCTGACAGACTCACTATCACAGCTTGTGTGCATCAGCCAAGTACACATTTAATTTTAAAATTAATTTTACTTACCAGACTTTCTACAATAAAACATGGTTTAACAAAAATTCCTTGACCCCCCCCCCCACACACACACACACACACCACACACATACAAACCACTCAGATTTCAGAGCTTCAGCTTCTGGTCAATCTTACTTCAGTGAAATCAACATTACTGTTGAAAATGTAGACAGAACTGCAGCTATTCACACAAGCATTGCCCCCAGCCCAACTCCCTACCCAGAGAAACTGCTTTCAGCCTACAATGTTTAAGCGAAATAAATCACCATGGTTGCATTTCTTTCACATCACAATAGCCAAGAACTTGCACATAATCTTACTTTATTTGCTGGTGTGTCTGTAAACTACAGGCTATTTCATTTCAGAGACCCCCTCCAGGCTATTTCTGACAAAAATTATCTAAAATGCCCCAACCTCCCGAAAGAAAGACTACTAAAAATGGCCAAAAATATCATACTGTATCATGTTATGTAACCACCATAGTCATGTACAAGCTTCACATGCAGTCGTTTCCTTATTTGTATGCACAATATCTTTTACTTTTATTTTCCAGAAAAGGAGGATGCATACAGATACAGAGTACCAGTCCCAGACCAATACACATTTCCATTTCACATGTACTGATTCTGAAGTATTCAAGTACCACAGATACTGATTTAAACACAAGGCATATGTAGTACACTGCCTGCTTATTTTTAGATTATTCTAATGCAAGCATTCTACCCTAATTGAAAATGTTATGTTTTTCATTTTCTTATAATTATAGCTACTCTCAGACAATATACTGGCAAAAAAAAAAAAAAATATATATATATATATATATATATATATATAAATACAATATAGAACTGCAGTAGTGGTGGTGCTAATGACCCACCCCCTAAAAAATAATTACACTCAGACGTCTTGTTCTGGGAAAATGTTAAGAGTACAACAAAGAAAAATGTAACACTGCAGTGCAAGTTTGTTAAGAGGGAAGCACATCAGCTAACTTAGATAAATGTGTCACTGGACTGCTTGCTGTTGCCAAGTTAACCACTGAATATGATCACAAGTACACTAAAACAAACACATGAAACATTAATCCTCAGGGCAGGGTTAACACCTGGACTGCCATAAACCCATAAAAGTCAGCATTTTCTGCATGCTGTTAATTTTATTTATTTATTTTTTTTATTTTACATTTGTTAACCGGGATGGTCCGACTGGATACATGTCCTTTTTCAGCGGTGGCCCGGGGAGAAAAGCTCCAACAGAGTTACATTGATAATTAGGTACAGTAAATGAGCTGAAAGAACTTAACAAAAACATAGGCTATTTACATACAAGTACAAGACTGCCATTACTATTTCTGAGATTACTACAAATGTAACATTAATAACATATTAGCAAGGACGGTAGGCAGTATAATGACATAGAGTTAGACAGGATACATATTTCTTTATCACAGTATACAAAGTACTTATCATCTTAGCTAGTTGTTTATGTTTTAGTTAATGGCACATAACTACCAATCTATTCAGCCTGTAGACACTCGGTCTCCAACTTCATTTAAGAGTGTGAAATAATTTTATAACTTAAAGCCATTTACTATGTGCTGTAACTACCAAGCTCTTTAGCCTGTAGACACTCGGTCTCCAACTTCATTTAAGAGTGTGAAATGTTTATAACTTAAAGCCATTTACTTTGTGCTGCTATTTTTGGGGAGGGAATAGAATTCCTAGCCTTCTGATCTTCCAGAATCTAATAAGGGTTATTCTGCTCTTAAGTTAAGAGTCTCTCCACACTGTATAATTACTTATCTCTTGTGTATAATTAATCTGCATCCTTTCTGTAAAGTTGGTGCAATCTGAAGTGGGTCTTGGGGGAGGGCCAAATGAATGTTTAACTACCTCAGACAGTATTGTTTTGCCAGGTGTAGCCTGAAGCCAGTATGATTCACTGGAGTGTATTAATCCATTGCATTAGTCAATCATTAAATTTGTTAATCTCCAAGACATTAGCTTAAAATACTTTAAATTTTATAATTATATATATATATATATATATATATATATATATATATATATATATATATATATATATATATATATATATATATATATAATTATATTATACACACACACCCCTCAAGTTACCTTGCATTTTGCTACTTTAGGTACAGAAACCAAGACTGCGAAGTGTGTAAACATTTATTCTTACAGGAAAAAATACATTTACTAGCATTCTCTCTTTCACTATGCTCAAAACCACAAAAACTGGTATTTTAAATACACTTGCTTCCCTGTTTGCCAACAAACTATCACTATGAGAGTCCAACCAAAACAAAAATGAAGTGTAGAAGAAAATATTTCAATGCCTTGGCTACATGACAGCTTACTTAATATCTAGATGGGAAGCAAAGGCTGTGATGCATCAAAAAATAATTACTGGAATGCCAGTCAAAAAAAATAAAGTATAAAAAAAACAAGCAGCCAACAAAATCCTTTTTCTGAATACACAAAATCAACAGTATAAAAATGACAGAAAACCAGAACATTCTGCAAAACAAAGGGCAGATTAAAAGCCATGACTGTACTTGTGTCTACCTTGGATACTCTAAGTGCTCCTTGCCTGGACACATCTAAAGTCACTACATGGGGGTACAAGTTACAACAAGTATGTCACAATTTGAAACGTCTCCAGCTGATGGCCCTGAGCCCCTGACACATTTCATATACTCTCAACCTCAGAGCAAGAAATCTGGATAAGGCCATAAATAAAAGTAGGACAAAGGTCCAAAAAACAGACAATTTTTAAATGCTGCTCTTACAAACTTAGAAAGAGCAGTAGGTCTTACATCAGTATGACTTTTCTGTAGGGTATGAAATCTGAAACTCAAAAACACCTGTCAGTGAACCTAAGAATATTGCAGAAATGCTCATCACTGTTGCTTAGTTTTCCAACTTGTAAACACAGCATTTATACCTACTCTGTCTGTGCATATCAGGTATCCAATGTACTCCATCTTACTTCTCACAAATACACAAGTCCTGCCAAACCACAGAGTGATGGTTTAAAATGAGCAAATGACAAGAGTTATTCACCCTGGCAACCATAACCCCCATCCATAAGTTGCAGTCTGACATCTGATGGCTATATAATATTATTTCATAGCCACAATCCACTCAAACAATTGACCACATGTTTCCAGGTTGTGCCATGCAAATTACAAAGCTAGAAACATTGCCAAAATATCTGGTTTACCACTGCCAGCATAATTTTAAATAATAATACATATCTTATTACACTATTCCTGTCATCTCAGCTGCCCTCACAAATCAAATAGACAATATCTGGTTGATGACTGCTATGCATGTTTATGTTTTAAAAAGGAGTTTTTACAGTATTTGTGACCAAAAAGAAAAGTTAACTGCCGTGGTTCACTTTCTTCATCTGCGTCCTGCCTTTGCTCCCCACAAAATGTGAATCATGAAAACTGACTGACATTAACTCATATGAAAAATGCCTGCCAGTAAGAAACAGTACATTTGTTTAAAACACAGTATGGAGAAGATTATATGTCAAAAGGAAAACAACTTTTTCTATTTTTTTTTTTAATGAGAGTGAGTTTACTACATAGCTCTCAACCTTTCATCTCCAAAATGAGGAACAGTCACCTTCATAATGTGGAACAAATGGGCAAAATGTGGAACACATACACTAATGTGACTTATTAACAACTTCAACTAGGAAGGTCATAGGATGGTTAAAATATGCTGGTTTTAACTTATAAAGAAGATCCTTTAATTAATTAATATGATTAATTTCTATTTGCCATGGATTTCACTTAAAAAAATTCTCACTGAATGTGTGACACTCTGACAGACTCTTTCAATGTGAAACTGCAAGGAACATGAACTTTTTAAGACCCCAAATGAGGTATGTTCCCCGTAATGAGGTACACTTGAGAGGTATGAAGTTTACTACGCTGTTTTAAACAAAAAATAACACTTTCTCGTGGGTTTACAATAAATTGCGTTTCAAAGACTTCACAATGGCTGTGCAGCGTTTTTAGTGTTAAATTCTACCAGTTGCTTAGTTATACAACAACACAAAGATGCTTAACATGTACATACAACACAGACCGTTTTATGACAAAGTTATTTCTGTATTTTCTTAATGTACTACAAACTTTTAATTTTGTTTTGAACTTTCTGAAAGTCAATAATTTTGGCTCAATATTTAGCCGTTTGACCTTCTCATCTATCAATAATGTGAACTAGATGTGTATAAAGTATGGCTGTTTCAGTGCAATGTGGCATGAATTGTAGCCAAGTTACTTGCAAATGTAGCCTTGAACAACCTTAATTAACATTAAGAAATCTTCCAGGAATATCTAACTCTGAATTTGTTTGAATTACAATCTCATAATCTTACATTTAATCAATTTTAGCAATGTCCACATAGACACAATAAAAAAGAAAGGCAATCTGCTCAGCTTATTGACATATCATGCCTTTTTATCCCAGTCTGTTATAGGAAATTACACACACACACACACACACACACACACACACACACACACACACACACACACACGCACACACAACTTCGTAGCGAAGGATTACCATGTGATCTCCTTTTAAAATATTCTATAGCATACTTGTCTAAAATGTAGTTCTAGTGCAGACTCTGTACAGGCTCCTTGAATCATCCAGGTAAAGGATCTACAAAAAGTATCCAACATACATGGTTCACCATGCCCATCAACCAAATGACAAATAGACTCATCAATAACTTTCAAAAGCATGTGTACACCTTGTACTTATTTCACAGAAAACTGCCCTAGCAACACCAGCCAGCCAGGATATAAACAAACAGGTATGTGACAAAACAAACATTACAGGTAATATTAGCTCTGTAACCAACAGTGCAGCCATAACAGAGAAGTTAAATATTTAACAAGCATGTCCCATTTCCATCAATTAGGGCTCAGGCATGTTTTATGGGTACATACCTCTTAAAATGGAGCCTATTTGGTACAGGAATAGGGATTGTCCTATCTGCAGTCTGTGTGACTTCATAGATGACTATGTCCTTTAGGATGCCTAGAGTTTCCTGTCTAAAAACCTATCCCTTTCTAACAACAAACAGTGAAAATTAAAGGTAAAACAACAAAATATAAATCAAAGGGGTAATTGGCAAGGCTTAAAATGGCCCCAGAGGACAGTTAACCTAGTACTAATCTGTGAAAAAGTAAATTTTCTTGCCCAGAAGCTATCCCTTCCTTCCCATAAAGGGTGAAAAACAGTGGTAAGAAATAAAATAAACATTTACATAAAACTTCTTACTTAGACTAGGCAACTTCACAGTAAAGCACAAGGCTGGTTTGAGTCACAGGTTACAGAAATAAAAAACCCTTCAGTTAAATTAGGTTGTCCATCTAAATTCTACTTCTGCCAATTATCTTTATGAGCTGTACTGGCAAACTCTTTGAGGCATAACATTACATCCCCCGATCCCCACATAGCATTACATTTGGATATATAATATAAGGATGATGATATATCCTGCTACTGAAATGGCATTGAATACAGTTTTGCAGAACTGGTTCCTTTCACAGCAATTTGAACTAGGTATATTTTACAGTGGAACCTCCTCCCTTCTGCATCTCTGCACATCTCTGTTATGTTTTGAAACTTCACTGTTAGGACAACTTCTGCAAAGAATGCAGATTAGCCATTTTCTCTTCCCTGAAGATGTATGACTTAGATCTGTAAAATAAAGGTATTGTGATTATGTGAGTGCATTGCGGGTGTGCAGGGAAACATGCCCCCCCCCCAACAAATAACGTTAGTGGTCTAGTTTACTATGAGGGACTGATTAGGAAACTATTTTTTGATCTGTTAATCTGGGACAACAGCAATCATTTTCATAAAATGGTATTCACCTACAAAGTGTGCATCAGTTAAGGCATTCTTGATATCACTGAGTAGAACTTTCAGACTTAAATTGTCAAATTGCCAAATTGTCATGAAATACTTAGAGCAGATCTCATAGTACCATTATGTGCATAATATTTAAAAAATTTAATCCTGGGCTATTTCTATTTGCATTATACTACAATTGTATGTGGATTAAATGCGATGAGCAGCTGGAAAAATCCGCACAAGATAACACTGCAGTCTGCTTGCATCTTAAGTTGCATGTGACATGTCACGCATTAAAAGCATAAGAAGCCAGTATAAATTACAGTTTCCCACTTGTTATACACATTTTACTTTCATATTTTCATAACTGAGTTTCATATTATTGAAGGGGATTATGTGAAGCATCAGGCTGGAGACAAAACATGCCCTCACATTGCCCATGTGTAATATACTACCCTGGAGATGCAGCTGATTGTTCTGTTAGTCATTATGAAAATATGAGTTATTTACATATTAACATTAATACTGCAGGTGCCAAAAGGCACTGTATTTGTGCAAACCTTGAGTAATGCCAGAGAAAACTGCCACTGATACCATGCAATGTAACTTAAAAATGGAGAGATACTATTATTTATACTTTTAAATTAGGCAAAATTGCATACTTTTCATATCAGCTCAAATATATCAGAAAACAAGTTATCTAAAAGGAAATGCTTATACTGATATGACAGCTCAAGTCTGTCTAAAAATATAGACTGGTTATACTATGTAGCTAGCTTGTATGGTTTCTAAGATACAGAAACTAGTTTATGAAAGCTGACAGAAAATATTTTGAAAACACTGAATGTACTGACAAATACCAATAAAAAGAACTGCTTTCTGGGCAACACTGCAGTTTCAACTTTTTGAAAGCATTTGCTGTTAAAAGGTATTTATATTTTTATAATGTGTTTTCTAACTTGACACTAAGATGTACCTAGGGTACTAATGGGAAAAATGTTCCATACCTGCTAAGCATACATGGGTATTCTGCATAGAGGCATTTAATCCTTTTAGGTCACATACAGGTCTGAAATCCTTCACATTTTTGCAGATTTAGAAAAACATGGAAAATGTTTTTCCTAACTTCTTGCAAGGGACTAACTCACTTGCCTGGATATCTGATGTGTTAGAGTCTGCCTGTGATTTAATGGTGTGTTGTGTGGGGGTGAATAGCTGCAGCATCATTCATTTGGATGTGTACCCTTCACCTAGCAGCTAAACTTATCAGTCTACCTTACTTCCCTGTGGTAGACAAAATGTCTCCTGACCACATATTAAGAAGATGCAGCGAAGGCTGAAACATGTTGGCTTACTGGTGTGTAGCTGACTGAGATGAGTTTCCTGGGCTATTTGGGTTCCTCTGATAATGTGCTTGCTGCACCTGGCCAAGCCTACTACCTTCAGCTGGTTCTAAAACTAAAGAGCTACTTCCTCTTCTTTAAGCAATTACATTGCTACTACATTTTGTCCTGTATTGCAGAAGGAGAAAAAAGATTTACCGACTTTACACCCTGAGGTCAAAATGTACTTCTTTAATGTCTTTGCCCAAAAAGTTATTTCCCAGCAGTTCTACAACAATTGCAGAAATTGTGGGCACTTTCAATAATGGAAATTTCCCTTGATTAGCAAGACTACCATATCTCTAATCTCCTCTAAAAAGACTCCATTAGCTTAGTGGGACTAACCCAAGCATTAAAGTATTAACAAAATGGAAGCTATTATGATGTAAAACGGAGGTTTGTGCCTTTTTCTTCAGAACTTACACTTTTTCAGAAGAATTTGATACCACACATCTGCTGAGCATTCCATAACCACCACAAATAAATGAAGTGAAGTTCATGAACCAAGTAAGAGAGTCCCTCATAATTTAATTTACTTACTTAATAATTCTGCAGCACCCTGTACTTTCTTTCTGGATCTTCTTCACTCCAAACGATAACCCGATAATCCCTCCAAATATAAATGAAAAAAAAAAATACAATGATGATCACAAGCCAAAACAAGAAAGCTCGATTCCTAATCGGATCCTAAACTAAACTGAACTGACTGATTCTCACTCTCTTCCCAGCTCATAAAGCCCGGGAAGAGAGCGACAGCCAATCAGCAGCATTTAGGCTTTAGCCCAGCAGGCATGTCATGACTGACGTGCCTGCGGACGTCGCAGTCTGAGCCCCTTCCAAATCTATGCGGTTTGGAACCGCTGCCGCATAGACTTCTGGGCATCACAATGATGCCTTAATTGCTCCTCCAGGCTGCAATGAAAACAAACAAAAAAAAAGCTGTTTACAACCACGGTTAAGGTGCGCAATGCGCATGCGCGTACTTTCGAGTCGCGGACTCGAAATTTAAAGTAAAAAAAAAAGAGATTTCTTTTTTTTTTTTTAATTTAATGATTAAATTAAAACATATACACAAGACCAAAAACAACTGAGGGGGCTGCAGTCCGGCAGTCCGATGCAACACCTGTTCCCTACTCTCACTACAGATCACAATGTCATCTGCAAACATCATAGTCCATGGGGACTCCTGTCTGATCTCGTCTGTCAACCTTCTATCACCATTGCAAATAAGAAAGGGCTCAGAGCTGATCCTTGATGTAACCCCACCTCCACCTTAAACGCATCCGTCACTCCCACAGCAGACCTTACCGCTGTCACACTACCCTTGTACATGCCCTGTACCACTCTTACATACTTCTCTGACACTCCCAACTTCCTCATACAATACCACAACTCCTCTCTAGGCACCCTGTCATATGTTTTCTTTAAGTCTACCAAAACACAATGCAACTCCTTCTGACCTTCTCTGTACTTCTCCATCAACACTCTCAGAGCAAACATCGCATCTGTAGTGTTCTTTTCCGGCATGAAACCATACTGCTGATCACTAATCATCACATCCCTTCTTAACCTAGCTTCCACTACTCTTTCCCATAACTTCATGCTGTGACTGATCAGTTTAATCCCTCTGTAGTTACTACAGCTCTGCACACATAGCTGGCCTTAAGCATTGGCCAACTAGATGGCTGCCTAGGGCGCTGCTGTAGCAGGGGCGCTTTTCCAGTATTTATTTGGTGTAGGTAGACCAGGATGGGGGCACCTGTGTGGTGTGGGGAGGTGCCATAGAGCCCTTTTGCCTAGGGCACTGGCTGACTAAGGCCACTGCTGTCTGCACATTACCCTTATTCTTAAAAATCGGTACCAAAACACCTTTTCTCCATTCCTCAGGCATCCTCTCACTTGCCAAGATTTCATTAAACAATCTGGTTAAAAACTCCACTGCCATTTCACCTAAACACCTCCATGCTTCCACAGGTATGTCATCTGGACCAACAGTCTTACCATTCTTCATCCTCTTCATAGCTATCCTTACTTCCTCCTTGCTAATCCATTGTACCTCATGATTCACTATCTCCACATCATCCAACCTTCTCTCCTTCTCTTTCTCTTCATTCATCAACCCCTCAAAGTACTCTTTCCATCTCCTCAACTCCTCAACACACTATCCTCACTTGTGAGTATGTTTCCCTCATTATCCTTGATCACCTTTACCTGCTGCACATCTTTCCTAGCTTGGTCCCTCTGTCTAGCCAATCGGTACAGGTCCTTTTCTCCCTCCTTAGTGTCCAACCTTTCATACAATTCTTCAAATGCCTTATCTTTAGCATTTGCCACCTCTCTCTTTGCCATGCACCTCATCTCCTTATACTCCTGTCTACTTTCTTCATCTCTCTGACAATCCCATTTCTTCTTTGCCAACCTCTTTCTCTGTATACTCTCCTGCACTTCCTCATTCCACCACTATGTTTTGATTGTCAACATTAATGTAGATTTAAAACGAGCTTGAGTACTAAATTCTATCATAGTATACTACACTCTTTATAGGCGCTTTACATTGTCAATGCAGGCAGAGGAGGGTGTTGAAATAGCGCTTCCTCAGTATATTCTGCTATCATGGAGGAGTTTTCCAGCACATCCTTAATCCCCTTATTGCAGGCATATCTGAGGGAAGGACTAGTGACTGCGTACAGGCAGTCCCTGGGTTACAGACATCTGACATGCGGAGAACCCATAGATACAAAAGGGCTGCCGCAATGTCAGAAATAATGTGAAAATAAAAATCCTTAACATTGCCCAAATCTTACCTTGAACATGAAGAACTATGTTGTACTTTCCATTACAACATTTTTCCTGTTTGTGTAGCTGCTTGCACATCTTGTTAGAGCAGTTACTTCCGTCTTCACAGAGAACATAAGATCCAGTTGGCTAAGAGATCACTGTGTTGGCGATCTGATTGGTCAAGACCACTATGCTGTACAGTACAGTATTGAAACAGTTACTGTCCTGTAGAGTAGAATAAGCAAATGATATTGTGGCTCACTAGACTCTATGTGACAGTAGGAGGTCTGGCAGAGATCAGAAAGTTCAGGAAAACATTTGTGGGTGATGCCTGTAGTATAGAAATGTGAAGTGGAGCTTAAAAAGAGGTAAGTTTAGCATATTTTTTGTATGGAATGTTCTACTGTACTGTACTGTATTGCATTTTTAAGTGACATTTAATAAGAACTATATGAACGTGTTTCAACTTGCATACAAATTTGACTTATGAACAGACTAGAAAATGGATCTTGTCCTTAACCCGGGGACTGCCTGTAATAGAATGTCACTAAATACAACAGCAGCAGTCTGACAGTGGTATTATCCTTGTAATACAGACAAAGTTGATGGATGGGGGTGGTCTTAAAAGATGCAGTTTGTTATCATTGTGGAGCACTGCTGTGTGATACATGATTGTTCACACAGCAAGGTTAGCTGAGGGTTATAGTAGTACCTGCTGACTACATTCTGCAATCAAAGATGATTGCTGCTGTAACCAAAGACTGGAATAGTGCTTAGCACTGTATATCAGGTTTGCAAAGCATCGTGGATGCTGGGATTTGTTATTTATCCACTTAGCACATGTATATCAGTGGACTGGAATAGCACTTGAGCACTATATTGTTTTATAACAGAGGAACAAATGACAGAGAGAGAGAGAGAGAGAGATGTTGCCTCCCCTTCAGCTACTGACATTGCTTGAAGTTAGAATTGTGAAAGTATTCTACATGCCTCCCTCTCAAATAATGTGAGCTGCCATGTTTTGCCCCTGCCCAGCATTTATAGCTTGTGTTACAGTTCCAAAAATACTATATATAATTCAGTATCCCAGAAGGGAGTTTAGGTCAGATGCGATACAATGGCATCTTACCAAAAGCACAATCATGGCTCAGAATGTGCCAAAGTACTATTTTATGCTATCATAAAGGACCACAACTGCCTATGTGATACCTTCTCTTCTTACCAGAGGTAGAGCTAATGGTCAGAATAGTCTGCTGCCATAAATGAAGGCAGTAGGTGTCCACATACTCATAGATGTGGGCCAAACACCTGAGCACTATATTTTTCTACTGATGAGCACCAGTAACTATCTGGTTGATACTTTTATTTATTCTCCAAAGACATAGCTAAGAGTCACAGGAGTATTAAAACACTATACCCAACCATCAAAGAGGACTAGGATAATTGGAGGTTAGTAGGCCTCGATCTGAAGGTAATTTCAAGCCTAGCTGTTTCACCCCAATGTAATACTATAGATACTCTAGTCAATACCTAGGACTGTATTTAGTAATGACTGCCCATGTCCAGGAGGATTGATGGCACTATCTCTGGTAAGAATTTACGGTGCCCCATCCACTCGTCCAGGTTCCTTTTGAACAGTGTCATAGAGGTACTCTGCTTCACATAAATTGGCAGTCTATTCCAAAGATGCGGCAGTTGCTGGGAGACAAATCTGTTCGTCCAACATGTCCTATTCAAGTTACTTGTCATACTTAGGTCCCTGGAAAGTGTAGCTCTAGTCCTGTTTGATTTACAGATGTGCAGCAAATTCATTAGGTTTGGGTTAGAGATTGCTATGTAGGCCATGCATACGTCTGCTCTAAGACGTCTATATGATACTGAGTATAGTGACAAGGACTTTAGCCAATCTGTTTAGTCAATCTGTGTAAGTCACGTGCTGGAGGCCCTTGATCTTCTTAGTTAAAAACTCTGAGGTTTGACTGACACTGTTTTTCCTCAAAAGGATTAGTATATGTTGGAACAACTGTATCTGTTTGGTAGATGCTTTTTCCCCTCATCACAATTGTCATTGAGTTTTGTCTGAGCACTTCATTTAGACATCACACCCGTCCAACACTACCTGATAGATATTTTACTCCCTCACCTCTGCAATTGCTTTGTTTAAGAATTTGCTTGAGCAAAACTGCAGCTGTGCATTGAATATTCTATTCTCTTAGTACAGAAACAGCTGGGTTGAAATAGGTCTTTAGCAGTATTCTTCTATTACAAATGAATACAGTCACTTGATATGACATAGCTGCATACCTCTCAACTGTCCCTGATTTACATGGAGCTTTGTGAGTGTGACTAAAATTTTAGCTCTGTACCTCTTAATCCCTCCAAAAGTGGTGACTCTTGGAGAAAAGGTGGGGAGTTGCTCTTTATAAATAATGTCAGTAATTAAAATGATCAACTTTTACTTCAGAAAATGTATATTAATTCACATTCCCTTATTCTGTCAGTATCTCAGGTTAATAGTGCTAATAATTTCAAACTGAACCTAATTGTCCTTTAATATTTCTGGATTACTCAGGTTTTGCTGACACATTGAACACTCTTTCCTTCTCTTTTGTGTATTTCTGGATTGGTCCCTTATTCTGCTGAGATTTGTCCTGGATGAGTTGAAAGCTATGCAGAGCTGTTAGTTGTAGTAGTGTCAGGTTATTTTATGACATCATGATAGTTGCTTTATTGCCCTGGAGAATTACCATGTTATTTTCCCCTTTGATGCCCGTTTTTCATTTTGGTGACCTCACATTTATGACGACTGATGCTGTGGTCTTCCTTCTGTATTAAGTCAATATTCAGCATGTTGGTTCATTTTGGTTGAAAATGCCATGCATACCTTTCCCATGGGTTGCATAATTACAGTTTATTTTCTGAATGCAAACTAAATGTCATGCAACTTCTTTTTGTTGTTGTGTCTTTCGGCTTATCCCGGTTAGGGGTTGCCACAGCGTAACTCCGGTCCGCTAATGTTTGGTAGTGGATTTTTACGTGCCGAGTTACCAGCCCTGACGCACAACCTTCAACGAAGGCACGCCCATTCACGTATGCCTCCACACAGAAGACGCTCTAGCTGAGAATCGAACGGGACAAAGTCTTGCTGTGACAACGTTACCGCAGCACCACTACCGCGGGACCAATGTTATTTCATTGTATCTCGCACAATAGTTGTTATCTCTAAACTTTTAAGGATTGTTAGTGGTTTAAACGGTATTATGCAGTGATAGTGTTTGTAGAGTGCCATATTTGTCATGTGCATTTATCAAGATCTTTTAGGTAAATATGTCTTTATAATCCCGATACTGCAATCAATATCAAGCTACTTTTTTGAGATAAACATAAGGAGCATTTAAAATGGAAATTACCATAATTAAAATACAATTTCCCAGTAATTTGTCATCCTTCTATTTAAACACTGTTACTACACTTGATAGTTTAAGAACAAAGTGAACATACAATGCATTTTCCTGCTTGTATGCTGTTTTTTGAAGAAAATGCAAAATAAGAGGAATTTCAGGAAGTCTCTATGCAAGTAAAAGTACATGTTTGAACTGTGATGAATTCTACAGTGAGAGCATGAAATTAATATTTACAGTGAAGTGGAAAGAAGCAGGTGAGTACTTCCTTGCAAACTGTAATAAGCTGATTACTTAGTATTATGATTAAATTATCATTGATTACCATTCTGTTCAGTTCTGTAAGTAAAAAAGCTGAACTGAAGGAAAAAAATACAAAGCATTTGATTCCCAGTGTTTTCTTTGTCAGTATCATTGTGATTAGCTCTTCATAACAGAACTGAGTTAACTCATTGTAAAAAATAAAACATATCTTCCATTTGCTAGCAGAACTTCAAAAAAGATAAAGGAAGTGGCTCATCACTGCACTACTTTATTTTTGATAGTAGCCGAGCTCAAATGGAATTATTAAAAATCTGAAATATGATCCAGCCTCCTCTTGGTCTGCTTGATGCCCCCCTCCCCAATGCTTTAGTAAAGGTTTAATTTTCATGTCACTATAAGACGGTGTTTTCATGCAATGATGCCAGATAGGGTGTGTGTTATTGTGTAAATTGTGCCCACCCAGGATTGTTCTGAGGCCCGACTCTCCCCTGGAAGCGCATTATATACACAATAACACACACATATTCTCTATCAATTAAATTGTTTTGTATTTGTTTGCTTTTGTTTGTTTTTTAATTAATATATATAAAAACATTTTTTTATATTTTTGATGTAAAATAGTTCCTCTGCCTACTGTTTCAAACTTGCCGTAGCATATGCTGGCAAATCATTGGGGGACTGAAGTCACTAAATAAGTTACGTCTGAGTTTCAGACTTTATTATAGTTCTTAACTAATCAGGGACAAATGTCAACAAAATCAGGAACAACTTCAGAAATAATCAGGGACACTTTTAAAATATTAATACTGTTAACTTGAGACATTGACAGAATAAGAGAATGTGAATTAATATGCATTTTCTGAAGTTATAAAGTCTATAACTCTAATTATTGTCATAGTCTATTATGTGTAATTCACCAGCTTTTTCTCTAAAAGTCACCAGTTTCAGGAGGGATTAAGAAAAGTAGAGCAAACATCTGAGTCAAAATCAGGGGTGTCCCTGAGGTGACAGGTATGGACTTCATATCTTGCAGAAAATGCATGTTAATATAAATTCTGCCATTATAGCAACTTTTTAATTTTATAAAAGTGATATTTAAAATCTGCCCCTATTTTTGAGCCTTTGTCCTCCCATTATTTTAAGCTTTATTCAGATTTCTTGAGCTAAGAGGTTGAGAGGTATGCATACCTCTTAATATGGTTTACTATTAAAATTTCGAACGGCACTCCGTCGACTGTACTATAGTCGAACACGGAAGTTCGAAAATGGTAATGTCGAAGTCAAAAAAACAATCTAGGAATGGGTTTTAACATGGGTCGAGGTAGGGGAGATGTTTGTAGTTCAGAATAATACTGAACACCTACTTCGACCCATGTTAAAACCGTTCCTAGATTGATTTTTTTACTTTGACATTCAACGTTTTCGAACTTCCGTTGCCGACTATAGTACAGTCGACGGAGTGCCGTTCGACATTTTAATAGTAAACCCTTAATATTATGTGATTTGCATCCATTACTTGCTTTCACTCTCTATCACACAGACACAACCCCCCAACACACACACTTTTGCTTTCATGTATGTAAGCATCCATACACTCACACACACTGACAGAAACATAAACAGACTCATACACACATATACACACACACACATTTTTATTTTTTTTATCCATTTTGTTTTAATTTTACACTCACTAAACAACAATAGCACTGCTTAGAGAGTGTAAAATAATTGCTAGATTGATCTCACTCTCACGTTCATGCATATGTGTATATATATATATATATATATATATATATATATATATATATATATATATACACACACAAGCAGATGTAAACACACGCGCACACACACACACACACACACACACACACACACACACACACACACACACACACACACACACACACACACACACGCTTTGTTTTCTTTTTTTCTTTCTTTTTTTTGTTTTAATTCTACACTCCCTAAATAGCAAATGCTTTGCTTAGCAAGTGCAAAATGGCGTGTTGCAGTCCAAGCTCCATGGCAGCTTAATATGCTGCCATGCAGTGCTGGACTCGTTTTTCAGTGGGCATTACCTGTACATTAACACTCTGCTGGAGAACTTTTATTTTCCAATCAGAGTGGCAATATATTGATTGCCCATTCTCTAAAGTTTAGTAACTTTGGTACTGTTTACTCAGAGTACACCATTGTAGGCAGCTGCACAGATCCACCTTACCACCCTAGGGCAACCCGTGTATATATCTGTGGAAAACAGGCTACATGTATCTCAGTGGGTACAGGATGGTTTGACCCCATTGAAATGGCAAAGGAAGAAAAAAAATAAACCACAGACGTTTTAACATAAAGAAAAAAAAAGTTATATACTGCTCATGCACAAAAAAAAAAACAAGGAAAAAAGAAGTCATGAGGATATAACTGTTTAAAACATTTGCATTTGAAATACATATAATAATATTATTATTAATGTTAATTTAAAATAATATTAATGTTTGTAAAGTTAAATAATATTGATTTTTGAGTTGTTAAAAAAAGTACAATCAATGTGAAAGTGTATACAATTGCATTGGGGTCGAACCATCCAGGGTCGAATAATCCTGCTTTCATCTCAGCTACCTATACATCATCAAAAGTAGGTCTGATAACAAAGTACACCTTTCAGAAGGGCTAAGAGAGTTGTTTTTCTCAGCTTCATGGAAGGTCAAATTGTAACCATGATTAAAGGAAAGCATACCCCTCAAAAGTACCTAATTATCAGAAAGGTTTCTCATTGTGAGTCTTAAAAGCCATGTGTTCCACCTTATTCCACACTGAAAAAAGTTTATCCGATATTCAATGTATTACATTTTAAGTTTTTTTAACAAATATTTATGGTTTGTAATACTGAATCATATTTATTCATCAGAATAGTATTTTGTGTGTATGAAGTAACAGGTTTTACCCATACTGTGAGTTTTGCAGTTGAAGCCGTTATCAAGTATTTACCCATTTGTTTCATATTATGATTAATAATGTTCCAAATTCTGGAGAGAAAATTGAGAACTTTAAAGGAGAGCTGTAGATATTGAACTGAATTTGCTTTAAAACACAATTTTGAATGAACACAAAATAATCAGCATGTCATTGGCTGAAACTAAGGTACTTCAGGGGGATGTTCACAGGCAGTGAAGCTGTAAAAATGTCCAAGTCGATGACTGGGGATTATGACTGAAACTTTGACTGTGGTTGTAAGATGCTGCTGCTCTAACCACTGCATCCCAATTCCACTCTTGTAAAACTGCACCAAAGAACCTGCAGGTATTCAGGTGATGTTCTTCGTCAGATGCTGACGCCTCTTCCATGACATCAGGTCATCAGGGGTATAAAACATGCAGCCGACGCCATTACATCAGCTTTTCTTGCCGCGTGGGAGCCCAAAGCAGTTTGCAAGTTCCAGTCTGCCGCTACCTGAAATTTTCGTTTTTCGAGTTTCAAACCTGAAGTCTTCTAAAACTAAGTACCCCATTGGGATCCTTTTTTCTTCCTCTAACAGATGTCAGAAAAAGTTAACAATTATCTTGCCTGTGGAAAGCAAATACCTCACAGAGATTTTCATTCTTACTGCGTCACCTGTTTAGGCCCAGACCATGACGTTCCTCGCAGTCAGTTTTGTGCCTCGTTTAATGCCTGAACTATTCGTCATTGGGCTATCTGTGTCACTAAAGTCTTTCGCTCTCATTCTCCGTATTCCAAAATGGCTTTGATAAGCCATCCGACTACTGATCTTCTGAAAAAACATAAGGATAAAGACAGAGACAGTCCGCATAGGTCCAAAACTGCCAATGACGCTTCCGTTAAGCTAGTCGCCAGTCTGCTGGTACTCAGTGAGGCACCTTCGCAGCCCCTGATACTTGCTTCTACAGATTCGCAGGCATTTGTTGAGACCCATTCGGAGTTCGGTATGCCGCAAGATGCTTCTTCGACTATGGAACCTGCGGATGCCTCTACCTTGGATGGGTCTGGTGCCGCTGTGCAGGCACCTGCTTCTGAGGGTGTCTTCTGACCTTCCAATGTTTGTAATAAACTGGCAACTTCATTTTTTACTAAAAGTACAGTGTTTCTCAGGCCCACCGATGACCAAAGCGCATGCTCAAGCTCCCATGCCGCAGAAACAAATGCTTAGAATGGCTGAAGACCTTATAACTTTAATTAGGGGAAGCCAGCCTTCCCCCTCTAAAAGGTAAAGAATTGATTTTCCTTCTGATTCTACAGACCATGAGTCTGATGACTCTGATCCCTCTGATTACCAGGACATATCCTTATCTACCTGTGAGGATTCAGATGCAGAGGATTCCATACCTTCTGCCTCCCCTCCAGAGGACTTTTCTTTTGGTGAAACCTTGCATACCTTAAGAGAGCATTTCCACTGGGAATGCCAGGACTACCCTCAGTCCAAAAAGAGACTCAGAGAATTTTTAGACTTGCCTCAGCACAGGCCTCTGGCAATTCCCCCTGTCCTGGATATGTGTAGATCATGTCTTAATGGAATCCAGTCTTACTCCTGATACTTTACCACCAGCTCCTAGAAAGCCTGACAGGTATTACAGAGTACCTAACTTCCACAAATTTCTCTTTAAGAATCCCACTGCGGATCCAGAGACCATTTCCCAGGGACCTAAAGGCATTAAGGCTACTACAGCCAAAAACCCTACCCCTTCGGACAGGGATTCTAGAGCTTTAGACAGATGGGGTAAGAAGGTATATACCTCTGCAACTCTTGCCATCAGGGCTTTGAATTGCCAGTTTCACATGTTGAAGTACCAGCAGAAAATTATGGAACTAATTAAACAAAAAATGTTGTTGCTTCCAGATTGTACAGAAAATAAAGATTTACAAGAGTTAATGCATTCTGCAAACCAAGTTAGTAAACATACTTTGCAGTGTGGTTTTGATGCCTTAGAAGCATCTTGCAGGGCTGCTGTCATTGGGTCTGTATTGAGAAGGCATGCTTTGCTGAAGGAACAAATCTTGCCAGACCATGTCAAAGCAAAATTACTAGATGGTCCATTAAACCAGGAATGTTTGTTTGGCACAAAAGCAGAAGAAGTTCTTACATTGTATCCCAGGGATACAGGTTCTACTTCCACTCACTGCCAACCTCAAGTGGGTTGCCAGACCTTCCACCAAACTAGTGGGCAGAGGCTCAAAAGCAAGTACTTTCTTTTCTCAGTATCAGGGCTATTCAACCTGTTCAAATAGAGCAAAAGGGACAGGGTTTCTACTCCAGACTGTTCCTGGTGCCCAGAAAAGAGAGCTCTTGGTGCCTGATCCTGGATCTGTCAATTCTTAACACCTTCCTGGTGGTCCCAAAATTCAAAATGCTTACAATGCAACAGCTTCTTCCTATGCTAGCCAAGGACGCCTGGCTAGTCACCCTAGACTTAAAAGAAGCTTATCTGCACATCCCCATAAGGGAATCTTACAGAAAATATCTATGTTTCAGGGCAGGCTCTATGCACTTCCCTTTGGCTTATCTACTGCTCCCAGGGTATTCACAAAGTGCTTTCCTCCAGCCATTGCATACTGCAGGCAGAGAAATAGTCAAATTTACCCATACTTGGACAAATGCCTGATTCAGGCAGACAGTCCGGAATTGCTACTTCAGCACCTGGCATTTGTAAAGAGACTTCTAACTTCTCTGGGGTACATCATCAATGAAAAGAAATCACAACTGGTGCCCAGCCAAAAGATTGTATTTCTGGGAGCAAGCTTGAACACAACTTCTCAGATGCCATTCCTCACTCCAGAAAAACAGGTTTATTTGACAAACTACTTCAAACTAATGACCACCAAAACCCAGTTATCTGCAAGAAAAATACTGCAAGCCCTAGGGTTCATGGCCTCATGCATTCTACTAATTCCATATGGAAGACTGCATATGAGGAAATGTCAGTGGTACTTAAAAAGTCTCTGGTGTCAACATTCTCAGGACCTGGAAACATTGATTCCTAGCATTCCTTGTCTAAGGGCAGAGTTCCTTTGGTGGGCTGAGGCATGCAACCACAACAAGGGACTTCCTTTCATTCAACCCTTTGCCACCCAAACCCTGACAACAGATGCATCAGACTATGCATGGGGGGCTCACATGTCAGGCAAATGCATTCAAGGCAAATGGAACCCAGGACAAATTCCACTGCATATCAATCAAAAAGAAATGCTAGCTGTACAGAATGCTCTGACAGCCTTGAAATACCTTATCCTTCTAGGACAACTCCTGATAAAGGCAGACAACACCACAGTTATGTGGTACATAAACAAACAGGGGATAACTTATTCCTACCCACTCTGTAGGTTAGCCATGGCCCTGTGGAACACAGCCTTGAGCAACCAAGTGCACCTGCAAGCTCAATTCCTGCCAGGCAAACAAAATTCACTGGCAGATGTCTTAAGCAGAAATCTACTGGACCCACACAAGTGGAAGCTGGAACCCAACTCATTCAAACTTCTAATCCACAGGTGGTGGACACCAGAGGTGGACCTCTTTGCCTCCCCCCAAAACCATCAATTGAGCAAATTGTGCACCAGAAATCCTCACAGCTAAGCATGGAAAGTGGATGCCCCATCCTTTACATGGGAAAACCTCTCAGTTTATGCCTTTCCCCCTCTGCCCCTCCTCTCAAAAGTACTACTCAAGATCAAACAGGACAGACCAAGGACAATCTTTATTGCTCCAGACTGGCCACGCCAACACTGGTACCCACGTCTATGCAGTTTGACAGCAGTGCCACCCTAGCACTACATCAGACCACCTCCCTGCTGTCCCAGCAGGAGGGACAGATTTTGCATCCATGGCTGCAAACCCTGAACCTTGCAGCCTGGCTTATCCCCTGAATACACTACCAGCAACCCTCAGCAAACAGGTGCTGGATGTCTTCCTTGAGACCAGAAGGCCTAGTACTAGGAAATCTTATTCAGAAAAGTGGAAAATATATTATTCTTGGAGCCAGCCTCAAGGAAAGAACACAGCCATGCCCACCTTACCTCAAATCCTAGATTACCTAGCAAAGCTACTCCACAAAGGCCTATGGCCTTCTCATCAGTCACGATTCATGCCTCTGTCATCTCAGCTCATTACAATACTGAGCCACCTCTCTTTTCTCACCCTCTCATCAAACAGTTCCTGAGAGGAGCTAACAATTTAAGGCCCCCGAGGAGAGATCCCACCCCTGCCTGAGACCTTAACTTTGTACTAGAGAAGCTCACGCTTCCCCCTTTTGAGCCTGCTGCTGCAGCAGAGTTAAAATTCCTCTCTTGGAAAACAGCCTTAATTCTAGCCATCACTTCAGCAAGAAGAGTGTCTGAGTTACAGGCACTAATGGCTGTGGAACCCTTCATTATTTTCCATGCTGACAGGGTTTCCCTCAGGACTAACCCATCATTTATGGCCAAGGTGGTATCCAGTGTGGCTTTAAACCAATCCATCAATTTAAAAACCTTTTTCCCTAATCCTCAGAGTAAAGGGGAAAGGATTCTGCACTCCTTGGACGTGCACAGACAGCTCAGGTTCTACCTTGACAGGACTAAACTTTTCAGAAAATCTGACCAGCTGCTAGTCAGCTTTGCTACAGGGGCAGAGGGCAAGGCCATTTCAAAGTAAACCATTTTCCAAAAGGATAGCACACTGCATCCATTTCTGCTACAAGCACCATGGAAAATCTACCCCACAGGGGATCAGAACTCATTCCACTAGGGCTACCTCAATCTCTGCAGCATTTCTCAGAGGAGTCCCTACCAGGGACATCCTGGAAGCTGCAACATGGAGTTCTGTTCATACCTTCACCAAGCATTACCACCTGTCTATCTTTTCAAAATGCAGGGCAGGCTTTGCAACCGCAGTCCTGCAGGGCATACTAGCCAGGCCCAACTCTTCTTGACTGCCTCCACCCATTCCTCAGCTTTGGGAATCAACCCAAGTGTGATGACTGCAACAGTGAAACATGAAGAACATAGTACAGTTGTGTTCTCTTACCATAAATGTAGATGTTTGAGTGCATTCACTGTTGCAGTCCTGGTTACCCTCCCTCCAGCCCCGTGACTTTTCTATACTTTCTATCTATCCTCTTTTGGCCATATCTTATGGCAATGGTATTTACTTTTTACTGGAGGTGTTCCACACCATGTAATTGCTTCTTACTTTGGGGGCTCCTGACATCTGGGGCAAGAAAAACTGATGTAATGGCGTCGGCTGCATGTTTTATACCACTGACGACCTGATGTCATGGAAGAGATGACAGCATCCAACGCAGAAATCCCAAGACTCTGGTATTCGGGCAGACTGAGGGCTACCTGCAGGCAGATAACCCATGTGTAATGACTGCAACAGTGAATACACTTGAACATCTACATTTATGGTAAGTGTACACAACTGTACTTTTTCTCTACATGGATGAGTATTTGGGAGGTGTCTTTCATGTCCTCAATTCAACAACAGACGCACATAACTCACACTTGTGGTATAGTTTTTAAGAGGCTAACTTTACATTTTGTTTATCTTGTGTATGAATGCACAATGTATTTAATTTCAGAAACCCTTTGATGTTAAGTTGTCTATCTTGCCTTCATTCTTGCTGGATGGGTTCGGAGCTGAACCTTGGCTCAGACTCGGCCTTTTACTAAAGCTCGAGAGCTATTTACCGGCTCGAGGCCTCCCTTTATCCCACAATGCTAGGCGTCAGTTACCTAGATCTCGTTTGCCGTTTCAGCTACGAGGTTGTGTTTTTTACTGGCTCCAGGTCGTATAATTCTTTTATTACTTCTTATAGTCAGGATTGTTAAAATTTTTAGATAGTTTTTGCTATTAGTTTAATCTAATCTTGTAACCCCTTTAGATCCCACTTAAAAAACCTTTTTTCCTGTCATTACAGCGTCCCCCCCCTTCCCTATTTAGGGTAGTGTTAGGCCTGTCTATTTTTACTTATATATTGTATTGGTTCTACCTCACTTCACCGACACGCCGGAACATCGACAGGGAAATCGCGAGCCCCAGAAGATCGACAGCGCAGAAGACCGACGCGACGGGACCAAGAAGATCGACAAGCAGAAGACCGACCCGACGGATGAAAGCACCGACGCCGAGGATGCCGAAATGGGAAAAGGCTGTGTAAGTATGCGGTAGTGACGGACGTTAGGGTGCGAGTAAGGTAAGTGGGGATAGGGGTGGGTTAAGTGAGTTAGGGTTAGGAGCGGGTCAGGTAAGTGCGGTAGTGATTGTGTTTGGGTTAGGGGGATAAGTGAGTTAGGGTTAGGGAGCGGGTCAGGTAAGTGTGCGGTAGTGATTGTGTTTGGGTTAGGGCGGATAAGTGAGTTAGGGTTAGGGAGCGGTCAGGTAAGTGTCTTGTAGTGACGGACCTTAGGGTTAGGGTTTGGGTCAGGGTTGTAGGTAGTTGTGTATGTGTGGTTTAGTGTGGGTTTGTAGGGATTTTGGTGTGCTTGTGTTGTGTATGTGGTTTTTGGACGGGGAATGTGTTTAGGTTGTTGATTGTGGTGTGTGAAGTGTATGAGGTTTCGTGTTTGTGTACCGTCGGTTATTTCGTTGTCGGGCATGTGGGATTTCGTGTTTTTGTACTGTCGGTTATGTGGTGTCGGTGATTGCGTTGTCGGTGTTGTGGTGTTTCGTTTATGTGAGGTAGAACCATTGTATTATATATACATAGATAATTGTTGTTAGTGTAACTGTTAGTTATAGTGTTTTTTTGATATCCTTATTCTTATCTAGTGCGTGTGTGTGTGTGTGTTTACTGTTTTAGGGCACTAGTTACATTTTTTCCTTGGTATCTCTTTGTAATGTCTAAAGATACCAAGGTTTCAGGTTTCAAGAAGTGTGACTCATGCTGTCAGAAGATGTCTCTGACAAACGGTCACACTTTTTGTGTTTATTGTTTGGGCCCCCTACACCTGCAGGACTCTTGTTCGGTCATGCCTTCAGTTCAAGAGTCCTGCAGGAGCATAGGAATAAGCTCATTTTGAGGGGCTTGTTGAAGCCAGAAGGATCCCCGGCCAAGCCTTCGTCGGGGAAATCCTTAAAGGCCGCCAAACTGTCGGCTCCCTGCTCGGAGCCGACGCTGAGTGGAGCTTCTACTTCCTCGTTGGTTCCAGCCAGAACCGACACTTCGCGGCCTCAGTCAGCTCCGACTCTACTATTGGAGCCTTCTCTGAGTCGAAAGCATTTGAGGTCTCCCTCCTTAGAGTCCATTCGCTTGGCTCCCAGGTCCCCATTACTACAGTCGGAGCGGAGCCATAGATCCCATTCCTCTCGGTCTTCCAGGCTATCGGATCATGACTTAGAGAGGGTGGTCAGTAGGCTCCTAAAGTCGCAGGCACTGGCCAAAATGTTGACTAGCCCTTCTCAACAGACTGTGGCTATCCCTGTTGCTTCAGCTGTTCCTCCTCCAACCCTACCAACGTGTTTGGAGCCGGAGCTCGTTGGGGCTCGAATCGTCGGAATGTCGGAGCCGATACCACACCTTTCGGCTCCCTCGTCTGCTCTGATCTCTTCATTGGTTCCGTTCCTTGGAGGGATCCGGGCGCCGAGACTCCCTCATCATCTCCAAGGGGGCGAGTGGCATTGGACCCTTGTCCCTCTCGGGGCCTTGGCGCAGGTGAGCTCGGTCCCAACATCGGCCTCGGAGCTGTCCCTCTCAGTGCCGGAAGGGGTTCACGTCTCTTCGGAGCAGGGACCATCTTCTCTGCCTGATAGGGGCGCCTTTGAGGTCATGAGGAGTGTGCTGACTCTGGTGTCGGCACCACGATCTACCCCTTCGGCTCCTCCCCCCATGGTGCCTGCGTCGGTCTCTGTCCACCCTCCTGACCCCAAGCGTGGAGAACAGGCACTCCAGGTAGCCCCATTGGGGGTATCTTCCTCTTCCGAGGACTCCCCTGATCATTCAAAGGAGCCCCCTCAGAAGAGAAAATGTAAGAGGAATCATGTTGACTCCCCCAAGCATACCTCCCAACTGTCCCGAATTACTCGGATTTTACCGAGTTTTGGGGTCCCAGTAATGGGGTGCCACGATTCCCGAGTGGCACCCCTTCATTTCCGATTTTTTTTAATTAGTTTTTTCACTTTATTTTTATTTTTCGCGCTTTGAGCTGACGTCATCGCATGCGCAATGACGTCAGCTCGTCAGGGCTACCAGCCTATCAGAATCAAGATTGCGATGTATTTGCAGGTAGTTTGCGAGCAGGAAGGATTTTATTTATGTTGAAACGCTTTACGAGCAGTTACGGTGAAACGGCATGGATTTAGCAGTTATGGTCAAACGGCATGGATTTATTTTTTTATTTAGAAGGCTGGACGAACTGTCTGCAAGGAGTGGTAAGGAGTCATCGCTCGAGTTAATTTAGGAAAGGTTTTGTCACACTGATTGCATTTACTTTCTGTTCACTTTGTAGTTAATTGCCTGGGGGAGAAGTCTATCTGTAGACTGTATCTCTACTCATTGCTGTTTGCTGCCTTATTTATTAAATGCGATTTATTTGATGCCTAGTGTTTAGCTTAGTCACCATGGATTCTGACTTCCTGTAGAATGCAGCTGAAATTGTTTAGATATTATTAGCTGCATAGGAGGATTCAAGTGTGTGTGTCTGATTCTGTATATGAACAGTGTTTGGCTGTATAATTTATCAAATTCATAGCTTTTCTTAAGAGAAGTGACTAAAATATCAGCAGTATCAATTAACTTCTCAAAGTGAAATGGTTTAAAAAGAATATTGTAATTTCATTATATTTTATTCGTATCAGCAGCTTTGATTAACTTGTATTTTTAATGTTTTAACAATGTAAACACAGCTCTTTTTTGTTGCATTGAAACACAGTAATTTTAAAGTAACTTCAGACAAAATATTGGAAGCTACCCCTTCTAGTTTAAAATCAACAGTTCTGTTAATTCTAAGCTTTTCCTGCTAGCATTTGGACTTGTATTTTTGTATTAATACTTCAGAGGTATTTTCTGACTTTATATAAATCAGCTCTTTTCCTTTCAAAACCAACAGCAAATGTTATTTTCATATTTTCTCATACTCCTTAACAGCAAACATTTTTTCAAGAAACGTTTTTTCCAGTCTTAAAAACTGACCCTTTCTACCACATATTTTCCAAAATGAATTATAAAGCAGGATCATTTTTATCTTGTGTGTATCTTAATATATTAAACAGCGTTTGTATTTTAATTGAGCATTATTCTGGTTTCTATTCTCAATTTCTGGCATAGTGAATGTAGTATTGTTTGTTTATTCATTTATTGTTTTTATTGACTGAAAATGTTCAAATGGGTGGAAAACTCCTTTTTAGCGGAGATCCAGGGAGAAAACTTTCACAAGAGACAGAGAAAATAACATGCATACAGAGTGTGATGAATCAATTGAATATACAATAATTGTCCGTTTTTTTGTGTTAAGAGTTGAGAGCTATGGTGAGAAGTGAGAACTGAATTTGTATTTCCTCATTATTGGCTTTGTCCAGGTTTTTTATGCTAACAGGTTGAGAGCTATGGTAAGAAGTGAGAAATGAATTCACTAAATGATAGCCATTAAGTTTCAGTCTTCCTGCTTTTCAGGAAGCTGCTGATTTGATATAGTGGTATGTTCTGACCCTAGTGCATAGGGTATTGTCCTGGGTTCAAAACTTGCCAGTGAAATGCATGGTGGTAACACAACATTTTATTCTAGCAACTTTACAAAATTATACAAGCAATGTTTAAAATGTGTCCCTGGTTTTTTGACCTTTTGCCCCACCCCCCCAAAAAAAAATGAAATTGAAAATAAGTGTGAAACGCTGTGCAAGATGCCTATGGCTTACACTACTGTCATTTTATTTATAGTGTGGGTATGAAAGTAGACTTTTATGATGGAAATGTTCTGAATTGGGCAGTTTTTTCATTATTGGTTCATGCGTTTTGTTTCATTGCCTACAGTATAGGCTACTGGAAAAATGTTCAAACAATAAATTTAAAATGCGCTCTAACAAGTGTGTGGTATAATACAACTTGTATTATACAAGGAATATAATTTAATAGTCAGGAAGGTGTATCAAAGAAAATAACGCATGTATGTTTCTTGTTTTGTGTGCAAAGGGACAATGATTTGAAAACAGCCCAAAGCTAATCTTTATCCACCACTGACCAGATGCATTTTCTTTGGATGTGGTGTGAGTTTCAATGCTGTTTCAATTAATATGAGTTTCAAGGGCAGAGAAGTTTTAATGCCAAGCCTGTTTTCATTGTGAGATATTTTTGCTTTGTTTACCAGATGTCTGTTAGTGTTTCTGCATTGTTGTTCTGTAAAATGTAAAAATAAAATCCAAATCATTGTAGAAGTAATGCAGTATGCACACATTAGTGTTTATGGTAAATGGGGTGAAATAGCCAGGTAATGGGACACTGGGATGGCTGCAGGGGGACTCTAGTGCCATATTTTGATTGTCTGTTCTTCAGTTTGTGTTTGAAAGCTGGTACCCCACAATTCCATTGGAGTGGGTGGGGCTATGCATTTATGTATGCAAATTATATGTTAATCAGCGTACAGATTTGTACCTATTTTTCATGGGCCTTGCCCAGATTTTTGATGTTTCCAGGTTGAGAGGTATGCCCCCGAGTCAGTCACCTCGGACACCGACTTGGAGGATTCAGAAGGGTCCTCAAGGTCCCCCTCTGAGGATGTATCCTTTTCAGACATCCTTGAGATCCTAAGGCAGAGGGGGAACTGGACTGCCCTTAACCCTTCCAAGGACGAGTCAGTGTACCTGGACGCATTTAGTTCTCGCCCTTCCACCTCCTGGGTGTCTCCGCCTTTCGACCCACTCATGGAAGTGGTGGCTCAGAAGGCGTGGATGGCCCCGGACACAGTGGAACCAACTCTCCGCAGGCCCACAAAATTCATCACTGCCCCCTCAGATAAACAGTTTCTTACGAAGGGTGTCCCTGTTGATGCCATGGTGGTTGCAGCAGCCACTAAGAAGGAGCTGGCTGACCCTTCTTTGCCTGTCCATCCACATAATAAAGAATCTAGGACAATGGACAAGTACAGGAAGCGGATGTTTTCTTCAGCGACCTTTTCCATGCAGTCGCTGAACTATCTCCGCCATTTCACCCACCTTCAAAGGGATCTCCTTAAGGAACTGGGTGATACCCTTCAGGATCCATCTGCTGCGGGGTCTCAGGAAAAGATTAACTCCCAGCTGGAAACCCTTAACTCTATAGTTAACTCCTCCATGCTGCTCATTTCTTATGCAGCTGATGGGGTGAGTAGGGCCGCAGGCACAGGTGTTGCTTTGGGAAGACGTGCCTGGATGCGGTTATGTAACTTTGCTGACCCCTTTAAGGCATCCTTCACCAATACCCCCTTCGATGGTTTGGCTTTGTCTGGACCACAGGTGAAGGATACACTTACCAGGTGTGAGCAGGAAGGCAAGACTCTCTCTGCCGTGGGAATCCATTTTTCTACTCCCTCTAGACCATACCCTAAAGGTCAGAAGAGTGGAAAAATGTGGTTTCGCAAACCCCAGGGAGTTGTGCCTGACACACGTGGCGAGTTTTCCTCCAGACGCCGCCTGAGGGGCAGAGGGGGTCCACAAAATCAGGGTAGCAGGGAATCCTTCTCTGACAAACTCTTTCAGCACCCCTGAGGGACTGCCCGACTGTCCTTCTTCAGAGGCAGTCGGGAGAAAATTGTCACTGTACCCAGAAGCCTGGTGACTCCTCACACAAGACAAATGGGTACAGTCGATCATATCCGAGGGTTACAAAATCCCCTTTGTCCACACCCCCGTACAAACAACCAAGTCCCTTCCAGATGTTCCACCCGGTCTAAGGGAACAAGCAGTTCTAGAAATTTCAAAACTGCTAGAAAAAAGAGCCATCCAACCAGTCCCAGCAGACCAGCAAGGATCCGGGATTTACTCCAAGTTCTTTTTGGTACCAAAAAAGACAGGGGACTGGAGACCCATTTTGGATCTCAGCAGGTTAAACAAATCTGTTCAAAGAACAAAGTTCCAGATGGTCATGCTTCAGTCCATTCTACCCTTTTTGGGTCAGGACAATTGGATGTGCACTATAGACCTTCAGGACGCGTACTACCATATCAAAATGGACAGATGCTCCAGAAGGTTTCTCCGCTTCCGGCTGGGAGCCAGTCACTATCAATTCATAGCCCTTCCCTTTGGTCTCACCACAACCCTCAGGGTGTTCACCAAATGCATGGCAGTGGTTACGGCTCACCTGAGACAGCGAGGATTCCAGGTGTTTCCATATTTAGACGACTGGCTCCTAACTGCTTCCACCAGGCATCAGCTAATCCGAGCCAGGGATTATACCATACAAACTTGCTCCGAGCTAGGTATCTCTATAAACTACGAAAAGTCTGCATTGTCACCTTGTCAATCTATAATCTTTATAGGCGCCATTCTAAATACAAAAGAACTGTCGGCGAAACTTCCATTAGAAAGAGTATTAGACATACGCCGACATGTTCAAACATTACTACAGTGCAAAAGAATTCAGGCCAGATTTGTACTGAAAACCTTGGGTCTCATGGCAGCAGCAATCACATTACTTCCCCTGGCTCGATTTCACATGCGGATTCTTCAATGGATGCTTTTTACCCAATGGTCCTTCCAACAGCTTCCGATGTCTCACAACTTAATAATCACCCAATCATGCAAAGACCATCACTCTTGGTGGATGGTCTCCCCTCAACTTTTTCAGGGCAGACCGTTTGTCCTTCCTCCTCCGGTTGCCACGGTGACGACGGATGCCTCCCTGATCAGGTGGGGGGGGGGGCATTTTCAGGGCAGGACTGTCCAGGGCACTTGGCAACCCCTAGAGTACCACCTACACATAAATGTCTTGGAAATGAGAGCGGTACTTTTAGCGTTGCGAGCTCTTCAGGACTCTCTACCTACCGGGACTATTGCAATTCAGACAGACAATATGTCGGTAGTCTGGTACATCAACAAGAAGGGTGGAACCAGGTCCTATCCCTTATGTCGAGAAGCACTCAGACTCTGGCAGTGGGCGATCTCCTCTCAACGGTTTCTGATAGCAATGCACATCCCCGGGAAATCCAACATCATAGCGGACAGGCTAAGCAGAGCAATTCTTATGCCTCACGAGTGGTCTCTCAATCAGTCAGTAGCGGAAAAATATTTCCGCAGATGGGGTCAACCTTGCTGCGACCTTTTTTGCAACCCCTCTCAACAGCAAGTGCAGCGACTTCTTCACTCTCTTTCTCCTCCCAGGCCATTCCTCCAGAGACGCTCTAGTTCACGATTGGCCCCGGGGTCTTCTCTATGCATTCCCTCCCTTTCCCTTAATTCCAAAACTGATTCAGAAAGCAACTGCTTTGGGATCCAGGATGATCCTCATTGCTCCTTACTGGCCTTGACAAATTTGGTTCCCATTCCTGCATCGTCACCTGCTGGAGCAGCCCTGGAATCTGGACCCAGTGCCAGACCTCTTGATCCATCAGTCAGGCGAGCTGCACCAATCCCTTCGCTCTCTCATCCTCACAGCTTGGTTGCTCCACTTCCAACCTTAGCCAGGCTTCCACATATTTCTCAGTCAGTGCGTGAAATCATACTTTCTTCGCATAAGTCTTCTACCAGGAAGACTTATGCTAGTAAGTGGAAACGTTTTTCCATATAGACCCCTTTACAGCCCATTTCCATAGCGTGTTGGATTTTTTGGAGGAACTTTTTCAAGCAGGTTCCTCGTCTGCCACCATTAGGGTCCAATTGGCTGCTATTGCTAATTTTCATGTTGGTCTATCAGAGTGCAGTATCATGTCCCACAAACTGTGTAAGGCCTTTCTTAAGGGGACTATTTTACTTAGACCCCAGGTTAAAGATCCTTCTCCTCCATGAGATTTGAACTTGATATTAGATTCATTGATTCTCCCTCCTTTTGAATCTGCGGCTTCTTGTTCCTTAAAGTTACTCTCCTGGAAGACTCTCTTCTTAGTTGCCATCACCTCAGCCAGAAGAGTATCAGAACTTCAAGCCCTTTGTATTCGCCCTCCTTATCTTATTTTTCACAAAGATAGAGTTTCACTCAGGACTGATCCTTCCTTTTTACCCAAAATACCCTCAGAGACAAATCTCAATCAGGCTATTGATCTTCCTGTCTTTTTTCCCAATTATTCAAACAGAGCTGAACAAAAGTTACACTATTTGGATGTTCACAGGCAATTACGCTTTTATTTGGATAGGACCAAGCAGACAAGAAAATCAGATCAACTCTTCCTGTCCTATGCTGAGGGCAAGCAGGGCCTACCAGTTTCTAAGGTAACCTTGTCCAGGTGGTTGGCCTCTATTATTACCTTGATCTACCAACTGAGACATAAGGAACTCCCTACATAACCAAAAGCTCATTCCACCAGAGCATTGGCTACGTCGGTAGTTTTTCAGGCTAGACTTCCAATGGAATCTATTTGTGCTGCAGCCACATGGGCCACTCCTCATACCTTCATTTCACATTACAAGTTGGATGTGGCCTCCAGGAGTCGAGCTGATTTTGGTTCCACTGTGCTCAAGAGTCTGTTTCGATGAGCCACCCAGGGCTAAGGTGCTAGGGATGCTGTCCCATCCAGCAAGAATGAAATTGAGATAGAAAACTTAACATTAAGAAGTTATGTACCTACCATAACGTTCCATGTTAGTTGTCTTCATCTCGCCTTCTTTCTTGCATCCCACCCTCCATCCCCCTAGCCTGGTCAGGACTGAGAGGAATCTCTTTTTGAGGCCTTCTTCCTATGGTTGACTCCTTTTTAGGTTACGTCCTCCTCTGCTTGTAGCACTGTAGGTAAACCTTGTGGTGGGAATTGGTGTTTGTTCCTTGGTGTTAGCTCTACCTAACGAGATCTGGGTATATCTAGCATTGTGGGATAAGGGGAGGCCTCAAGCCGGTAAATAGCTCTCGAGCTTTAGTAAAAGGCCGAGTCGGAGCCGAGGTTTGGCTCCGAACACATCCAGCAAGAAAGAAGGCAAGATGAAGACAACTAACATGGAACGTTATGGTAGGTACATAACTTCTTATTTTTACTTATAGAACTGAAACTAGAACTGAATTTCTTCATTATATATTGTTTTATCACATTTCAGCATTCTCAGATGGAGACTGTTGAAAAATACCTCAACATTACAAAATGTGATAAAAGAACTGAAAGTGGGATCTTTAGAAAAGGGAAACAGTAAACAACATAGAAATATATGGAATTTGAAGGTGCCGAACATACAGAATAATGTTTAGGAGTTATATTTCAGGGAAGGTAGAACTTGAGCAATTTGTGAAATGTCAAATTGAATAATTGTTAACACAAAAATCAACTTCTAGTATGTGTACAAAGAAAAAAAAATCATTATATATATATTTTTTCTTTTATAATTGAATGGGAGGGTGGTGGCCTAATGGTTAAGGTGTTTGCCTTACAAACACAAGGTGCAGGGATTGAGTCTCACAAGGGATGATTGGCTAGGCTTAAAATGGCTCGCAAGGGCAGTTAGCTTAGTACGAATCTATGAACCTATGAACCTATAAAATGTATACTCATGTCACTATGCAATTTGTGATGTTAGTAAAGATGTTTAAAAAACAGTACAGAGTGTGGAGTGGAAACATGTTATGATTCACAGTCACACTTTAAGTTGTTCAAATACAGAATGTAACATGCAGTTTTTATTGTTTTGCCACAGCACACTTGCTTGTGTATAAACTGGATGAATTTCAACTTGTCATTTTTATTCCCCAATTTTGAACTTCTGTATCTCATTTTTTAATAAGAAATCTGCAGATGTGCAGTTGTAGAGTTAGTATGTTATTAAGGAAGTGCGAGTCCCAGTACAAATGTGCTTCTAATAATATTTTCATCTAGTTGAAACTTTGACTGGCTGGTTTTCTCCACCTTTTTTTAATAATCCATTGGATCCATTCAGTGACTGTCCTTCTAGCACCTGGTTGACCTATTTGCTCTTCCACCGGGGCGAGAATCCTATGGTCCATTTGCTCCCTGGTAGAGGCAAGAGTCATGTGATAGGGAGTGGGCCAGACTACTTAACCCCACAAACTTTCCTATCCCCACCCCTTTGGTGACTGTTTGAGCAAGCTCACTTCTATATATGTACAATTTCCTGACCACCTGGCACACTTCTTGCTGTGTGGGCATGCTAGGATCCACATACTTTTAGTGAAAGATGTATGAGTCAATATCCTTCTGTCCTGTGTCCATGTTGCTAGATGAACGTGGGTTGTCTGGGGCACAGCCAAATAAGCTGACTTTTTTTTTAACGTTTATGCTCCTGATTTTTAATACAGCACCTTGTTCATTACATTTGGAAGCATATGAGTGGTTTTGTATGGTTCTGTCATAAAGGTTGATTTACTTCTTAACTATAACTATGAAATCATCTTTCAAACAAAATTGTACTATGAGAATTCCATAGTTCTTGGGGTGAAACTCTGAACCAGAATTGTTAAGAAATGTCTAAATTATGGCTACTTGGTGAAAGTTCCATAGAAATAAATCCTGGATAGGGCAAAGGCCTTATGTCCCATTCATTTCCCAACTGAAGAACCTTACTAACCTGAACTTCTCTCTAGGAGAAGCAAGATGGATGGTAGAGAGCAGGTAATCTCCTATTCCCATGGACTTCCTTAACACCCACCTCTTCAGGTGGCTTGCAGGCTTTACAAATGCTGCCACTTACAGAAAGGCATGCTGTGCTACCATGTTTGCCTCTGGTTAAGTTGCACAACTCCTGGGCAGTGGGCGTCCACTCTCTGGTCTGTGCCACCAGTGCAGTGAACTGACCCATCTTTACTCCCAGCAGGATGGGCGAGCAGAAGTTGGATACTCATTCCCATAGTCTTCATTCAGCACGTCTCTGATAGTTTGACTATTTCTTTATGTTTCCGACACATAGGTTCAGGATCCGCTATATGTATCTCCCATTTTATGAGCTTGCAACCCTGTTCTGAAGGATTATTTTTGCAGTCTTGCAAAATCTCTTCTTAGAAACATAGTTAAAACACCCCAGCATAAAAGGCTAAGGGAGTGAGTAGTGAGCAAGGAATATGTCACTACTGTGCTACTGTTGTAGAACTGTACTTGTGTGCTTTGGTGGCATTACTTTTTGATGGTGGGAGGGGGAATGTGGAATGAGAACATTTTTAATGTTCTAATGCACCTTTATTTGACTTGTGAAAGAACTGCTACTAGTGCATTTGCGCAACTTGCTAATACTTCTTAATAAATAGTAAGAAAGCAAGATGACTGCAGCCTTGTGTGACTGTTAACAGGTTTTGACAAACATTTTATTCTTTGTGAAACGTAATGCAGTATGATGTAATGATGTAAAGTCACCGAATGTATATTAATCTGAATTTACAGTAAACATATTTGTCAGTAACAGGTGTTATTGGAACCCTGTTCTCTTTGCAGAAGCATGCAGAAGATTCCAGAATGATTTTATCTCTGTCTGCATGTGAGCTCTCTGAAAAACTGAAGGATGGCTCCCTTAGTCCAGAGGCAGTCCTCTATACATTCATGGAGAAGGTAAAGTACTTAATATGCCTGTATAAAACAGTTGTCTTCTAGAGCTTATCTAAAACCATCCAGTGTTATTTTGTGATTTATCGTGCAAATGTTTGGTGAGAGAAGACTAATTTTGATTTATATTTTAATTGTTACCTCTGATTTTCACTGTTTGTTGGTAGAAAATACAGAAAGGAAGACTTATTTTGATTTATATTTAATTTTTTACCCCTGATTTTATTGGAAAGGAATAGATTGTAGAAAGACAAACGTTACCCATCACAAGGAGCCTATTTTAGCTATAAATTCACACTAACTGTAGACTACGCACTTTATAGGTTATCTGAAACCATCCAGTGCTGGCTTGTGATTTATTGTGCAACTGTTTGGTAAGAGAAAATTTATTTTGATTTATATTTAATTTTTTTATCTCTGATTTTTACTTTTATATCAAGGTGCAACTGTGGGCGATAGTGTGTGATGTAAAACATATCAAGCATTTTAGTGTGGCTGGTTGCCATGACCAGCATGGTATGTCAGAGAGATGACTTTATGAATTACTTGTACAAGGTTAGCTCAGTGTACTTAATTTAATCTTTATTTGCTCACTGTTTGTATGATTTCCTCATACAGTTTTACTTAAATTACTAATTGTTATAATCTCTTTGAATTCTATGATCACTGATTTTGATTATTCTTTTCTTTTAAAAGTCTTTGTGCTAATAATGGATTTCTTAAATTAGTATTCCTTTAATGATTTACTAAAGCACAAATATCTTGCCCAGTGTACTAAATACTGTGTATATGTAAGGGTCACATCTTTATACCTGACAATATTGGTGACCTGTGTTCCTTGTGTGGCTGGATGATTTGCTTATTATTATTATTGGTAAAAAATCTAGGCTTACTGATGACAATTGCATTTGTGCAACTGGCGCATGTACGAAAAGTGTTCTACATGTATTAATAATTGGAATGATGAGATTAATATTAGGCAAAGTGCAAAGAGAACACATTTAGGAAAGGGAGTATCTACTTTCAGTAAAGATCACTCATCCCTATTAAAGATGATAGCACGGATAGCAAGTTTGGAATTTAGGATACAAGTATTCAGCAATCTGAGGATTTAGAGCATATAGAACAAAACAGAAATGGAAAGGAAGAAGTTGACAACAAATAACTAGGAACAAAAATAAATTGATTAATATGTTTAATGTAAAGATAATATATATACTAAAAAGGACAGTGCATTGTTATGTAACACACATATTACAGGGAATGATAACATTGTTCAATCACAAAATATTCACTGTATAGAAAATGACATCATCTTTCCAACAGAGAAGGTAGGGAAAAAAAGAAGCAAGGGACAGGTTAAAAGAATAAATCACAACTGAATTTGGAAGGATTAAAGAACATTACTATAAGAAACAGGAGAGAAAGACAACTCGTAAAATCCTCAAAGCAACTATGAGAAAAATTTAGCAACCATAGCCAAGGATAACTACAAGGCTTTCTTCAGCTACATCTGCAACCTGAAGGGCAGGACTCAGACGTGTGCTGAACTAATTGTGGATGGTATCTCACACAATGACCTTGCCGGAATTGCAAACCTGCTAGCAGACAGGTTTGGTGAAAACGTCACCCCTTATCCCTCCCAAGCATACCATAAACCATGTCTTCAACATCACCTCTTTTCTGCATCTCCAAAGAGCAAGTCATCAATGCTCTCTTCAAGACTAAGAACACAGCCTTCATGAGACCAGATGACATTCCGGGCTGTGTTCTTAATGTCTTTAAACAAGAGCTAGCTACTCCACTAGGCACCCTATTCATCCACAGCTTGAGTACTGGCTTTGTCCCAGCTGAATGGAAAACAATGTCTGTTATCTCCCTCTACAAGGGAGGCTTGGCAAAAGACCTGGGTTACTATAGACCCATAATTTTAACCATCCTCATCTCTAAGGCAAAGGAACGAATCATCATGGATCTCATAAATAAGGATATAGGTGACCTCCAAACCCTAGATCCGGCCCAATTCAGTTTTGTCAAGTGTAAATCATGCCTGCTAAACCTGGTGGACTTCAAGAAAGTGATCAGAGCCATATGTGATAAACCGACATGCTACCAGCCCAGCTAGCTGAAATTTTGTAAATAATTATGTCACTTGAAAATATTAATATGATTTATATGGAAATGTGACACAGCCAGCCCAGCTAGATAGAATTTTGTAAATAATTCTATGTAATTTGTGAATAGTAATATGATTTATATGCTTGCCTTAAAAATGTAAGAAAACTATATGTACTGTACTGAGCTTCAGGATTGTAACAATAGTGCACCCTGCTGGAAAAGAGCAGAAATGTGTGTAAACTATATGCCAATGCAAATGTACATTTTTATAGAAGAAATTGGAATATACAGAGAGTTTTATGATGTGTTATAAAGTTAGTTTATCTCAGCTAAAAGACAGGATGTCTAGGCTAGGGGCTTCTTTATATTGTCTGGAAACCGAGGTAATTACAGGTTTCCAAGGCAATTGTTGACTTCCAGTTTCTGGCAAGCTTCTGAGAGATAAGTATTTTTAACAGAGACATGTTAAATTTTAGGTTCCTGCTAGCCTGGAACTCAAGCAGAGTTGATAAGAATGATGTAATCTGAGATGATTCAGCAGTAATGTGCATTATTAGTTTAAGAACTATCTCAGAAATTGAGTGCATTTTGTACTTTGTTCTGGATCTGACAGCATCACCAGTCCTTTGCCTTGCTCTGTAAGTAAGTTATTTAGAACATAGTTTCTCTTAGAGATAGATAGAAATATAGCAAGATTAGTTAAATGTTTCTGTTTTTATGTAAGATTGTCCTGCTATGTTATTTTAAAGTATTTCCTGTGATTGTGAACTCTATTGTCACGGTGTTGAGTTAATGAGTATTGTCTTGTGCTTTTATTATTTATTATTAAATATATTTAAACCTTTTAATTGTGGCTGGTTTTGTGTAGACATATATAAGCTCTTAGTGTACTTGCATATATATTTGGTGATATTGTACAAACCACTCCTAAACAGCCTTCAAGTCTTAATCACACTTACCATTTGGATAACAGTAACATTGCACAGTAGAATTGGTCACCCTCTGGGAAGGGCCTTAAGTAGCTGATAAGTAAGTAGTGGTTGGTGGCAGTGATTACTACCTTTTAGTCTGGGCAGAATGGGGCATAGCTAGTGAACCTGTGCCAGCCTTCCCCAGGAGTGTATGTGTATTTGTATATAAATCAAATCTCAAAGTGTGTGTGTGTCAGCTACTTGGGCATGGACACGAAGCACTGCATGGACAGAGAGGGGGCTGGAGGTCTTGCTTTGACTACTCGGCTGAGATCTGAACCCTATAGCTGTGCCAGTGGGGAGTCTTATTGGGGATCTGGAGAGAGAGGGAGAAATTGTACTTTACTGTGTGTGTACCTGTTATCCTCCCCATGTGGCAAGTCCCTCACTGGTGTTAGTGGTGAGGATTGAGGCTCCTTGATTACTGGGCCAGTGCAGGTGCATCACACCATAGACGAAGGCAAAGCTGTACAAACAGCCTATCTTCACTTGGCCAAGGCCTTTGACACAATCCCACATTTGGGCATCATTGACAAACTAAACCAGTTGAATATCAATTCCTATGTTGTCAGATGTGTTGCAAACTGGCTCACAGATCAACAGCACTCAGTCAAAGTGGGAAACTTCACTTCTACCAGCAGACATGTTTCCACTGTGGTCCTCAAGGGTTAGTGCTGGGCCCCCTCTAGTTTGGCTTATACTTCTCAGAATTCCAGGCCAAAACAGAGGGTCTGTGGTTAACCATGTTTGCAGATGTCTGCAATTTAGGTGCTATCGTTGAATCCCCTAGTGATTTCAGCGTTCTTCAAAAGAGGCTTACACAGACCAGTGAGTGGTGCCAAAGCCGTGGTCTTAAATTAAATGCTAAAAAAATGCATTAGCATTCCCTTCTGTAAAACAATGTCACTGCTGATTATAAAATAGATAATAATACCCTAAGTACCAATTCTGTAGTTGAGACTTGGGAACACAAGTTGACTGTTACCTCAACTTCAACCACCATGTGTCTGCTGTGGTGAGGAAAGCATTCTGTGTCGCTCACCTGATTAGCAAAGGCATTGACCCAAGAGCAAAAGAGGTCATCTCCCTTGTACTCATCCCTCATCAGGCCTATTATTGAATATAATGCTCCCTTTGGTATGTACCATACCAGACATCTGCCTCAACTTGAGAGACCTCAGAGATTTCTAATTAAGAAAATTCATGGTCTCCAGCATATGTCTTGTATGGACCGACTGAAGTAGCATATAGACTACTTAGAGGTGACTTATGTCTGGCTTACAGGGCTATCTCTGACCCAGATCTTATGAAAATGCTGCACATCTGTAAGTCAAATGGGACTAGATTCATATGTTTCAGAGACCTCAGTCTAGCCTGCAACATAAATAGGACTAGTTGGAGAGACAGATACGTCTCTCAGAGGCTGCCACTCCTCTGGAATAGGATTCCAGTCCATGTCAAGCAGAGCACCTCCATGACCCTGTGTAAGCGCAGCCTTGATGACTGGATGGGAAACCATAAATTTTTGCTGGGGATTGCCCCTGCTTCTCTCCTGGACATGGGCAGTCCTTGCTAGAAAAATCTTGGGCATAGACAATATCTCTCATCTAGTATTGTATTGGGATTTAACGGCTAGACTTGTCAATAGCCTGGTAAGACCCTGTGAACCTATGAGCCTATAAGACTGAAACTGAGAGCATGGCTCATGGCGTGGAAGCACAGAGACAGCTGGTGAAAATTGTGTGCTTGCAAATTAAATAAACAATGAAAACAGTGAGATTAATAAGAATAATGTTTATGAAGATCATTCCTTTGTAAACTGACAGAACAGGCTTCACTGAATTAGGTGAGGGAAATTCTGCAGATCTGGTCAGAAATAATATACTAGCAATTGGAGATTTAATTATCAGAGGAACCGATACTTAAATTTGCAAAGAGGGTAATGAGCATCACATGGTGTTTGTTATGTTTGCTAGGAGCATAAGGACAGATTATGAGTATGACCACAGAATGCCTTAATGTAAGGAAGTACAGAGCTGTTTTTATTCATGTTGGTACAAATGATCTCATCTCCAAGTACTCTCTGACTGTTAGTAGGGAGCTTACAGCCCTCTTAGCATAGGTTGTACAGGTTATAGGACATATTTTCATAAATCAGATACAGAAGGGAAAGTGACGTTAGTGTGAATAAAAAGATTTTTGTGGTAAATATCTGCATGAAAAATGGCCTATTTTAAAAAGTGGAAATGTGTAGTGAATGCAAACCTAATTTTGGGCACATATATTTAGACAGGATGGAGTGTACATGTCAAGACAAGGGAAGAGACTTTTTGCAGCAGATATAGCAGAAGACAGGATTTTTGCCAGGTCAGAAATTTAACAGTTCACAGATAGCAAAATGTGATGTCTTGATGCTGGTTGTTAATGCTAAGAGCATTAGTAATAAAGTTTTTTTTATTGGCAAATCTGTTACATTTCCATAAGGTTGATATTGTTTTTGAAACATGGTTAAAGAAAAATGACCGGCAACCAGTTCTGTCAGGATATAAATGCTTTTACTGTAACAGACATTTTATCAATAAATCAGGTGGAAGTGTTATGTTAGGGATTAAAGATTGTTTTGAGACCTATGATTATTACATATTATACAATGTCACCTCCGAAAAGACTAAAAACATGCACGCTGATTGGCCAATCCAACCAGCGTGCACATTGTAAATCCAAAGTAACCTAAGTTACAAGTCTGGCCACTAAGAAATCATGCAGCCCTGCCTTTCTTTTCGGAGATGACATTGTATAATAAAAGCATTATTCACCTGTCCACATTTCACGAGAAGGGAGCAGAGAATGTTATATTAAGCAATTCCTAGTCTTATTTTTTCTCAACACCACATTGTCAGCACCCCCTTAGACTATTAGTATTACATATATAAATGTGCATATTGAATTAAAAAAAAAACAGTAAGGCAATTTCAAAGGTATTATGTCCCATTTGGCTAGTGAAACTTGGGAAAAATGAACAAAAAAAAACAAAATGGCTAGACCTTTCACTTTCACTGTGAACAATGATTCCTACCCACCCCCAATCATCTATGGTCACATTACGACTCCCTCATTGTGATTTTCGGTACGCAAGAGCAAAAAGGAGCTCCCACACTGAAACTGACACTATATGACAGGGAAACAGCATGCCTAGTTACATATGCGTCTGAGGCGGGAAGGAGGAGAATGTGTTTTATGATCAGTTCTGTGTAATGGAATGTGAAATTATGTACAAAGTGGTTCTAATCGTCAACACCCTAGTGGCTTCTTTAGCTGTAGTTGTTGTAGTCTGACAAAGTTTTGCACAGCCAGCAAGGTAAGCGAGAACATAACATCTAAATTATATTTTTTCCATCTATAGTTGGTGTGATGGATGTAGAGTAGCACAGAAGAGCAGCAGTGCTTGGGAGAATTAAGTTTACTGCATGGCAACAAGATCTGTACCACTCAGTTTTTTCGCAAATGTTAAAAGCAGATGTAAATCATACTTGTGTACTGCAACTTTTCTATGAGGAACGTTCCTGATTGTGACACTTAAAAAAAATCCACATTACAGGCTATTCAACATTGAAAGATACTGTCACATTTATACTGTTAATGTTTTAACAATATCCATGATAAATTATTTTGAAACATTATTTCATCAAAAAAAAGCTTTTTATAAGTATGAAGAAACATTTATTATACAATGTCACCTCCTATTGTTTGGAATATAATTCTCAAAACTTCAAGACAAAACAGAGGGGCTGTGGCTAACTATGCCAAAGTGTGGACTATTTTATCTCACAAAAAGTGGAAGAATACAAAGTAAAGCAAACAAAAACCTAAATAACAACAACACAAACATAACACAACACAAAACTAACATCATTGTATAATAGCAATAACTCACGGCTGAGTGTGGGTAATGCTGGATTTACCCACTGTTGGCTTTGTTTGGTCACTCGGGCTTCGCCCTCGGGACCAAACCACGCCAACCATGGGTAAATCCAGCATTACCCACACCCAGCCATGGGTTATTGCTATATTATAGCAATAACCCACGCCTGGGTGTGGGTAATGCTAAATTTACCCACAGTTGGCATGGTTTGGTCCCGAGGGCGAAGCCCGAGGGACCAAACAAAGCCAACCGTGGGTAAATTTAGCATTACCCACACCCAGAAGTGGTTATTGCTATTATCATGACATTATTTAAGAAAAGAAACTATTACTTTTCTTAAATAATGGCATAGTATAATGCCTGTTTGCTGCCCTTCCGCAGATGTCTGGCATCCGCGGCAGTTCTGATGTACTGCGCGCCTGCGCAGTACATCAGAGCTGTGGGCAAAAGCAATGGAGAAAGCAAGATCTCCGTTGCTTTTTTTTAGTGTTTCGCTGTTGCTTATTTTAAAGTTGTCTCGCTATGTTAAACCCATTTAACATAGCGAGACAGTGTTTTAAAAAAAACGAGTTATACTAATGGAAAAAAGTCCGGGCGACCGGACCTTTTTCCATTAGTATAACTCAATTTACAATGGGCACGCTGGCCAATCAGCGTGCACGTTTTGGGGGGGTCGTGGTATAATAAAGGATAATTCCAATAGTGTAGATTATGCAGCTATGACAATAAAGACAACCTTGAAGCAGATGATAGTTGGAGTATACAGACCACCAAAGTCAAGTGTTAATGACCTAGAGGAATTCATGCATTTCTTGTAATAGTGGCTGGGGATTTAAATTTACCAGAAACAGACTGGAATAATATTGATTCAACAACATTAGTAAGGAAATTATTTATAACATATGCTCAGGAAAAACAATTGTTGCAGATTAAACATAAAACAGGGAACGGAACATGATGGACATTATGTTTCCAAGGAAACGACTGTTACTTCATGTCAAGTTTTACCACTGTTGATGTGCAGTGATCATGTGGTTATAAATATTAAATAATGGCTAGCTAATTCTGCCACACTAAAATCTACACTAATACACTAATGCACAGAACATTAATCACAGACTGTATGGAAGTAAAACAGACACTATGTAAAATTAATTGGAGTGATGCATTCATTGGAAAAGAAAAACTGCAGAAGGAATGGGACAAGTTTTGTAAGGGAAACTGTTGGAATGCAAAAAAAATCAAAAATGTTTAAAATCAGGATCTAGGCACACAAGGTCAGGAGGATATATTTCCATAAGAACAAGCTACTTTATCAGGACAACAGACAAAAATATAAGAAATTGAAATGAGGTTGAGCTATAACTTTGAAAACTGAAATAAACCAGCTGGACAGAAAAAGTAAACATGGTGTGAGACAAGATCAAGAAAAATGTAATGAAATTTTATATAATGATATTGAGCATAATATGAAACCATTTTATAGATACATAAGATGTGGTGAAAGTAATACGATAAAATTAATCTCCTGTGTGTAGATTCTAAAATTTATTCTCAAGCACAACAGGTTATAAATATATTTACAAAATATCATGCAAAATAGTTTGGCATGAAGGAGGGTGATAAATTGTCGTAATAACATCCTGGTAACTTCAGATACTGAAATTAAATTAGATTATATTGAAAAAGAACTATGCAAACTTAACCCAAACAAAGCATAGGGGGATACGAAATTAGTAATAATGACATGAAAACACTTCAGCATGAACTTAACACTGCCATTATATCTGTTATTCACAAGGTTATTTAAGAATGGGGAGTGGAGACATGCACTTCTTGAACCCATCTTAAAGGGAATGGGGAATAGGCCAAACCCAGAGTCAAACAGACTGATACGAATACTTTCTTGTTGTGGAAAAATAATGGAGAAGGTTATTTTGGATAAATTATTGTCAGAATTGGAAATGTTGCAACTTGAAACTATCAGCATTCATATGTTGAAAATACATCTATAATCACTTGTAACACAATGTTTTATAACAACACAGTAACAGCTATACATGATAAATTGTGCTGTGATGTATTGACAGCTTCAGCCTTTGATAGGTTCATTCATGAAATACTGATAGCACTACCTATTTGTTTGTGTTATATGTTTTATTTTGCTTTTACTTACCTAGTTTGACTTACTGGGTTCAGGCAAAAAAGAATTAAATACTTTTGACTGGTTTAGTCTGCCCAGCAATGCAGAAGAGGCCTCACACTGCTCCCCTCACCTGCCATACACAGTCCACAATTTCTCGCATGCATTCCTGAAAGCCATTGTCAAATCAGTGCCTATGACCCAAACCGGAAGTTCATTCCATGTGTTCATCACCCTCTCGCTAAAAAGAAGTCAATTGATTCCTTATTAAATCTGTTTCCTTTCATTAACAATTAGTTCTCTCTCTCCTTTCTATTTCTTCTTTAAGTTCACCGCCCCACAATCCCTTCAGTATTCCCTATACCCAGACGAAGCCCCCATATCTTATAGTCTCCAGACTAAAATGCTTCAGTTCTTTTAGTCTTTGTATTCACATCACCACTGCTGCTGCTGGATCATAAACTGTCCTTATTCCATTTCCTTGGACCCTTTCTTATATTAATATGCCCTTGGCTTTATAACGTTTCCAAAGCTGAACACAATATTCTAAATTAACCTAACCAGTGCCTAATAAATGTCGGAATAACCTCTGAAGAACCTCTCAGTAATATTCCCAGCATCTTGTTAACCCTTGTTACAGTCTTACTACACTGTACCCGATGGCCTTCTGTTTCAGTAATCACTACCCCTAGATCCCTTTCCTGATCAGTTTGGTTAATTTCCACATTTTCTAGCTTAAGCTTCTTTCCTGGATTTGTGTACCACAAATGCATTGTCAACATGTATTCAAACTGAATCTGAACTGCTTTCTCTCTGACTGTTTGCATTCTTTCCAAATCCCTTATCAGATTCTTTCCACTACGATCCACTAATGACCTTATCCTGGTGTTGTCTGTAAACAAATCAATCCTATTCCAAATAGTTATAAAAAGTCAGAAAAGAATATATTAAATAGGAAAAGGACAAGCACCACTCTGTGCAGCATAGCCCTGGTCAATCATTCGATGCTGGCAGGATACCCATCACCAGCAAAATTTGTTTCCTTCCCTCCAACCTCTTCTCCAGCCATCTTACAATTTTCTTACCAACTTCCTATTCCCTAATGTTATTCAGAAACCTTTCCTTTCAACCAGGTCAAATTCCTTTTTAAAATGCAAACTGTGTGTGCTAGGATACCTTTAGCCTGCTTGGCTGAAACACACTCATATACCTCTGTCAGATTGGAACTGAAAAATTATATGGTGCTGCTTACTGCGATGGATTTGAAGTCTTCTTAAGGCACTCACTCTTGCTGGCTGGATTCTGCTGAAATCAAAGTCTGGTTATATTTGCATTCACAGTTTGTTGCATACAGAAACTTGCAGAATATACACTGATGAGAGAATATACTTTGCAGCATCAACGTAGAGCAGTAACAAATAACTTTTTATAATAAACCAGATGGACTAATGTTGCAGCTTAATGTACTGTTCCACTTTACTTCTCATATAGTACAGATGATGTGAAAGATGTAACATTTACCTCGGGACAAATGTGTGCCTACCGATACCCCTAACATAACTGGATTAATACAGATCTTTATATACAATTTTAGTCATGCATACACATATACATTTCCTCTTGGTATTCTATTTTGGAGAATTGCTCATCCTGTAGAAACAATACTGATTGTTGCAGATGCTGACGCAAACTGCTGACTTAATGATATTATTTTTCAGCTTTTCTGACAGTATGAACATCCTGTTTTTTGTCTTTAGTATTCTATTTGTAAGTGCAGAAAAACATGTTTTTTAAGGAAACACATTGTCACAGTGTTCTTTAAAAGAAGATTTTGCATTTTTGCTCTTGCATACATCCTGTTTTTAAGTCTGTAAGGAAAAAATGTCCATTCAGCAGATTCCTTATTTTCCAAGCCACAGTCATTTAGTATGGATGCTGATCACATATTACTAAACTCTGTTTCTGCATTTAAGCAAGTTTTATTTTATACCTTATTTATGTTACATATTTGTAACATAATTACTTTCAACCTTAAAACCTTGTTGAGCATAATCTTACAATTCCCTCTTTTTATTTTAATGTACTCAAAACACTTTATATTGATATGTATTTTATAGAAAACACATTAAGAAACAAAACCTTTAGTCTTCTTTTGATACGTCAAAATGCAATTTTACACAGTTAATACAATAATATAAAATTATTACTACCAAAACTGAATGTATTTAACTTTTTCTTTTACAGACCATTCTGTGAAAATATTTTATCAGTTATGAACTGTGTCTGCTTTAATTTTATTTTTTAACTTGATTAATTTATTCTTTTGCAATCACAAAATTTCATGTATGATTTAGAACTCTTTTATTAACTCTTTGCAACTGTTGAATTAACTCTTTACTTTTATTAATATCAAAAGATTAAAAATAGACTAATATCTATAAGAGACAAAAACTATGTGCTACTGCAAACATTTATACACTGCTGAAAATATACAGTTTCAATGTCATTTTTAACCATAATATTGTGTTCATGTTTCTGAACTACCCATTAACACCTTGGAAAAATACTGAACTGGGCTTAGATAATAAATATTTGAATACAATTATTTCAGTATATTTAATACTTGAGGATTTAAAAAAACATGATTTATACACTAGAGAATGCTATATACATATTAGTCCATTAGATGTATAAATACAATATTTAATTTTCCTTTAACCTAGGTAACCAATACTAGTACAGATAAAATGATGGTCCAAAAACCAATAAAGCTAGTACAGTATGTATTTACAGAGACTGTTTGCTATTCATACATTTCAGTCTAGTAGGTACCCTGGACCCATTTTTTTTAAACATGGTTCTACTGAATTCTTTTGTATTTGTAGATGCAAAGACTATCATTTGTACTGAATTTTTCTGCATTTGTACATACAAGGACTGTAAAGTACATTTAGTCTAATCTTACAAATTTAATAACATTAATATTAAGCAAAATCTTGGAAAATGTTTATGTCTCTTTAGAAATATCTAGTGGAATTGGCACTAAAGGCATGCGTCCTGTTATTTTAAACTACATACTCAGCATGCTTTTTATACCAAAATTGTTTTGCCAAAAACATATTAAAATAGTGACCATTCTTGTTTAATTTTTTACATATCTTTACTCTCTCTTGTATAGCTGTAATAAAGCAATTTTAAACCATCTCTTGTTTTTTAAACTATCTCTTGTATAGCTTTACAGTTTAACAGGTTGTAAATACAATTTAATACTAAACAATACAATAATAACTAGCATAAAATATCTTGGACTTTCAGATTTAATCTGTTTACCAGTATTTCTAATGCATTAATACCTGTTTTTTCCTTCCCCCTAAAAGAGTATTGTCAAGAAGGAATTAAATATTATTTCTTCCTCTAGCTGTATTTCAGACCCTTGTGTAGTACATACTGCTCACACAGTCAGTGTAAAACTGAGAAAGTACCCCTCCCCCTGTAGTATTGCACTTTTGTTTATCTGCTTTACGCTGTGAGAATAGAATGTATACCAGCCCAACACTTTGGTTATACATTTGCTTTATTAGGTTATTAAACTATAGACCTTTGTCTAATTTTGATCATTTTTTATAATGCTTTTGCTGTTTATTACCACTAGTAGGTATTTATACCCTCTTGCACAATTGATTTGAACTGTATGTATACTATAGCCCATCTGCTGGCTATAACATTTAATTGCAAACAGATTATCAAGGGCATGGTTGCACAATTGTGACATTTTATTACAATTACCAAATAGTGTTGCCTGTAAACATTTTAACAATTATGTTTTAATAACAATAATGTTTTAGAAAAACTCAAGCTACTTGTCTGGCAATTAGTCTTGTTGTTTATCTTATCTTTCCAACATTTCCTGTAATTATTCATCTAGTCTAGGAAGGTCTGAGCTCACATTTCAGACTCCGTAAACTATAGTTAACTTTTTTTAGCATTTTTCTTTAATCATCTGTTAGTAAAATGCAGTTATAAAACAGTATCATATTTGTGATTTGCATAACTATGCAAACTAAACATATTTTTTAACTTTTGATTTCAGTATTTTTTATTTATTTAACTGCTCTGTCATTTATTTTACAAAAACTGCTTGACTAATACCATCTGTGAATTTATTTATTTATTTTTTTTTAAATTGTCTATCAGAGCTTTAACTGCTTGGGGTGGTGTTACTATACAATTATAAAAAATTGTAAAAAGACAAAATAGATATTAGCTTAACTAACACATGTTTATATTTACATTATTTATATTTGCTGATGTCTGCCTTTTGCTGTTGTGCATTGTAAACAAATGTACTGTAGATGAAAAGAACATACATGCATGTTTGTCTTGTATCTGTATATCTTTATACAAGCATGTCAGTCTTGTGACTTGAAACCTTTACTCTTATTAACTATTTTCATTTGATTTTTATGCACTAGAACAGTTTCATGTAACTATTTTTATTTAATTTTTATACACTAAAACTTTTGTGTACCTTTTGACTATGCTATTAGAATATCAGTTATATGGTCTACTTTACTGTACTACTGATAAATATCTTGCTTTAACTGAATGAAAGTAAAACATTTAAGAATGATTTGTCTATACATTAGATCTTAGCATGTATGCTTAACCATTTTCAAAACATAAACATATTATAAAATATATTTCTTTTGTACAAATCAGCTGTAGTTTCATGTTCTTTTTAAGCTCAGCTGTTATATGGACAAAGTCAGTATTTTTTTTTATCCTGCAACTGCTGTTCAAGAGTTTCCTGTAATGTTGCATGGTCTTTCTGATATGTCTCAGGAGCCTGTTCTGCTGAATCTGAAACTCCTATGCACGTTTGAAAAAATGTATGTATAACTTGTCTAAGCTTCCTGAATTCATTGTGTCTGTCTTTTAGAAGTTTATTACATTCTTTTGTAACAAAATGTACTAGAGGTTCTGTCAGTAATTGACTTGACTCACATGTGGTGACAGACCATAACTGTTCAACATCTGAATATAATAGAAACACTTTACCCTTAGTTAATTCTGTATCATGAACAGATCTGTCTTCACAGTCTATTTTTTAGCAATATGATGCAATACATTTTTATGGCATAATACACAAAATGCAGTTTTTGTTGAATCACACAATAAACATTTGTCATACCCCACTTGGTTTTCTTTGAGATACCAGTCAAATATTGTAATGCATTTCCATAATGCCTTACTATCAGCTTGCCCTGATAAGGTGTTACATTTACTAATGTGCTGTGTATACCAACATTGCAATTTACTAAAGCTTGGTTTACTTCAGCATGAATTATGTCTAATAATATCCATACTGTCTAATAACATCCAAACTGTCTAATAATATGCAACATGTCTAACAGCATCTGTACTAAAAATGTGACAAAGAAAAAAGGTGATCAGGCTGTTGCTGCTGATGGCTGGAAATTTTTCAGAGTCACTTGAGAAGCTGGTGAAGCACAACAGGCAGCATACTGCTGTACAAAGTAAATATCTACCTTTTCTTGGAGAATTTATGGCACTGCGACTTTCAGAAGATTCTAGGTTCAACTCCTGGCTGGCTCACCATTGAAAAATTATATGATGCTGCTTACTGTGATAGATTTGAAGTCTTCTTAAGGCATTCAGTCTTGCTGGCTGGATTCTGCTGAAATCAAAGTCTGGTTATATTTGCATTCACAGTTTGTTGCATACAGAAACTTGCAGAATATACACTGATGAGAGAATATACTTTGCAGCATCAACTTAGAGCAGTAACAAATAACTTTTTATAATAAACCAGACAGACTAATGTTGCAGCTTAAAGTACTGTTCCACTTTACTTCTCATATAGTACAGATGATGTGAGAGATATAACATTTACCTTGGGACAAATTTGTCCCTACCAATACCACTAACATAACTGGATTAATACAGATCTTTATATACAATTTTAGTCATGAACACACATATACATTTCCTCTTGGTATTCTATTTTGGTGAATTGCTCATCCTGTAGAAAGAATACTGATTGTTGCAGATGCTGACGCAAACTGCTGACTTAATGATATTATTTTTAAGCTTTTCTGACAGTGTGAACATCCTGTTTTTTGTCTTTAGTATTCTGTTTGTAAGTGCAGAAAAACATGTTTTTAAGGAAACATATTGTAACAGTGTCATCCTGTTGTCCATTCTTTTTATATGCATAAAAACATGTTTATTGTGTCAATTCTTTTTATATACAGACAAACATGTTTTTAAGGAAACAGTTTGTCACATTGTTCTTTAAAAGCATATTTTGCATTTTTGCTCTTGCATACATCCTGTTTTTAAGTCTGTAAGGAACAAATGTCCATTCAGCAGATTCCTTATTTTCCAAGCCACAGTCATTTAGTATGGATGCTGATCACATATTACTAAACTATGTTTCTGCATTTAAGCAAGCTTTATTTTATACCTTATTTATGTTACATATTTGTAACAGAATTACTTTCAATCTTAAAACCCTGGTGAGCATAATCTTACAGGGATGACAAGTATTTTTAGCCACAAAAATAATGCTTGAGCCTTGTATTCAGCTACCTTTCAGGAACAGTATCAGTCTCCCCATCAGAATCTTTTCCATCAGCTTATCTGCAATTGAGTGTTGAAATTGATTGTTTGTAATTCACATAGCTGGTTTTATTACCACTTTTTAAAAAGAAGGGTCATTATAGCCTTCTTCTATTCCACAGGTATCGCCCGACTAGTCAGTAACCTGTTTTGTTCTTTAAAACCTATTTTAAGGCTATGAGGCTTGCATCACTGATTGAATGATTGCTTTATTGATTATTTAGTTATTTATTTAAAATATTTGTTGGTTGGGATGTGTATATACCTGATGAAGAGTCTTTGAATGTGAAAGCTTTTATTATTATTTATTAAAAGTTTAGGCACTGTTTCTTATTTGTTTTTATATCAGTTTGTTAGTTTAACAGTTTTTTTCTTTGGGATTGCTGTTTTAACTTAATCTACTTTACACTGCCTTTGAGGGGGTTGTCAAAATAATGCCTATGCTAAGTACTTGAGAACTGTAGTTGGCATCCCAAACTTTCCTGATGGTTTGTTTTTCTAAGGTATGAAAAGATCTTCCAGTAACATAACAACAACAACAGGTCCATGTATTAAAGCCTCATCCATTCCCTTATAGATCTTCCTTTACTAGACTGTTGCCTTTATTCTGGTTTCCGAAAATGAAGTGAATATTAATTTAGGACAATTATTTGCTCACATCAACATCTTTCATTTTACAACCCAGTTTATTACTTTGCCCTGTTTTTTTTCTTTTGTAATTGAACATTTTTATTCCCCCACTTTCCCCATGCTGCTGTTTATTTTTCCATCATGGCCTTTGCCTTTTTTTCTCCCCAGATGCCTTCTTCTAGCTTTTATATAATGCTCTTTCCAATTCCCCTCCTTCTTTTCAGTTCTCATGTGCTTTCTTTTTTTCAGTTAACACTTCCATGACTTTGTCCTTTTAAGCCAAAATGGCCACATTTTTCTTCCTTTGCATTTTTTACTTGTTTTTTTCTGTGACACCTTTTAGGCTGCTCCAACTAAGTATTATCCACAACTTGTTTGGCCCACATTTCTTGAGCTGTCCCTACTAAGCCTTACCTGCAATTGTTGCCCCATTTCCCTTCCTTTCAAAGTGGTCCCTACTAAGTTTTACCCAGAACTCATTTCCTCAATTTCCCTTCCTTTTAAGTGGCCTCTAATAAGCCTTACTTATAACTTGTTGCTTTCATTTCCCATCCTTTTAAGTTGCCCATACTAGGCCTTACCCACAGCTCATCTTCCCCCCATTCCCCTGCTGTAAAGCTGCCCTCCTAAGCCTTACTTTAAAATCATTGCCTCCATTTCCCTTCCTTTGGCTTAGTTCTCTTACCAATATTATTCATAGCTTACTGTGATTTATCTTCTTGTATTCCCACACAAAAGTGATATAACATGCCCCACACATGTGGACACTTAACTTGAACCTCAACACTTTGTGATCACTATTTGTCAACAATGATTTAACCCACACCTACTCATTTCCTTCTACTGTTATTTCTACTGCATCAGTGTAAAGTTGGCAGAAACCCTCTCCATTCACGATATCTGTTAAATTATGTTTTCCAACCTACAGTGTAATTTGGAATACTCCATTTCTAGTCTGATAGAATCAAAACCTGTGTAGTCATCAACATGTTTTTCTCTTTCAACTCTTTTTTTTTTACTTGCTAGTAATTAATTTTTTTCTAGTCTGAAAATCTAGTCAGGTGTATACATGTCTGTTCATGAGCAGCTCCGTCTGTCCTTCAGTAGTGTTCCTGGCCTGGCATACTGCCTTGAGAACTTGTTCTTGGGAGAAATACGGAAGATATAGATACAGATTTGTACTCTGGGAATGTAGAGGGGAAGAAGGGTATGGGGTTTGAGCTAAATTGGTTCACCAATAGATTGGCGATACTCTCTCTGCCCAAGTAATGGATATCATTTACTATTAGCTCTGCTCAGTGCTGGAAATTGTTTCTGAAATTCCTAAGATAGTGAAAAAAGACTTTGCTTTGGTGGCTATTTTTACCTCATTTCTGGCTTTGGTTGATTTAATCAGAGTCCTATTTTTAACAAGAACGTTTTTGGCATCATGAGACTTAAATTTATTTTTACGTATGATGAGATTTTTTTATACTGCCTCCAAAACTGTGCTAGCTTTGAGTTAAGGAAATACTTCATTTTGCTGGTCAACCAAGTATTGAATCTGCTTTCTAGGTAAAGCAACCTCGGAAGCTAGAATAGTTAGTAAACAGGGATGGGAGATATGGTGATAGGGAAAGTCAACCCACAAAAATCAAATGCACTAAAAGTATTAGAATTCTAATGTACGTTTAGGTTCATAGGTTCATAGGTGTCTACTAGGCTAATGGCCTGGAGCTTTTACAAGCCTAGCCCATAGGATTGCCCTGGCATCATGCCACCTGACCTTAGTTCCCAGTGCCTCCATCGAGTTGAGCCACTGGCATGATCCCTGGGGTGAATTTTCTATTTCCCATCTACTCATCAAGATTTCTCTTGAAGAGGGTCAGTGAGGTGCTCTGCTTGACATGTATAGGAAGTCTATTCCATAGCATGGGGTAGTCTCTGGGTTATGAACCTGTCCCTCCAGCGTGTTCTGTTGATTGTGGTAATGAGGTTGAGGTCTCTGGAGTGTGTGGTGCGGAGGAATTGGGATTTCTTTAGATGTAGCATTTCTAAGAGAGCTGGGTCAGACATGGCTTTGTAAATCAAGCAGAGATCACCTCTAAGTAGGCGATATGAGACCGAGAATAGTTGGAGTTTTTTGAGTCTGTCCATATAGGACAAATGTTTAAGGCCTAGGATCCTCTTTGTGAGGTACTTTTGTGGCCTCACCAGTTGTTGCAGGTGTCTAGTGAGGTACATGCCAAATGGGGCATTGTACTCGATGATTATCCTAATGAGGGAAGAGTAGAGGGAGACAATGACGTCTTTCTTCCTGGATTTAAAACCCTTAGTAATGAGATGTGCCACATAGAAGGACTTTCTGACCACAGTGGCAATGTGGTGGTCAAAAGAGAGGTTGCTGTCAACCTGTGCCTGTGTTCCCAGATCTCTTTTAATGCCTTCTGTGTTCAGTGGACTACCAGTGATGTGGTAATTCATGGGAACTGGGTTTTTCCCAAAGGGGATGACAACACATTTTTTGGCATTGAGCTTAAGGCCATGATTCTGACACCAGTTGTGGGTCTCTGTGAGGCCTTTCTGTAGGATGTCAACATCACTTGGGGAGTTAATAATAGCTCTCAACTTGCAATCATCTGCAAATTTTGTCAGACAAAGTCCCTTCATGTTGGCCTGGACTTCAGAGAAGTAGATACCAAACAGGAGAGGACCCAAAACCGAACCCTGTGGGACTCCACTAGTGACTGGTCAGCAGTCTGACTTGCAGTCAGCTACTTTCACACTATCGGTTCTATCTGTGAGCCAGTTTGCAACCCACCTAGTGATATAGGGGTTGGTGCCTAGCTTAGTGAGTTTTTCTATGATTCCTGAGTGGGGAATGGTGTCAAAGGCCTTGGCCAGATCAAGGTAGGCTATATGAACCACCTTGCCTTCATCCACAGGTTTGATGACTGACTAAGAAGTTGACCAGGTTGAGCAGGCATGATCTACCCTTCACAAAACCAAACTGTGTGGGATCCAGAGTTTGGAGATTCCCTATATCCTTGTTTATTAGGTACATGATGATGCATTCCATAGCTTTGTATATCAGACTCATCAGGCTAATGGGGCGATAGTTCCCAGGATCTGTAGTTGCTCCTCCTTTGTGGAGAGGGATGACTGTAGCAGTGTGCCATTCGGTTGGGACAAAGCCTGAGGTGAGGTTGTGATTGAACAGGGCACACAGGTGAGGTGCCAGTTCACTCTGTAGTTCATGTAGGACGCAGTCAGGGATATTGTCAGGTGCCATAGAAGCTGTATTCTTGGGCTCGGACAGTGCTGTTTTAACCTGTGTAGCAGTAATACTGGGTGCCTGGCAATCTACTGGTATTGTGATTGGTCCTTTGGGGGGGTGAGAGGGGTAAAGTTGGCACTGAATCTGTCAGTCAGTATATTGGCAATATCTGTTGGCTCAGTATAGGAGGTACCATTGTGCAGTAGCTCAGAGCAAATCTGGATATTGCCATGGAGATTCTTTACATAACTATAGAAGGCCTTGTGGTTGTTTTTACTATCTGCTGAAATTCTGTTTTCATAGCTAGCTTTAGAGGATTTGATGAGGGAACTCAACTTTTTGTTGAGGCCGATAAGGGAGTTTTTCTAGCCTTGGGACTATACCTTATTCTGCATCAGTTTCCTCCTTCTGTTGTAGAGTTTGTTTATGGCAGGGGACCACCAGATTGGCTTGCCTTTTTTGGAGGAGAGCATCTTGGTTCTATTGGGTATGGCGAGATCCATGCATTTGTGTATGTGTTCATACAGTGCATTGGCGTATGATTCGGCAGTCATGCAACTATTCTCCATTTGCATGGGTGCTGTGAAGTTAGCCATCTCTGTTTTTAGGAGCCCAAAGTTAGCTTTGGAGAAGTTTTTCATGGTGGTTATCTTTGCAGGGGTGTGGGTGGGGGGGGGGGATGAGAGTTATATGGATTTCCAAGGTGATTAGTTTGTGGTCGGATCTAACCAGGGAGGAGTTGACTATTGGTGGAGAGCAATGACCGCCCATGTTAGTAATGACCAGGTCAAGGATGTTGCTACCTCTAGTTGGGGTAAGAACGAGCTGGTCCAGGGCATTGGAATTAATGAATTCCAGGAAACTTTGGGCAAATATATTGGTACATGAGTAGTTTTCCCAGTTAATGGAGGGGTAGTTGAAGTCGCCCAGTATCAGATTGTTAGGTTGGACCCTAATATTCTCCAGGATGCTTAGGAACATGGAGTGTGAGTCTTGGGACACTGTTGAGGACCTGTAGCAGGCTACGACCTGAATCGCTGTCTTACCCAATGTTAGCTGCACCTGAAGTATCTCTGATGCATTATGTTGGGTTACCAGTCTGGAGGTGTGTATATCCATTATAAATATGGAAACACCACCGCCTTTTGAGCTTCGGTCCAAGATCTGGGGCCGAAAGGTGTGGAATGAGTTATAGCCTGGTAGTGCAGGTGTGCTTTCTGCTGCTTTGAACCAGGTCTCTGTTATAGCACAAATGTTGATGTTCTGCATTTTAAGGAGTGCTTAGAGCGAGTGCATTTTGAGATTTAGACTTCTAGCATTGAGCAGCATGACCCTCAGATTGCATTTGTTTGTAGCGGTTATAGTGGTAATTTGGTCTTTGGAACACCGCCTAAAAAAGGCACTGTAGGGGTGGCAAGAGCCTTGGACAGTATCTGGAAGCCCAGGGGTGACGGATGCAGGCCATCTCTGGCAAAGCATCGAGGTCTGTCAATCATGTCATCCCAGGCAGACAGCTACTGGATCCCCTTAAAATTACACCAGAAGCTTTGTCAATTTAAGGATTACTTTTCAATTTTAAATGATTCACTACATTTGATTCATTTATTTTGATATTAGACTTAAAAAGTGCAGCTACAGTGTACTATTATGCTCCTACTGTGGTAACTAGTGCTAATAGTGTTGGGGTGGAAGTGAATTATTGCAAGAAAGACTGCCATGGGTATGAAAGACAGAAATGAGAAACTGTCCTCTGGGACACTGCTACAGATGTTGACAACTCTGGAAAACTCTATAGTCAAAAAATGTGTGTGTGTGTGTGTGTGTGTGTGTGTGTGTGTGTGTATACCATGGAATGCAGTTACAAATGAAACAATCCAGCAGAGTGTCCCCATGCAGTGAACTGCATTGTTTTACATTTTTAAATATAGCAGTGTGTGAACATTGTGATGTATTATTACTTCTAATTATTTTTTTAACTTTTAGGCCCTAGAAGTAAACAAGGAAGTGAACTGTGTCACAGACTTCTTTCAAGAATGTGAGGCCCAGATCCAGGAAGTGAAGAAACAGAAGGCCAAAGGCCTGCTTTATGGAGTCCCAGTCAGTCTGAAGGACAGTGTCTGCTACAAGGTCTGAGATCCATTGTTGTACCAATATGTATTTCCCTGTTTGCATTTGTGTCTCTAAAAATTTCATTATCATGTTTTATGCAGTGTACTACGTATTTTATGTTTATATCATTACAAAGACTACTTCTGCAATTTTAGGATGAACTCATTCGAGATCAGTTGCCATAATGGTTAGGTCTTCGCCTCCCATGCACAAGGTACAAGATTCAATCCTAACCTGTAGACAATGCCTGTCTAGATTTTGCATATTCTCACTGTGTCTCTGTGAGGTTCCTTCCACCTCCAAAAAACATGCCGAATGTTTCCATCTCAAACTTACCAAAGAATCGTGCTGTGGGCAGCAGCACAGACTCTACATGGTGCCTTATAGGGGAACAGTTGTACAGACCAACCACTTTGGGCATCTACTGTGGTGCACAGTATCCTTAAGATAGGAGAACACGATCACAGACTGCATGCCATGGCAGGGCTAGCCACTCAATGGTGTAAAATATGACTCTAGGTGATTCGGTCATGCTAACTATTACCAAATGAGCATGGGTATTTGCCAGTGATAAGTAGTATTTTCTGGTGATAAGTGGATTGAGTACCTGACCTACTGTGACTTGCACTACACCAGGGACCCATGCTAATGGTGGGAAAGCTGGAAGAATTGGTGTTGATAATGGGTGACTTGAATGCACATATTGGGACAAACAGAACAGGATATGAGGACTGGGTGTGGTAGGGAAACAGGAATAAAGAAAGAGAAGCCATTCTAGAACTTTTTTTCTGGCAAATGGCTTGATAGTAGCCAACACATGGCTCAGAAAGAGACATAGTCACAAGATCACATACAAGACTGGCCAACATGCACTGGGGTAGAATGAATGACTACAGTGTCATCCCCAGTGAAACAGTCAACCCACAGCATAAACCACTGGTTGCCACAGTCAGATGCAAGCAGTGGTTAGAGAAGGCTCTAAGGTCAACAGAGACCAGGTTGAAGACCTGGAAGTTGACTGGAGAGAAAGTACAACAGTTCAAGGAATTACTCAGGGCACTAGCACCCCAAGACGAGAAGGAAATAGTTGGAGTTGAAGACAGATGTCAGCACCTCAAAACAGCATGTGTGAGGACTGCAGAACAAATATATGGCTGAGCCTGGTATGGAAATAAACTACATAAGGAAAGCTGGTGGTGGAATGCAGAAGTCCAGGAAGTCATCAAAAGAAAGCAGGAAAAAGTGTGAGATAGAAAAGACTGACCAGGCTAGGAAGGAATACTGGTTGTCTAACAAAGAAGTTAAGAAAGGTGTTGCAATAGAAAAGAACAGGATATTAGAGGCACTCTACCAGCTTCTGGAAAGTGACTCAGTAGGTGGAATAAAGAAAATTATATCAGGTTGCATGGCAAAGACAGAAAGATAAAGAACATAGTCAGACACTCTTCTTAAGGGATGCCAGCAACAACCTGCTCACCAGTCCTCAGGACATCAAAGGCAGATGGAAGAAGTACTGTCAGCAGCTTCTGAATGAAGAAAACTCCATAGAAGCTCTACTGCCATAGAAACAGCCTATGACGAGAGAAGAAGAGAAGCCCACCCTAGAAGAAGAACAGCACTAAGGAAAATGAATTCAGGGAAAGCAGCAGGCTCAGATGAGGTCACAGCAGATATAATAAAGATGCTAGGTGAGATAGGTGAGAAATGGCTCCTGAGGGTACTCATAGCAGTGTGGAGAGAAAGTTGTATCTCTGATGACTGGAGAATAAGTATACTCCTGCCAGTGTACAAGAACAAAGGGGACAGTCACAACTGTGGGCAATACAGAGGCATCAGACTCCTATCACATTGCATGAAAGTTCTAGACAGGGTGACTGATAAACGAATATGCAGAGTAGTAGAAAGTAAGATGAGAGATGAGCAGTTTGGATTCAGATTAGGATGCAGCACAACTAACCCGATGTTTGCAGTGAGACAGATAGATGAGAAGAAGCTAGAGATGAAAAGAGAGTCCAACTGGGCTTTCCTAGACTTAGAGAAAGCATATGACAAGGTCCCAAGAAAGCTGATTTGGGCAGTAATGCAGTGGTTCAAAGTCTCAGAAACATTGGTAGAATTAGTGCAGGCTCTGTATAAGGACTTAATGACTCAAGTACGAACAGTGTTTGGTATCACAGAGGGATTCCCAGTGGGAGTGGGTGTGCACCTGGGTTCAGCTTTGAGCCTACTGCTGTTCATACTGATGATGGACTACATTAGCAAATAGGTCAGAGGGGAAAGATCAACAAAGTTGCTGTATGCAGATGGTGTGGCATTACAGGCAGATTCGGAGCAAGAACTTCAGCAAAGGATAGAGGAATGGAATACCAAACTGATGGTACATGGGATGAAACTAAGCACAGATAAGGCAGTGGTACTGGCAGCAAATTGGGGAAATCAGAAGAAGCTGAAAATTAAGATGGAAGGGAATATAGTGGAACAAGTTAACTGCTTCTGGTATCTGGGAGGGAAGTCTGAATAAAGAGGTCAAAGCTAGAATCAGAGGGGCTGCAGTCAACTGGCATAGAATGTCAGGTGTAGTAAATAACAGAAGAATGCCAAAGAATCTGAAACGTAAGGTGTACAAAGCAGTGGTGTGACCAGTACCACCATATGGTAGAGAAACCTGGGCAGTAAAGGCAGAACAGTTAAAGAAGCTAGAGGTGATGGAAATGAAGTGCCTGAGAAGGGTGGTAGGATGCACACTTTGAGACAGATGAAGAAATGAGGACATAAGAGCAGAAGCCAAAGTAGCTCCAATTGCAGAAAAGATCAAAGAGATCAGATTAGTGTGGTTCAGACATATGTGCAGAAAGGCAGAAGACAAGCTGGTGAGGAAGATTTGGGACAGACAGGAAGAAGGTAAGAGGAAATGAGGACATCCAGCAAAGAGGTGGATGGATTGTATGAGAGAAGATCTGTGACAGTCAGGGATGAGTGTTGAAAAAGGCAGGAGTGTGGCATTCAATCGAGAGAGATGGCGAAAGCCAACACAATACCCCGTCCCCATGTAGAAAATGGGAAAAAGGGGGCTGATGATGATGATGATCATCATCATCATCATGAATAATGTTACTGTTCTGAAGAGCAAATGGTTGCAGCCTTTATACTGAGAGAATACAAGGATATGTTTGAATAATTCAGAGACAGCAGGGGTCTCCACACTGTATTACTATAATATTCATTAAATATAAAATTATATAGATTTCAAAAACTATTGTAGAATATGCCTGGTTGAACTTTTATATAAGTTAAACAAAAAAAAATCTTGCAGAATACACAAGATTCCCTTTCATCATTTTATGAGATTCTTTGAATAGGTAAGTAAATCATCAACTGAGGATGTAGCTGCTTTATTGCACGAGTGCATTTTTATCTGCTTTCTGTTTTACTCTGACGTTTCTGTGCATTTTTTTCTATGTATCCATAGTTACACATGTAATCATATAATATTAAAAATGGAATACTGCATGCAGTTGTTTCATGTTGTTGTCTAACAAGAACAGAAGTGTATAAAAAAATGCACGCATGCCCACATATTCTTGTTTGCAGAAGGAGACTCTCTAACTTTAGTCTGCTTCTACTGTGTGCAGCGAATTCCCTGCCTTTAAGGCCTCCCTTCTCCACCTATTCCATTCTCTCATAAATGCATCAGTTGAATTACGTCCTACCACTTAGTTGGGCGGTTCATTCCCTGAACATCTTTAGGGTTAAGCTGAAACCTTTACACTTTATTTTAATCAGTGTCCCTTCCTGCCTTCTGTTTTTTTTTTTTTTTTTACTCAAATGCTTTAATGCTTTCTTTTGCAGTCTTCCTTCATAATCTAGCACATTCAGATCATATCTTCCATCTAATGTTCACCACTGAATCACTGTTGTAGTAGCCTAAGTTAAATGAGGGTGTATCCTGCTAAGGATCGAACATCTGGCTGTCTTCCAAAGCTTTACAGGACCTTACATATGCTCAAGGGTAAGCCTGTATAAAAGCAGATGTTTGGGTGCAAAAATCAGAACTTTCTTGCTGTAGAAGCAATCAGCAAGTCTCACTTTCTGTTGCATCGTTTCAGGTTCAATAGTTGACAATATCAAAAGTAGGGAGATAAGTACCCCATTGGGCAATTCGTCTTTTAAAAGAAAGGTGTTTCTGTTTTTTCAGAATTTATGTCTCAGAGAAAGGGGAAGTGTTTATGTGATCGCCACAATCCCTATAAAGATAACTGCACATCTTGTAATTTTTGCTTAGAAGAGGAACACAACATTCAGTCCTGTTCCATTTAAAGTTCTTTTACTAGTAAAACTATTAGAAGCAGGTGTAGTATGTTCTTACTACATAAAAAAGTTGAAATTTCTTACCTGTACAGTATGTTGTCAGTGCAGCCCACAGTTTTGCTGACAGTCGGCCACCAGCCCCTAGGATATCTGATAAGTTATACAAAGTTCCATAGTCCCACAGATTTCTCTTTATAAATCATAGGGGAGAGCCTGCAGTTGTTTCTCTTTCAAAATCAATTTTGTCCAGTCACCCCAGGCAAGTAATTATATTCCTTTAGACAAATATCCCCCCCTTTAATAGTTATGAGAAAATATATGATTCTTTCACATTGGCTTTCTGAACAGTAAATGGTCATGCTCACATATATAAGTTTCTTTGGGCTTCTTTTGACAATGTAAGAAAATTGATTTCTGGCTTTCCTTTTTCTGACATTAAGGCATATGGAAATTCTTTACTTTCATTTGTGTCTCAGTTGATTAAACACTCTCTTAAGTATTTATACGACACTGTCACAATGCTGATGCTGTTTCCAGGGTAGCTACCAGTGGATTAATTATGAGGAGAGTTGCTTAGCTGTGTACTCAAAATTTATCAGAGGATTTGAGTACAGAGCTTTGAAGTGTACCTTCTGGATAAAGTCTTAATTGGATCTTCCTATGCTGAAGTTCTCAAAAAATTTGATGAAAGTGGAATATTAATCCAAGAGGGTTTCTCATATTTTTCAGGCCCCTATCCCAAAATGTAATAGAAACTTTCCCTCTATAAATAAATTTTCAGGAAGCAGTAGCAGAGAGGTTCTAAAACAAAGGAGAGCCTTCCCAAGCCCAAGGGCAATCTAAAAAAGCTGATTGACATCAAGCTGTTTTCCTTCTTCACCCTGGCAACCCTGTAACATTTTCACAAAACCTTTGCCTTCACTTTCCTGTTTGCACCAAATTACATCAGAGACTTGGCTGCTGGGACATTTCAGATACCCAGCATTGTTTTCACTGGATACAGATGACCATAAGGGAGATAATGCATTTCATGCAGTCTGTTTTTTTTTTTTTTTTTTTTTTTTTTGTGTATTGACAAAGGCATGGATATTGAACAGTGAGGCCATTGATACGCATTGTTTTGTGAAAACTACATCTTAGTCTCATTGTACATGTGAACAAACACAACTTGTGCTGCAATTTGAAAAGTAATTTTGCATTGGGGAACAAACCCCCTAACTGTTCTCCAATCTAAGATCTCTGCACTTTGAATAAAGAAGAGGCTTCCTTGTAGCGGAACTCATTAAATAAAGCGCATTTTTGTTCTCTGCTACTTTCAAATAAATGCTTTTCACAAAGATAGACTACTGCTATGATTACAAACTATGAAGAAATGAGTCTGACCTAGAATCAATTGTTTTACTATTCCACTAGTTAGTGTTAACTTATAATTTCTGATCTTTCTTTTGCCAACAAAACTGATTTCATTCCTGTCAGGAAGGGAAACCAAATTATGTGTAATGGGCATTGTAATGAGGTTAATTGTGCTTCATTCCATTACACATCTTGTCTAGACTTATTTGTTCTTAAGGCTGTTTGCTTGAAGTCTAAAGATGCTCCCCACAGATGGAGAAAGAACATTCAGTTTATTTTCTTTTGTCTCAGAAATGAAAAAAAAAATGAATTGGAGTGTTTACCATGACCAGTTCATATTTTAATAAGCATCTTAATAGTTTGATACTGAAAAGTTTGTCTATGCTTTTTTTTTAAAAGAAGTATTGTGATAATGCCTTTCCCATTCTCAGGCATAGCATTAATACATTTTCCAGTATGAAATTAGTAGGGTGGTTTGTGTATTTTTAAATTTGTGCTTGTTGCTGTATGCATTTCAGAAATGTGTACTACAGGTTTTCAGTCTGCTTGCCATTTTCAGCAGTTTTGTAACACAGTTAAGTACTTCTGAAACGTGATGCAGGAATTCCTGTTTGCTCTTTATGTCACTTAGTTGTTTGGTTGTTGTTTGTTGTTTAATCAGCAATTGAGAGCTGCATTTGCTGTGCTTTTACATTAAGAAATGCTAGGATCAGACATCTTGAAGCAGACTGTGATTGTCTGCTCTCTCTGAGTTGGGAAGCACTGCTAGGTTTTTTTTGTTTAATCTATGCTTCAAAGTTGCTTTTGCTTTGCTTTTATATTAACAGGCTCTAGAATCAGACATCTTGTGGTAGAAGGTGTTTACCTGGGGTCTGTGAATCGGGAAGCACTGGTGGAAATTCAAAGTGCCATTGCTTGTTGGGTAGAGGGCAAAGGAGTCAGTTTTCAAGCATTTTACTCTGCGTGGAGCTACCCACTGTCCACGATGGTTAGCAGTGCCCTGTATAGTAGCAAATATCTAGACAGTAACATTTTCCTATAAAGTTAGGAATACATCCGAAACCTGTTAAACAATGTGGCATTGTGCAGAAATAAGCTTAGAATAGCTAGCTTGTGCATTGTGTAGCACAACCGTATCCTACCATTATATAACATCCTGCCCTTAACCCCAGAAACTACCCCAGAAGACCCCTGTTAAAACCCAAGCCTTAATCCTAAACAGCCAACCTTATTTCAGGACCAGACAACATGGGTATGCAATTTTCAAATGCTTCTGTGGTCATCTTGGTATATTTGAGCATCCTAAGGCAATATATAGCAATTGTCTTATGCTCTCAGGCAACCAGTTAATCATTAAAGAAAATAACATGGTACACAGATGTAATTACAGAACGTCCTTGGAGTCAAAAATCTTGTATAAAAATGCACTTGTCAGGAATGTCCACACTACATCCCTCACACATACCATTCATCACGCACACAGATTGCAGTATTCTGAGTCACTTCAAAGAAACCTTCCCAAATCTCATCTAATGGCAACACTGCTCCTCAGCAATCACTAAACCACACACTAAAAGCAGCAATAAACATCTCACGTAAGCCTACACCTAATGGTCCCTCTCACCAAGTCAGACAAGGAGAAATTAGCAGTTAATTGCCTGTCTGGAGCCAGGAACCACAATATCACACACACACACACTCAAGTTACAGCACCCCAGGTACCAATATGATTCTATAATAGTCCATGTGAGTGTAAATAACCTGAGACATACCTCACTGGACTGTATGAAAAGAAACATAATGGATGTATCAGAATATGTATCACAGATAGGTATGACCCTTGCACTGAGCAACATTCTACCTTCATCAATGGATGATGCCACAGTATGAACATAAAATGATTTATTTTAATAATTGCTTAGTTTCTGGTGTCATTCCAAGGAGATCCAATATTTGTCAGCATAAGAGAGCATGCTCAAAAGACCATATTGCTTTGCAAACTATAGGTTGCACCTGTCCAATCTAGACTTTCAGATATTGGCTAAATAATTATTCACCCCTTAGAGCCTTTTTTAGGCAATGCCAAAAAGACAAAACTACCAATATCATTATCTTAGAATGATGCCACAATACGAACAGAAGATGACTGAGTTTGATAATTGGCTTAGTTTCTAGTGTCATTCTAAGTGGGAGTAATATTTGTCAGCATGGAAGGAGATGGTCAACAGACCACATTGCTTTGTCTGGGATAGTCTGCCCCTCTCCTCACTAGGCTTTTGAATATTAGCTAAAACATTTTCTTCCCCCATAGTACTTTAATTTAAGCAATGCCAAACTGAAGGTACTTCCAACATAGCAAATCAAAACCAAGAAAATCTGAAGGTGTTAATGTGAATGCTAGGACTCCAAACAAGAAACTCCACTCCCTACAAGCTTTCCTAACCCTAGGGAATGCTGACATTTGTGTGGTCACAGAGATTTGGCTTAAACCCACAGAAAACACACCGGCAGTGCAAAGCTATACTGCCTTTCACATATTTAGACGAGCTACTACCCAAACAGGGACTAAAGGTAGAAATATCTTGATTTACATTAAAAGTAAATATACCTCAAGGCTGGTCAAACAGGACAATGCACTTGAGCTTCTCCACATTCAAATCATTATAAGCAAAATCCAGTACTACTTCCTTGCAAGCTATAGCTCCCCCTCTATGACTCAGGTAACCCATACCATGTATTTAAACTTATTTGAAACACCATCCAACCAATACCATATTCATGGGCCACTTTAATTACTCCTCAATTAACTGTAAATCATGTATGACACCAAACGTGCAGCCACAGAGATTCCTGGATTTTTGTAAACACAAACTCCCTGGACTAGATTGCCGATACACCGACCAGGGATGCAAACATACTGGATCTGGTCCTCACTAAAATGGGAGAGTGCTGCACACCCTCTAGTGTAATGTCTTCTTTGGTAAGTGAAGGCCACAAAAATGGTCTCCTTTGAAGTAAAAATAAAACCGAGAATCCCAGCTTACCCTGGAATCTTCAGGAACATTTCTAAGGCTAACTTCCTATTATTAAGTGATAACCTGGCAAAATTTCGGTTTACCTTTATATGTGCGTACTGCACATGTGTGAATGTGAAAAGTTTGAAAGGCCGTTTTCCAGTTTTTGTAAAGTCGGAAAAAAATGCTTTGAATGTGCAGTGAGCGAATGCACAGTGACATTCGCTCATTGCAGATTCGGCATTTTGGGTGCGGATTGCACTATAGTTGGGATCAGGAAATGGACCCTTTCCCACTATAGTGCGATCTCGGAGTTAGAATATTAAAGTAGGGGGTGTGTGGGGGGTGCAACCCCCACATGGTGGGTGCAGGGGGCTTGCCCCCCTGCATTACATTGTGTGTTCGACACTGGAGTTCGAAACTCAGCGAATTTGCTGTTTGATTTGCTGAGTTTCGACCTTTGGTGATGTTCGGCATGCAGAATTCGTCATTTCGGTTTGCACAATGGGCCAATCGGCAATATGATTTTCAACTTTATAAAGGTAAACCAAAATTTCAAACCACCATAAACCCTGACAACACTGCTGCTTACTCAAAACTGTTCACAGAAACCCTATACAAGCATGTTAATAGTTGCATTAAGGCCACTGTACTTATAAGAAAGAAGTAAAGAACTAATTCAAAAAATAAGCCACCCTGGAGGAATCACAACATCAACAGGCTGCATAACAGAAGAATGAAAATCATGGCAAAAATTAGGTGTAGCACCCAGCAGGATAAAAGCACTCTCATCAAACTAAACAAACAATTCAGAGGACAAATAAAGTCTACCAAAGCCAAATTTCAGGTAAATTTAGCCTGCTAGGCCAAGGACAACCTCAAGGCATTCTTTAACAATGTCCGCAACCTCAAAGGCAATACACAATTGTTTGCAGAGATAATTGTTAAAGGAGTCACCTATACTGAGCCAGAAGATATAGCAAACCTACTGGCAGACAAATTAATTTCTAATTTTAACCCCCCAGTCTTTCAGCAGGAAATACTGTCAAATATAACTCTCCTTACTATCACTAGGGAACAAGTCCTCAATTCTCTCTCTCCAAGTCCAAGAACACTGCATGGATGGGCCTAGACAATATCCCAAGATGTCTGCTAAATAGCAAGAAACATGACCTATCATGCCCTCTGGAATTGCTATTTAACTGTAGTCTCCAAACAAGCTTTGTGCCTCACAAATGGAGAACATCAACAGTCATACCTCTGCACAAATGTGAACCATTTACAGACCCTGTTAACTACAGACCCATAGGTCTCACTAGTCTCATATGCAAAGCCATGGAAAGAATTACCTTGGAAATGATCAATAATGACATAAGAAACCTCGACACTGGACCCAACCTAGTTTGGTTTCATCTAGGGTGGGTCATACCTACTCAACCTGGTGGACTTCTTTAAGAAGGTCACCAAAGCAACGTATGCCTACCTTGACTTGGTCATGGCACTTGACACAATACCCTAGTCAGGCATTGTTGACAAACTCAAGAGGTTAGGTATAAACTAGTTACAAGAGCACCAGAGGAGAAAGGCAACACAGTCCTTGCTGGAAAATGGATTTTATTGCCACCAAAACGACTGAAACACAAAAATAAATCCAAGACAGTCCAAAGCACAAACGCTATGTCTCCACACCTGCGTTTTCGTTTAAGACACTTCTTCAGATGCAATACAACACATCCAATCCATCCTTGCTTTTAAATACAATCAATTAATTTAATTAACCAATTAATTAATCACACTTGAAATACATCATTTAATTACAACTTACTATCTCTTGCATAATTAAAAACTTTTAAAAACTCATAATTTCAAACTGAACAAACACATTACTATTAAAACTTACTATAAATACATAATAAAACCATTCATTATAAATAGTACCTATTGTAATAAAAATCATTCATAGATAACTAAATTAAATAAAATAATGAATATCTGCCTACATTTTATCTAATTTGTTAATCCACATACTCCCTCTAGTGGTAAAATAAGGATGTTGCACAAAGCACTGACTTTACCCTGTTAAAAATTAGAATTGTGACTTCCTGCATTATTAAATACTTCATATCAAGCTAAGACTTCATATATTACTTTATCAAAATAATATAGATCTTAATCAATAAATTAATATTGCCAAACAGTGTTAGGGTTAGATACCCTAAATTCAAAAAGAAGAAGGTAAAAAACACAAAGCACTTAAATGAACTGGCCATTTATATTGAAAATTGGCATACCACTCAAAGCTTAGCTGCCCTCAATTTTAGAACTGGCAACAAAGACACAATATTATTAAGGCCTGGTTGATTGTACGATTCCAACTGGAGTTGCCATAACAATTCTTTATATTCGATAGTATCCTCCCAAGGCCCCCCTCGAATGTCTTTCTTAACCACTTCTAAAACAAAAAAATAAAATTCTGCATCCAAACATTTTGTTTTATGTCGAAACAGAGCATTATTGGAACAACCAGTTCTAATATCATAATTATGCTCATATATCCGATTTTTCAGTTTGCGTTCGGATTTCCCCACATAAAAAGCTTGGCATTTTTTTACAAATGCTCAAATAAATAATTCCACTTGTGTGGCAATTTGCATATTCAGTACTCCTAACCAAAATGTCCCTACTCTGTATATGGACTGCATCACGAGCATATATAAACGGGCATTGTGGGCAACTTCCACATTTGAATGTTCCTATTCTGCCCTTTTTTCTAATTTGGCCCCTCCCCTTAGTTTCAAAATAATTTTTAAGGTTTTTGCCCTTCCTATAAGTACATTTCAATGGGTGTTCAAAAAGGCAATTCAAATCCGACAGCTCACCAAATTTCTGCCATTCAGCTTTTATTAGGTTGAAAATAAATTTTGCTTCACCATTATAATCCAAAACCAGGTTACTTGCACCATCAAACTCATCTACCTGACTCGATACTTTCATTGCTTCATCCATTCCTAAAATTGGGTGATACTATACTAATACTAAACAGCCAGGTACCGGTCAAAAAGACACTTATAATGGACAGATGGATTTTAATTCTGTTTTAAAAGTAAAATATTGTTTTAATTCTAAAAATCTGCCTAATAATAAGGATGTTGAATTTAATTGTACATTTAAACAAAATATGGATCGTTTTGATGAAATGTTGTTCAAATTTAAAAATTTAGAGCTAGAAAATGCTTACCTTAAGGAATGTACAAGTCTAAGTATTGTCCCGAAAGGTTTAAGGGTATGCAAGTACCCTAATAAAGTGAAAGTAGGGTCTGAGTTTCATCAGGAACTGTTGAATATTTTTAATAACTGTGGCCTTGACATTTTAAAAGCTATAGTGAAAGAAAATTCAAGGGAGATGGAGGGCCTAAATTTGAAGTTAGAGGAATTGAATAAGGTGATTGTTAATGACCTTCTTTTTTCCATGGATGAAAATCGGAAGAAATATCAGATTATGTTGAATAATATTGAGAGAAGTTTAGCTAATGTATTTGAAAGAAAATGTAAAAAGCTAGGGAGGGATATGGAGGAATACAAACAAAAAATTAATTACCCCAACCCAAGAGGTGCTTATAATAATAGTAATAAAACATTTAATTTTCAGTCTAACCAAGAGCCAGTTTTTGAAGAAACAGAACAAGGACAGGATAATATTGGATTGTGTGATGAACAGGTGTTCCCAGAACTAAGAAGATCTGAGCGAATAAGGAATTATCATCAAAGGAATTTCCAAAAAAATTTTCAGGAGGGGGGGGGCAAATCAACGTGCCCAGTACAGGAATTACAACAGGAACAACCAGAAGTGGTAGTTGAGATGGATGGTGGGGTAAATGATGTGCCCCAGAATTGTGGATTGATGAAGGAAGGGATAGTATGTAAAATGAATGGTTATAATATATATAATTATAGTGCCCTGGAGGTTAATGAAGTCTTTTTCCAGTTGTTTACAAAGGGCCTAAAATTTGTACCAAATAAAAAAGCTGATATAAGTAAAGTTCTTATTGATTTAAAATTGTTTATTCGAAAGAAGAATTTCGAACTTATGTTCCAGGGGCAGAATCGAAACAGTATAGGAACAGGTGTTAATAATTTAAGAAAAAGAAGTATTTATAACCCTTCTATAAACCAACAGTTAAAAAATTTTGAGAACTTAGTGGAAAAGAGAATTAGAAATGAACTATCTAATAGAAGGGTAACCCCCAACCTTACAAAGGAAGAAAACAAGTTATTGCAACAATTAGCAGGAGATAAGAATATCAGGATTTCAAAACCAGATAAGGGTGGGGGCACCGTCATGATGGACCAGATAGTTTATGAATCAAAAATGTTGGAACTATTGCAGAACGAAGATAGATATAGGAGGTCATCATTGAATGAGATTAATATAGGCAACCAAAAAGTGGGGGTTGTGCTCAGTGATTTGCTTTTGGAGGGATCTATTGATGTTAATACTTTTAGGTATTTGTCTGTGGATAAACCAAAAGTACCTGTGATATTTGGAGTGCCGAAGGTCCATAAAAATATTATTAATCCACCTATGAGACCGATTGTTGCCTCTGAAGGGTCAGTGACAGCACCTATTGCTAAATGGCTGGATGTTAAACTTAAAGAAATTTTGAAGGAAGGGCCAGGTATAGTCAAGGACTCCTGGGACCTCTTAAGGAACTTGAAGGAAGAGCTTTTTGATGAAAATTTAATGTTTATAACCTTAGATATAATTGACTTATTTTCGTCCATACCTCACAAGGAAGGTATGGAATTGTTCGAAGAAGTCTTGGTAGAGTATGGCAAATTTTCTCAAAATGATTTCCGCTTGATCCTGACTCTTATGGATTTAGTATTGACTAATAATTTTATACACTATGAGGGGGAGTTTTTCAGGCAGATCCAGGGCGTTGCTATGGGTGCACGATGTGCACCCACTTATGCTAATATTATCCTGGATATATGGGAACAGAAGTTTGTTCTCAATTCCAGGTTTAAAAAGTGTTGGAAACTATATAAGCGCTACCTGGATGATATATGTCTGTTATGGGTTGGTACTGAGAGCGAATTTTTCGCTTTTTTTGATTATTTATCTAGTACTACTAGTTTTCTCACCTTTACTTACAATAAGAATAAAGAATGCTTACAATACTTAGACATCTACGTAGGGAAGGAGGATGGAAAGTTTTTCTCGAAGGTCTATAGGAAAGATAACTACTCTAATTCTTACCTGTCCTACTCTAGTGCACATCCACACCACCATAAAAAAGGAATAATAAAAGGGCAGTATGTGAGAGCTAGCAGAATGTGCTCTAGGAATGAAGATTTTCATGAAGAATGTGAGAAGTTACATATTATGTTTCTAGAGAGAGGCTACCCTGATGCCCTAGTATTAGAAGTAGAAAAAGAGGTGGTGTATGGTAGAGAAAATAAATATCACCCAATTTTAGAAATGGATGAACCAATGAAAGTATCGAGTCAGGTAGATGAGTTTGATGGTGCAAGTAACCTGGTTTTGGATTATAATGGTGAAGCAAAATTTATTTTCAACCTAATAAAAGCTGAATGGCAGAAATTTGGTGAGCTGTCGGATTTGAATTGCCTTTTTGAACACCCATTGAAATGTACTTATAGGAAGGGCAAAAACCTTAAAAATTATTTTGAAACTAAGGGGAGGGGCCAAATTAGAAAAAAGGGCAGAATAGGAACATTCAAATGTGGAAGTTGCCCACAATGCCCGTTTATATATGCTCGTGATGCAGTCCATATACAGAGTAGGGACATTTTGGTTAGGAGTACTGAATATGCAAATTGCCACACAAGTGGAATTATTTATTTGAGCATTTGTAAAAAAATGCCAAGCTTTTTATGTGGGGAAATCGAGCATAAACTGAAAAATCGGATATATGAGCATAATTATGACATTAGAACTGGTTGTTCCAATAATGCTCTGTTTAGACATAAAACAAAATGTTTGGATGCAGAATTTTATTTTTTTGTTTTAGAAGTGGTTAAGAAAGACATTCGAGGGGGGCCTTGGGAGGATACTATCGAATATAAAGAATTGTTATGGCAACTCCAGTTGGAATCGTACAATCAACCAGGCCTTAATAATATTGTGTCTTTGTTGCCAGTTCTAAAATTGAGGGCAGCTAAGCTTTGAGTGGTATGCCAATTTTCAATATAAATGGCCAGTTCATTTAAGTGCTTTGTGTTTTTTACCTTCTTCTTTTTGAATTTAGGGTATCTAACCCTAACACTGTTTGGCAATATTAATTTATTGATTAAGATCTATATTATTTTGATAAAGTAATATATGAAGTCTTAGCTTGATATGAAGTATTTAATAATGCAGGAAGTCACAATTCTAATTTTTAACAGGGTAAAGTCAGTGCTCTGTGCAACATCCTTATTTTACCACTAGAGAAAGTATGTGGATTAACAAATTAGATAAGATGTAGGCAGATATTCATTATTTTATTTAATTTAGTTATCTATGAATGATTTTTATTACAATAGGTACTATTTATAATGAATGGTTTTATTATGTATTTATAGTAAGTTTTAATAGTAATGTGTTTGTTCAGTTTGAAATTATGAGTTTTTAAAAGTTTTTAATTATGCAAGAGATAGTAAGTTGTAATTAAATGATGTATTTCAAGTGTGATTAATTAATTGGTTAATTAAATTAATTGATTGTATTTAAAAGCAAGGATGGATTGGATGTGTTGTATTGCATCTGAAGAAGTGTCTTAAACGAAAACGCAGGTGTGGAGACATAGTGTTTGTGCTTTGGACTGTCTTGGATTTATTTTTGTGTTTCAGTCGTTTTGGTGGCAATAAAATCCATTTTCCAGCAAGGACTGTGTTGCCTTTCTCCTCTGGTGCTCTTGTAACTAGTGAGTATTTGTTCGGTGCTAGCCTCCTTTTTGCTGCTTAGGTTAGGTATAAACCTTTATGTCGCCCAGATGATAGCCAGCTGCTCACAGACAGGACCCTGAAGTTAGAATTGGGGAGTCCACCTCTACAAAATGTTACAAGTGGAGTCCCTCAGGGATTGGTCCCAGGACTGCTTCTTTTTGACATTTACTTCTCTGAGGTCAGGGACAATGTCAAGGGTCTCTGGCTGACTAAATTTGCAGATGACTGCAAATTAGAAGCAGTCATAGAATTCCCCACAACACAAATATTCTCCAAGAAGGACTGACACAGATAAATAACTTGTGTCAGAACTGTGGACTAAAAGTAAGTGTCAAGAAATGCATAATAGTATACTTTGGGAAGTCATCCACTCCTAGTAACTATCATATTGACAAACCATCCCTAAGAGCTGACCCAATAGTCAGGAACTTGGGGCTCACATAGACAGTAACTCAGCCTTTGACCATCATGTGTCTAGTGTAGTGAGAAAACCATTCTATTTTGTGCAATTTAAAAAACAAAGGTATGGCGTATAGGTCCAAGGAGGTCATTGTTCCACTATATTCAGCATTCATCAGTCCTATCATTTAGTACAGTGCCCCGTTTGGTATGTACCTAACCCGGCACATCCAACAATTGGAGTGTCCACAGAGGCTCCTCACTAAATGAATATAGAACGTAAGTAACATGTCCTGTGCAGACTGCCTCAAGGCCCCATCCCTGTATTCCATGCCTAGCACACAAGACATTGTCAGACTTCATCCTGATGGACCTCCTGCATATCTGCAAAACAAATAGCACCAGAATTACCTGTTCTAAAAACTTAAAAACCTTGCCTGTGATATAAATTGAACCTGCTGGAGAGACAGGTATGCATCCCAGAGACTATCCCATCAATTGACCAAGGTTCCCGTCCATGTGAAGCAGAGTTCCTTCCTAACCCAATTCAAGTGTAACTTGGACAACTGGATTGGGAACAGGAAATTCATCCCTGGTGTGACACAGGCAGCCTATATATGGTTTATTTCCTAGGCCACTGCTTGTAAATGTTTAATCTCCCAAGTCCCTGCATACACTTATCATGGGTACCAGAATATGTTAGACATTTGGGATGCATGGCTAGGCTTAAAAAGGCCCTTATGATAATTTTCCTAGTACACATCTATGAACCTGTTAACCAACACAGTGAAAAAGTCTACAACCTTAAGGTGTTACTGCTCAATGCTTGGAGCCTAAACAAAAAGCTCCACACCCTTTAAGCCCTCCTCACTGTAGAGAATGTAGACATCCGACATATGGTGCCATGACCAAGACTTCATTTAAAGTCATAGAAAGTACTCTGGATGTTCAAGGCTACAGTGTTTTCCACACATTTAGACCAACAACAGCATAGACTCCGGCCAAAGTTGGAGGTGTTTTGATCTATGTTAGTGACAAGTGTACCTCCAGGTTGGTTAAACAGGATGATACTATGGAATTCATAGATGTGCAGGTCACCATAGGTAAGGTCCCTCCTCATGGCTAGCTACAGGTCACCATCTATGCCCCTAGAGTCTCATGGCTCTTATCCAAACCTACTAGATGTGCTCACCATCCAACCAAACACCCCATTCATTAGTTACTTTACCTCTCTGTAGACTGGGAAATGTACATTGCCTCAAACTCATAGGCACAGTGCTTCCTAGACTTTATTAACACAAACCCCCTGGAAGATGGTCCAGCCAGAGAATCAAACACATTGGATCTGGTACTCACCAGCACGAGGCAGCATTGCACACACCCCAGTGCCATTTCCTCACTAGTGATGTCAGATCACAAAACTGTCTCATCTGAAGTAAAAATCAAAGCAAAACATTCAGCTAAACCAATGACAGGAACTATTCAAAGGAAAACTACATCCTGTTAAGTGACAGTTTGTCAAAACTCAAGGCCCCACCCAAACACGAGACTACAGCTGCCTATGCATAATTATTCTGAAAGACAAGAATATGACAAACTATTAATGGAACAAATGTCAATGCAGGAAACTCTCACCAGGCTTATATCCAATAAGTTTTAATGAGCGCTTTCATTTTTACTTAAAAACTTCAGATAAAATTACATTCAAAGGCAACATCCATTTGTACACCAATCAATTTCAAAAATTAGTCATATGACCGCTAAGCCCCCACCAGAATATTTAAAGTGACAATGTACTTAACATTCACATCACTTAACACGGTATCTATAAAATACTAAAATACTGAAGCTTATTGTATATATAAATACATATCTTCAAACACTAGTTTTCTAGTTCTTAGCTAGAATAACAAGTTTTGAACTGGCATGCATTTTCTGAGCGATACAAAGTCTGAAGCACAAATGTATGTCATTATTTAGTGACATCAGTCTTCAATAATTTGCCAAAAAAAATGACTAACTTTAAGTGGAACAGACCAAAAGATATGATGCAAAAAACTGGGCATTCCATGAAAATCTGGGCAGTTGAGAGGTATGCCTCTGGCATGCAGCACTACAGTGCTCTGTTGGAAAATGCCACATGCAGTGTGTAAATTAGCCATATGCTCAGGCATGGAGATTTATACCAGGAGTGAAAGAGTGTGGAACCGTACTGCATTATTTCAAAGCAGATCCGTGAGAACTGAATACAGTCATTTTACAGTGTATACATTTATAGCAACAGCGAGTCTCTTCAAGCTGCAGCAGGTAAGCACTGCAAGATTGTGCATGTGTGTGTGTGTGTGTGTGTGTGTGTGTGTGTGTGTGTGTGTGTGTGTGTGTGTGTGTGTATCTGTAGGTGCCTGTGCAACACTGTTGTGTGGGTTGAAAGAGGGAGTACTTGATACAGTTATGACACATGCAAATGAATTGCTAATGCGCTTTTTCTCCATGCGACTCTTGCATTATTGGTTAGCGGTGTCACACTATTAGAGCACAGCAGCAAAGAGCTATTGGTGCTATTAAGTTAACTTCCCACAATACCCACCAAACAGCCTGTCTTCTTCTCAGCAGACATTCATAAACAAACAAACAAAAAATAATTATCTCGTTTTCTATTCCAGTAGACTCTCCTAATGATACTGGTAAAAACTTACTGCAGTGATTTACAGCTATCCTTAACAACTGATTTGCAGTTCTGGAAAGATTTTGGCATTGACTGAAAACTCTCCTCAGACCCATATTACATCAAACCATATATTTGTTTTGAATGGCAGAGCTAATTATGCTACCCACCTATCATCACCATCATCATCATTATTATCATCAACCCCCATTTTCTACTTGAGGTCGATGTGCTCTGTCAGCTGTCACCACTTCTCTTGATTCAGTGCCACTGCCCTGTCTTCTTTGACAGTTATGCCTAACTGTTACAAGTTTTGTGTCTCACACACACACACACACACACACACACACACACACACACACACACACACACACACACACACACACACACACACACACACACAATCCATCCATCTGTTTCTGGATGTCTTCATTACCTCTTACCTTCTTCCTACATATCGCAAATCTTCTTCACCAAAATATTTTCTGGTTTCCTGCACATGTGTTGAAACCTCTATAAGCTGATCTTTTTAACTTTGGCTTCTGCTTTGATATAATCATTCCTTTAATTGTCCCACAGTGCACATCCTACCACCCACCTCAGGCATGTCATCTCCTTCATCTATAGCTTCCTCAATTGCTCTACTTTCAGTGCTCAGGTTTCTATAGCATATAGAAGTACTGTTTGCGCCATGGTTTGTATCACACACTTCCCCTGATATCCATTGCCAGGTGGCTGCAGGTCTTCTGATTCTAGCTTTAACCTTCTCATTCAGACCTCCCTTCTCCTGAACTACCCCTTCCAGATACTTGAAGTTGTTAAATTGTTCCACTATTTTCCCCTTCTGTGTCAGTTTTAAGCTTCTTCTGATTTTTCCCATTTGCTGCCATGACAACCATCTTGTCTAGACTCAGCTTCACTCCATGTGCCTTCAGTTTTGCATTCTATTCATTTCCCCTATGATTTGCTGAAATTTCTGTTCAGAGTCTGCTTGTAATGCCACAGCAGCTTTGTTGATCAGTCCCCTTTGACCTGTTTGCTAATGTAGTTCATCACCAGTATTATTAGCAGTAGGCTCAGCACTGAACCCTGATGAACCCCCCACTCCCAATGGGAACCTCTCTGTATGTCTGAATACTGTTTGTACATGTGTCATTGAGTCCTTGTACATAGCATGCACTAATTCCTCCAATGATTCTGGCACTTCACACCTTCACAGGACTGCCCAAATCAACTTTTTTTGGAATGTTGTCATATACTTTCTTCAAATCTAGGAGTGCCTAGTTGGGACCTTTTCATCATCTCTAGCTTCTTCTCCACTATTTGTCTCACTGCAATCATTGGTTCAGTTGTGCTGCATCCTGATATGAATCCAGACTGTTCATCTCCTATCTTACGTTCTACCGCTCTCTGTATTTATTAGTCACCCTCTCCAACAATTTCATGCCGTGTGACAATAGTTGGATACCTCTGTGCTGCCCACAGTTATGTGGATTTCACCTTTGTTCTTATACATCAATGCTCTAGTCATCGTGATATACCTTTCTCTCTATATTGATATGAGTACCCTCAGGAGACATTTCTTCCCAACATCTTGATCATATTGTGCTGTGGGCTCATTTGATCCTACTACTTCCCCCTGCTTCTCTTACTTCTTCTGTATGGGTTCCTTTTCCTCTTTCATTGCAGGCTGAGTATGAGGCAGTACAGCTTCTGTTGGGTTTTCTTCATTCAGAAGCAGCTGGAAAACCTCATTCCATCTGCTTTTGATGTCCTGTAAACTGGTGAGCCAATTGTTGCTTGCATCTCTTATGAATGGTGTCTGATGACTATGTTCTTTATCTTTCTCTTTTTTCCTTACAATCTGATAGGTTTTCTTTATGCCATCTGCTGAATCACTTTCCAGAAGATGGTAGAGTGCCTCTGATGCCTTATTCTTTGCCACTGCACCTACTTTCTTAGCCTGTTTGTTGGCCAATGTCAAAGGAAAAAACAACTTCAAAAAGATCAATACACCGCAGGTTCAGGTTAAGGCACTTTAATGTTGCAGCAAGGAGACAAAAACGTGCTAATACAGAGTTTGTCTAACTAGAATCAGGAAGTGGAGCCATTCTTATACATTTCTTACAAGACATTGCCTACTAAGCAGACGTAACAAATCACAAGTTTTAACATCATTACTTTATAGCAGCTGTTTGTCCATGATTTTCTGCTCGCACTATCAATTTTATGAAAAACTTCCTAAGAAAAACAACGTGGCCTTGATGACCACCGGTCAGATACAGCTTCTCACTATGCAATGTTACCATTCAAGGTACTGTGGCTAATTCGAGCACAAAGCAAGTACAGATTATAGTTCATTTCTTTAAGCAGTCTTTGTCTAACTGTATCTATATTCCTCTGCAGCTGTGCATGTTCTCATAACACGAACAGAGCTGATTGTTCAAGTTCAATAACATTATAGAAAACAGTATTGTTCTATTCATTATTTTCATGACCTAGCAGATAATCACCTACTTCTCAGCACATTTCCAAAAGGCATAAACATGAATTTTGCTGTGCAAGCAAATACTAGGTCAGAGAGCATCTTGCAAGTTTCAGAAAGCATACTGCAGTTTCAAAAGCATCTTGTAGTTTCATACAAAACTAAGCTGTACATAAACTAGAATGAAATGTGTTAACTCTTTTAGCTTCTAATAAGCACTAAACACATACATTAATACATATTTTGCTGACATTTCCCCCCGTTAATACTTTTTATTCTATTTTCAAAAGCATAAACAGTTTGCTTCTTCTCCTAACCTCTTCCATTCAGGATTTGCAGTTAAGAGAGTCATTCCATTTAAACTTATGAAAGCGTTTCACTTTTCAACAACTCTTCAATTTCAGTACTTTGATACAAAGTCTCAGAAAATGACATGTCTATAAAATCTTTGATTAATCTTTTCATGCAGGGAATACCACAACAAATACATGTTCCTAACAGGAGTAATCCCACACAAATGGCAATCAGGATGTTCATTAGGATGGTACCCCACCCCCAAACAAATTCTGGAAAAAGTCCGTCAGAGGGTTTGGGCCTGGTTTGGTCATGGCCAACACTTGCTGAATCACCTCAAGATGGTCGTTTATCTCGTGCTGGTTGTCAGGAATATATGAACAGCACTCCTCTTTTATTAAAGCGCACATACCACCTTTCGCCGCTAGGGTGAAGTCGAGAGCCATGCGGTTTTGAAGCACCACAGTTCTCATAGCGTTCAGTTCATCAGTTACTAATTCGAGAGCAGAAAAAGTTTCATTGCTCATAACTTCGAGAAGTTTGGACAGTTTTCTCAGCTCCCAAATCGATTTTACTGCACCATTTGCAGGGGCTATGCCTGCCCACGATATAATAGTGTCACTCAAGTCCATGTGTGTCCGTTTATCTTTGTCCTTCATGGAATTATGGTTTCTCCAGCCTGCTTCGATTCATCCCACTGGATTTTCAGGTCTCTTGATTGGATTTCCAGGTTTCTTGGTGACCTCTCTGACATTTCAAATTCTTCCTCGAGGCAAAACTGCAGTGTGTCATATGGCCAGAACCAGGTAACCGAAAAAACCACTGCTGGACCAATTCTCAGGTAACCATTTGTATGCCTTTTTCTCACACACAAAATAACAATTCTCTACTTTAGTATTGATATATACTTGCCCTACATGAAACATTTTCTTATCAATAATAGAAAGTTGCTTCAAAAGAACAGGATTATGCTGTATTTCACTAACAGTTTTTTGCATTGTCTCAAGATATGAGTCATAGTTTGCATCACAAATAGTTCCTGCATTATTAGCTTTGATATAACATTTATAAGAAACAGTCACATTGCAATTGCTCCAACCCACCTGAATAGTATCATTTTTGTAAAAACACACAATTCCCTTTTGTGTAACAGGTAGGTACAATGCTATTTTGTCTTGTGATTTTACAGGTGTAGTATCAAAAATTAAATTTTCCCAGGTCTCATTGACCCCTAGGGGGACAGCAGTCATTAATAATCCCCCGTATGCTGTTGGTATAGCTGTGCAAATCCAGCAATTTGAAACATTAAAAGTTTCAGCATACACATATTTAATTGCTTGGTAAGTGTTAAAGTTCGGATGCCAGTCTATGAGTAAAGCATCACGCTTATTCAGTTCAGCTTGTGTGGCTGGAAAAAGGAAAGGCCACAGCAAAAAGATCATTGTTACCAGTATAGTTAACAGGATGATCATACAATACTTCTGAGGTTGTTCTGCATTCCTATTTACTCTATATCTGGTCATTTTGTTCTTGTTGTGTAACAGTAACAAGGTTTTTGTTCAGTTCAAAGTTCTTGACCAGTTTGCAGTGTGTCAAGTGAATCCAGGACGTACGTTCCGCTATCTTGACTGCAGTGGGTGTTGCCAGCAAAACTTGAAATGGCCCTTCCCACTTCGGAGATGCCCAGTTCTTCTTCTTTATGACTTTCACCCAGACCCACAAGCCTGGTACTACTGCTGCTTCCGATGGTCTGGTCTGTTCTTTATCTGAAACAGAATTTAACTGCAAAAGTTGTTTATTACTTAAGAGTCGTCTCATGTATTCTGCGAGTGAACTGTCGGCCTCCTGATCTGCAGGCATGAGAGGTTTCCACTGAGGTACATAATATGCCCTCCCAAATAATATTTCAAAAGGAGTTAACCCCTTTGCATTTGGAACAGTTCTCATGCTCAACAGTGCCAGAGGCAAACAGTGCACCCAATTCTTTTGAGTTTTACTGATTATCTTCCTAAGTTTACCCTTCAGAACCCCAGTGTGCCTCTCTACTAGTCCTGCAGATTGTGGATGATATGCACAATGGTTTTTCAAAGAAATTCCGAAAAATCGGCTCAATTGTTGTATAGTTTGATTTACAAAGTGTGTGCCATTGTCACTGTAGATCTTTTCTGGTATGCCAAATCTAGGAATAATTTCCTTAACAAGTATTTTTGCAACAGTAGCTGCATCTGGTTTTTTGGTCGGAAAAGCTTCCACCCATTTGGAAAACATATCTATAATGACAAGACAGTACTTCTTATTTTCGCATTTGTTCAGTTCTATGAAATCCATACAAATAGTATGGAACGGGTACGGTGGTGTAGGAAAACTCCCTTGCTTAGGCTTCAACGCCCCTTGTGCATGATGTTTATTACAAACATGACATGCCGCACAAAAATTTTTAGAGTAGTTTATAAATCCGTATATTGTAAACACTCGATTCACTAACTGTACCATCCCCCCTGTTGAGACATGGCACTGCCCATGGCTCAACAAAGCTGCATATCTAAACAAGTTAGACGGCAAAATCGGTTTTCCTTCTTTGGAGATGTACAGCCCTTTCTCAAGAATTGCTCCTCGTTTTAACCATTTCTGTCTTTCTACTTTTGTAGTAAGTGCCTGCATTGTTTTCAACATTTTTAATTCTAAAATCTCAGAAGGTTGTAATTCCTCACTCAAAAGAAATACTTCTAAAGCTGAAGCTGCCTGCATTGCAGCTGTATCAGCTCTCGCATTACCTTTTGAAATCCTATCCTGTTGCTTGGTATGAGCTACGCATTTGCAAATAGCTACTTTTTGAGGTAACTGTATAGATTCTAACAAATCTAAAATAAACTGCGCATGATTAATCGGTTTGCCAGTAGATGTTATCATTCCTCTATTCTTCCACTGTTGTGCAAAAACATGTACAGTAGAAAAAGCATACTGGCTATCAGTAAAAATGTTCACACATTTACCCTTTGCTAAGGTACATGCCCGTGTCAAGGCAATCAATTCTGCTGCTTGTGCAGATAAATTGTGTGTAAAGATTTTGCTTCTAAAATCTCAGTATCAGAAACTACTGCATACCCCACTAGATTCTGTCCTGTAGGACCCCTTCTGCATGAGCCGTCCACATAGTATGTCACCTCGGCTTCATCCAAGGGAACATCCGTAAGGTCTTTGTAGTGTTTTTTTTGCTCAATCTCCTGCAGACAGCTGTGTGGTGTGCCATCCACAGGGGTTGGGAGCAAGGTTGACGGATTCAAAGTTGTGCATCGTTCAATTGTCATATGAGGTTGGCTCAACAGTATAGTCATACAAGAAAGATGTCTAGCAGGAGAAAGATATGCTACTTTTTCTTGCAGTGAAATAATAGCGACTGCATGAGGCACTCTCAATGTGAGAGGGTGGAACAACACTACTGAGATCGAAGCCTGTACTGCCATTGCAGCTGCGACTACTGCTTGTACACAGTGGGGCAGAGATCGTGCCACTGGGTCTAGCTGTGATGAATAGTAAGCTATGGGGCGATGCTTGTCCCCATGTTGCTGTGTTAACACTGATGTCATATAACCTTGCTTACAATCTACAGTTTGGAAAAAACGTTTATGATAGTTCGGTAGTCCTAAAAGTAATGAAGATGCTATCAATTGCTTCAGTTTGCAGAAAGCTGATTCTGCTTCTGGTGTCCATTGTAATAAATCTTGTGCTGCCATAGGTTTCTTGTATATCAAGTTGGTCAGTGGAACAGACTCCAAGGCATAGTTTGGAATCCAACTTTGACAAAAATTAGTCGTACCTAGGAAGAACATAATTTCCTTCTTGGTAGTCGGTTTGGGTGCTTGTAAGATTGCTATTTTCCTATCTTAATCTAATATTCTGCCTTCTTTGGATATTACATATTCCAGGTATTTAACCTGCTTTTTCCAAAGCAGCTTGTTTTTGTTTACTTTATGTCCTTGAGTGGCTAAAAATCATAATAATGCTATGGTATCTTCTCTGCATTCTTGCTGGGTGGGGGCTGCCAGCAGGATGTCATCTACATAAAGTAAAATCTGACTGCCTCTCGGTGGGACAAATCCCGCCAAGTTATTTGTCATTTCCTGTGCGAATATTGTTGGGCTTTCACAATATCCCTGTGGTAGTCACATGTATGTATACCTTTTCCCCTGAAACGTAAATGTAAACCAATGTTGGCTGTCAGGGTGTATCGGTATTGAAAAAGAATGCATTGCTAATATCTACCACAGAAAAATACTTCTGCTGAGGTTTTAAATCATTCAATAAGGTGTGTGGATATGGCACCGTAGGTGCTCTAGGTATTACTGTGTCATTTACAGCTTGTAAATCTTGGACCATACGCCATTCTCCATTTGCTTTCCTAACAGGAAATAAGGGTGTGTTACATGGTGAATCAAGAGATTCTACCAGTACTCCTTCCTTAAGCAAAGCTGCTATTATAGGTTTAATTCCTACTTCTGCATCTTTCGTTAAGGGATACTGTCTCTTTTGTGGTCTAAATGCTGACTTTGGCGTGATTGTAACTGGTCCTGCTGTACGGATAAGTCCTACATCTGATTTTCCTGTTGACCAGAGAGTTTCTGGTATGCTTCATAAGGCATTTTCTTCCTCTTCTAGTAAGAGTGCTAATCAGCTGTCCTCGCTAGACTGCAAGTGACAGCTGGGTGTGTCTGTGTTATCCAATTTAACTTCTGCTTTTGTGCTCCCTGTTCTGACAGTTCTAATTCTGTCTGTTTTTCCCACCTTGTGACTTTTTCTCCTAGGTCTGCCCACTTCACATTCTTGTCCTTAGTCAAACTAACATGTGGTAATCGATTAGATTTGTAGAGTGCAAAGAATTCCTGGGGCAATGAACAGCTAACTACACTGTTCCCTTCTGTGTCCCAGTACAGATTACGTAATACTAATCTGTTTGCATGGTTTTTAAACAGTTCTTGCTCATATTCCTTATCAGGTCCTGGTGTGCTACAGTAATACAGAGTACAGTGCAACAAACAGTGTTTATCAGTGTCAAGGGAGGGGGACTTTCTGATACGTTCATCAGCTCTTCGGTTACTGCCCCTGAACCAGTCGTGACCAAGTCCTGGCTGTACCAGTAAAATGTTTCACCCTCAGGTCGCACTACAAAAGTATCCATTTGTCACTGTGCTTCCATACCCTGCATAGTTGGAACTACTGCTATGCCAAATATCTGCATAAGGTCTCTGCCCAAAAGGTTTACCGGGCATTTTGCAGAAACAACAATTTTGCTTTTCTGGGTCATCCCTGAAACAGGGTCAGTTATTGCTATGTTATGAGAGAGTGGCTCCCTATACAGCTGTCCATTAGCTGCTTTCACTAATATGTAATCAAGTGATTCTGAATTTTCTGGTAGTTTGGAAGGATGTATCAGGGTCCGTGATGCCCCTGAGTCGCACAGAAATTTACCTTCCCTCCCCTCTACCAGAAGTGTAACTTCAGGTTTCGTGTCTGCTAAGTAGAGCTCTAGGCTCAATAATGCTAAGTCTAAAATTTCACTTTCTTCACTATCTGTGATTTCTTGCACGTCCTCCATTTCTTATATCACATCCTCTACTCCCTCTATCACATTTGCATTTGTCATTTCTTGGTTGTTCCTTTCTAGTGATTCATGGCTATCATATAGTCAATCATCACCCTCCTTATCTTCCATGGCTACCTTCTTGTTTTGCTTGCAATCCCTTGCCAAATGTCCCTTTTTCCCGCATTTAAAACATTCACCCCTTTTCTTTCTCTCTTCAAACTCCTCTGATCGCTTATCAGATTGTTTGTTTCCCTGGGCATTTTTCTTGCCCTTCTTCCCAGACTGTACTACAAAGACTTCTGCTCCATCTTCTACTGCAAATACTTGGGTTTTCTTTTTCTTTTTGTTATTAAAATGCCTTTCGGCATGTCTTGCATATTCAAGTAATGACTGTAATCTACTTGTACGGTGATCTACCATGTGCTTTGTAATAAAACTACTGATGGGTGCAGTGCTGCCTTTTAAAAATGCATTCTTTAGCTGCTGCTCATATGGGGAATCTTGTGTTTGGTCTTCAGGTACCTGCATTCCACAATGGTTATTAAAACATTCTAATAATCTAGCATAATATCTATCAACAGTTTCACCTTCTTGTTGGATGCATTGATTAATGCAAGTCCAGTCTGCCCTAGGCTTCCATTTCTCAGAGATTCGGTCTGTCAGACCTTTCACTCTGTTGTCTAGCTCTGCTTTACTATGTGGGAGTGGCTTATGTTCTGCGTCACGGGGATTCCAGTTGCCACTGATCATGTGCCAATCTGGACCTACAATTTGTCTGACTACTTTCTCTACTTCTTCCCCATTTAAATGATAACTTAACCTCATGCCCTGTAAGTCTTCTAAGAATTTTCTAAAATTAACTTTTGGATGGGGAATTCCCTCTGTGGCTTTCCAGATGTCTTCCAGTGTCCACTGTCTATATACCAGGAGAGTTGGGTCCTGCCCTTCCTGTCCTGCCTGAGGATTTGATACTTCTATGAGTGGACATATCTCTTCTTCGCTCATAGCTCACGAACTTCCATTCATTTGATATAACTCCATATCCCCTCTTATTTTACGTGTTCGAGACCTAGTCTCGACGAGATCTCTGACAAACGGTTTTGACTTCGCAGGGACAGCCGGGTATAGTGGAGGTGGACCAGTTTGTCCACTTGCTTCATATTCTGGTAAGGGAAGTGGAGGGGGCGGAGGGGCCAATGCTATTACCAAGTTATTGTCCTCTTTATCTAGAAACATTGCTTTTGAATTATTACTCTTTTGTTCCCTGCGGTTTGCTTCCTCACTCCACCTGTGTGCCTGAGGAATGCCTAATTGACGTTGCTTTTTTACCTGATCTTTTGTGTCAGTTTTAAGCTGTTTGACAAGTTTAATAAGCGAGGATTTTTCTAATTTGCCATCAAATTCATATTTATTAACCCATTTTGTGTAGTACCTAACCTTGTCGGCATGTTGTAATTGCATATATTTCGCGTCTTCAGTTAATGGTGGATCTCGGGATCTTTTTGTGCACCTATTTCCCATATTGTTCTGACTGTTAAAATGTTACGTAACCCTTCTTATTTTTACATGGTACCACGAGTTTCTCTTTTTCACAGTTTATCTAGAATAACTGCCTACCTATTCTGTTTCCCTGATCTATGACAAGACAGCAGTCTTTTTGTCCCTGATCTGTACAAAACTCTCCCTGACAAAACAAATAATGTAACAAGTTCCTGATCTAAAAACGGAAAAAGGTAAATTCCTCCTTACCTGAGCCTCCGTGACTGATCGTCTAGTTCGCGGACATACCGTTAACTCGTCCTCCAGTCACAGATCAGAAACAGCGGCTGGCCTCTTTTGAACGACAGTTCAGTCGGAGGTCTTTCAGTACAGAAGAACCGATGTGGTATCTTCCCCGTACGGTTTCATGCCACTGGGCCCATCTGACCTGAGTCGAAGAGTGAGAGTTTCCAGTCCAAAGGACCAATCTGTCAAAGGAAAAAATAACTTCAAAAAGATCAATACACGTCAGGTTCACGTTAAGGCACTTTAATCTTGCAGCAAAGAGACAAAAACGTGCTAATACAGAGTTTGTCTAACTAGAATCAGGAAATGGAGCCATTCTTATACATTTCTTACAAGACATTGCCTACCAAGCTGACGTAACAAATCACAAGTTTTAACATCATTACTTTATAGCAGCTGTTTGTCCATGATTTTCTGCTTGCACTATCAGTTTTATGAAAAACTTCCTAAGAAAAACAGCGTGGCTTTGATGATCACCGGTCAGATACAACTTCTCACTATGGAATGTTAGTATTCAAGGTACTATGGCTAATTCAAGCACAAAGCAAGTACAGATTATAGTTCATTTCTTTAAGCAGTCTTTGTCTAACTGTATCTATATTCCTCTGCAGCTGTGCATGTTCTCAAAACACGAACAGAGCTGATTGTTCAAGTTCAATAACATTATAGAAAACAGTATTGTTCTATTCATTATTTTCCTGACCTAGCAGATAATCACCTGCTTCTCAGTACATTTCCAAAAGGCATAAACATGAATTTTGCTGTGCTAGCAAATACTAGGTCAGAGAGCATCTTGCAAGTTTCAGAAAGCATACTGCAGTTTCAAAAGTATCTTGTAGTTTCATACAAAACTAAGCTGTACATAAAATATAATTAAATGTGTTAACCCTTTTAGCTTCTAATAAGCACTAAACACATACGTTAATACATATTTTTCTGACACCAACCTGTATTTTTTTGTTAGCCTTGTCCATCTTTTCTATCGCCCACTTTTTCCTGCACTCTTTCTTTCTTTTGATGGTGTGCAGGACTTCTGCATTCCACCACCAGCTTTCCTTATGTACCTTATAGCTATATATACCTAGCTTGGCTGCATATCTGTTCTGCAGTCATCACACATGTTGTTTTTGAGGCACTATCATTCTTTTTCTCTTCTTTCACCCACCTATTTCCTTTTTTTCCTGAGGTGCTAGAGCCCTGAGTATTTCCTTGAACTCATGTGCTTTTTCTACATTCATCTTCCAGGTCTTCAGCCTAGTCTATGTTGACCATAGAGCCTTCTGTGACCACTGCTTGCAGTTGATTGTGACCATCAGTGGTTTATGCGGTGGGCTTACTGTTTCATGGGGAGTGACTTTATAGCTTCTGATTCTGCATCAGTACCATTTCCTTACTAGGAGGTAGACTTCCTCTGGTGCATGTTGGCCAGTCTTGTATGTGATTATGTGACTGTCTCTCTTGCTGAATCGCATGTTGGTCACCATCAAGGCATTTGACAGACTGAAGTCTACAATGGCCTCTTCTTTTTTATTCCTACTGCCCCACCCATGTGGACTCGGGCAGCCCTTGTATCTTTTTCTGTCCATCCTAGTATGAGCATTCAGGTCCCCCCATTATCAGTACTAACTCATGTTACCTGTTTTAATTGGCTAGGCTTAAAATGGCTCCCAAGGGCAGCTAGCCTAGTACCAATCTATGAACCTATGAACCTATGTAGTAGGTCCTGCAACTGCTGACTAAATGCATTATTTTCCTTATCACAACCCTGCGGTCGGGCATAGGGCTCTTTGATTGCCATGAGTCTTATCACTAATTCTGATGACTACCCACCACAGCAGACATTTATTTCTAAGGAACGACCTTTTATTATGAACAACATTTTCATTGTATGTACTGTTCAGTCCCATTCAAGGTGTCCTTGTTATTTTGCTAGTTTGCCTTTATAACCATTTTATGTTTATATGTTTATATGATACTAATAAGCTAGCTTTGTACAGACAATCAGTGTTTACATTTAATTTTCAATAACTTATCATGGTCAAGCATGTGCATCCAAATAGCACAATCATTTGTCTTAATGTCAGGTTTCTTTTAACATTGCCATTTAAACAACAATAGTTAAACACACAAATTAACTATTTACAATATAATTTGATATCAGGAATTGAATAATGACAGTATTGTTTTATGTTTACGATATTGCAAATCCTAACAATTAGACCACTGACTTCACACCTTGTATTGCAGTCTACTTTAGTAAATAGATATACAGCTTAGGTGCTTTGTATTCTACGTCAATGTCTTTTTCAAGCTCAGTTTCCATTACAGTATCCCATACAGTCCATTTTTTTAAATATTAACTGATATTAACTGCTGTTTCTAATCTCTAATAGTTCACAGTTTCATATTTGTAATCTATGCAATCATCTTTTCATCTATTTTATTGATAGTTTGTTTTTTGTTTTCCATTTTCTGGTCATAGCTTTCTTAGCCACCATCAGCAGTAAAGGTAACAATTCTTTCACCTCAATAGTACATGTTATTTTGCACCAACTCAATAAAAACATCTTTATACTGAGGTTAAATTCTATTTCAAGTATAAGACTTAAAATATTACTCAAATCATTCTTTTAATGAAACAATGCCATAAATTTCCAAAATATATACTGTCAAGAACCTCTGTCTATTGCTGTCCAAACTCAGCATATCATCCTTGAACTCTGACATTGCATCTCCCTATATGCAAGTTGATCTGAGCTTGAAAATCCAAACGTTTGTCTAGCTTCATCCCATTTTATTACTTCATCTCCTCTTATCATCTGCCCCCAAAATCTTTGTTCTTTCTTTTCAGAATGCTCATTGCAGCTTCTTCTGTCTTTCATTTTACTATGTGTAATATAACCTATTGGTGTTATACTGTTGTTTTAAAGTTTAACTTCCTTTACCATAAAGACATAGCTATCTAGTAATGCGTATAAGGCTGTATATAATGCTGTTTTTATTCCTTTCTTAGATCTGCTGATATACCCATGTGTGATCCTATGATCCTGTCATTACCTCATTGGACACTTTAGCTATCATGTGCTTTAATTTTGGGCATATGTGCTATGTCCTGAATCAAATGTATTTAATCTAAGTAGTGTGGCCTTATAGTATGCCCCCAAATATGGAAGTTCCAAAATACTATGTTCCTTTGCCTGTATTAGTTTTTCCTATTGCAGTCATTCTTTTTTGTTATTCCAAAGAAACTCATTAATTTCCTTTCAGATATTTTTCCATATCTGATCTCTCACTTGATGCATATAAGCCTGGCATACATAAAGAATAAGAACCAAAACCATCTTAATTCCTTGTATATTATTATCAGTGACCATAAATAATTTCCATAGTTTTGTCTTACTTGTAATCTTTTAAATAATTTATTCCCACAATTTTAGCTGCTTGCTCAACATCTTATTTTAACCAGATTCCTAAATATCTTCATTACAATAGCCTTTATTTTTGATTAATTTACTTTATAATCTGCTATACTATTAAAATATTTTACTTTATCAAATATAATTGTATATCATGTTCTGAATTGTTGCCATATAATATTATGTTACCTACAAAAATGGGATACTTTCTTATTAGTATTTATGCAATTATATCCAATTATGTTTGATTGTGTTATTATGTCCCTGGTTAATGTCTCTAAATACAAAGCAAAGAGGAGTGGTGAAAGTGGGCACCCTGCTTAATTCCTCTTGTAAGGCTAGTTGCTTTAGACAGCTCACTACCACACTTCATTCTAGCCTGAAGTCCTCTGTAGATATTAAATACTAATATTGTCCATGTTTGCTGAAACAGAAGTGCCTCAGAAGTTCTCTTCATAAATTCCCATCTCACACTGTCAAATGTTTTTCAGCATCTAAATCTATTTACATTAATATACTGTTATTGTCTAAAGCATTCTTTTGACTCCTAAAAGTTCTGCTGATATTGTCAAATCTTTCCCTGTCTTCCATAAACCCACACTTATCCAGATCTAATATTCTTGGCAAGATATTTGTCATTCGTTTTGTAAAAATCATCATAAGCACTTTGTAGTTATGATTCAGAATCAAAATAGATCTGAATAACCTTGAATCAAGATGATTATTCCCCTAATTTAGTATAACTACCACCACTGCTTCTTTCCAAGTCAGGGGCACATCCCCACCCAGAAAAAAAATACCGTTAAAAAGTACTAGCTAGACTTTATCTCCTGCTCATTCTTTTTCTACACTTCTACTGGAATTCCATCACTACCAGGGTTTCCCTTCTATTCTGGATTCTTATTGCTTCTTTAATTTCAGTTTCCATTATTTTTATGTTAATACTCATCTTGCTATTTGAGTCTTGTAGTTGACTGAAATGTGTTACAGTTTCTAGTGTTGCTCTTCATATCTTCATCTTGTATCTCATTATAATGCACTGCTGTAATTTACCATTACATTCATATTTTTACTGGCTTCACTTCTTCCATGCTATTTGCATAATTTCTAATGCAGTTACCATCCTTTCAACCTTTGTTACCTCAGACATTGAGCCAACAATGTGGTTGCTATGGGATTATTGTCAAAAGATAGCTGTCTTAAAGACATTTGTGTATGTTCATTCATACATTCTATCTACTCTTGTACAGATGATCTAGATTCATTCCATTGCCTTTCAACCTGTTGTGTTCCACTTGTTCTTTTTCACCTCTGTAAATTTCCTATGTTTTAAGCTCTCTAGATGTCTACTGTGACTATTACGCCATATCTAATTTCTTTCACTGTAGCCAGATTTCCAGTCTTCAGTTAACAATTATCCTGATTATCTGTAATCTTATTGCTGCTTTGGTTCATACTTAATAAGATTTCAGTTAAAATTTAATTACACAATCATTAATGAACTTCATTTTCAGAAGAAATATTGGAAAATACCAATGTTTATCACAAAAACTTACTTGCTTATAAAACTTAAATGTGTAGACACATAGTCTGAACCATCAATGGATATGTTTTCAAGGTTCCAATTATATTAGTATTCTTTTGATATGTAATATCTACCTAATCTTAACCAAGATCCCTATTTTACTGAAAAATGTATGTATTTCAGTTCATTTTCTATTATTTTTATGACATCAGTAAGCCCAAACACATGCATATATTTCTCTAAATCTGCTGTCACCCAGTGTTCAATGATATCTTGGCCCTACAGAGACATCTTCTGTATTTCCTATACTGTTCCAGTCTCCAGATAGTACCATGCATCCCTGATGAAAGACTATAACTTCTCCAATAATGTTCTTTTTATGTTGTCTCACTACTTTTGGTGGAATATATAGTGCAACTAGTATATGTCTTACACTCTAACAACAATCTCTCACAACTATAAATGTCCCTGCCTATCCTTCATTTGTTTCTCAGTATTTATTCCTATACCTGTTTTAATGTATTTATTTATTGCTTTTGTTGGCTAATAATAATTATTGCCAAGACCTCTTTCTTTCACTCTTCTTCTGTTACAGCAAAAAAAAAAAAAAACACTCCTTCCTACTTTTTATTACAAGACTTTCACTATCTCTGTGATTCAGGTATGCTTCCTATAACATTATTATCTGTGAATTAACATTGTAAATGTAAGTCAGTATCTTCTCCTTTTTTCCTGTCAAACAAGTTATTAACATTACAAGCTAATAATTCAAATTGTTCCATGGTAAAACTTATATTTTGCTATACTTAACTTATATTATTTAATTAACAAGAAAACAAATAAACCGGGAAAACACAAACTTTAACAGAAAACCTAAACTTCTTATATTTATTAAATAGAAGGGTATATTTATATAAAGTACTATTATGCTCTTTACTTTTAATGGCATAAAAATGTTCCTTAACCCTTTTCTCTAAAGAATGTGTAGACATACCAATATAAAAGGCAGGACATCCTGAACATAAACCTATATATACAATTCCAGAAGTCTTACAATTAAATCTATGTTTCAAATAAATAGTATAATTACAAAAATTCTAAAAACACAAAGGAGCTTTCTGATATAAACCTACAAATACTACATGTCCCACAAGTAAACATCCCTTGTTGTTTGTTTGTATTGATCACATCCACATGTGTTTCATTCCTTTCTAGTTTGTCTCTTTCGGCTTTTCCCGGTTAGGGGTCGCCACAGCAGAACTCCGGTCCGCTAATGATTGGCAGTTAATTTTTATGGTGCCGAGTTGCCAGCCCGATGCCCAACCTTCAGCGAAGGCATGCCCATTCACGCATGTCTTTTGGAGGCCACTCGACTGCAGGGAGGACATGCAGACTCCAAACAGAAGGCACTCCAGCCGGGAATCAAACAGGAGAACCTCTTGCTGTGAGGCAACAACGCTACCGCTGTACCACCGCGGCTGCATACCAGGAACCTTTTAAAATTCATACTTCACTGATATACAAACTTAGGTTCTTGTCCTACAGTTTTATAAACATCAGGATTGCCCTGTAAAATTTTCTAATTCCTTCTTATAGTATTTGTAATAGAACTACTATCACAAGACATATCCAGTAAAAAAAGTGGACTATTGTCAGAAAAAATATTCTTCTTAATTTTTCTATTACTATAAAGTTTCCCTTTTTGTACTAGAATAGGCCTAAAAGCAGTTTTTCTTTTTATAATAACTTAATTTGCAGAACATGTCAAATCATCTTCTCTATATCCCCTCTCCATAAACAAATAAATAATATTATCAGTCTCTTTATAAAACTCATCATCTTTGGATATTAATCTAGATGCTCAAATAAATTGTCCTTTAGGGATGCTCCTTTTTCATAAACATAGGATGCCCACTTTTATAGTGCAAATAACTATTTGAGAAAGTCTCTTTTCTAAATATTCTACTATCAATTAACTTATTTTGTACATCCCAGTCTAATGGGTAAATCCAAAAAATGTACAATTAACCCAGCTTCACCTTTAGTAATTTTTAAATAATCTGAAATGTCATTTACTTCATTAATAAAAACATCAACCTCATTCTGTGAAATATCTACAATAAAAAATAAATCATCGACAAAGTGATTATAAAATAATATATTACTAAAAAGGACTTAAAGGTAAAATATCTGATTCCCAATAACCTAAAACAAGATTTGCAAAGGACGGGGCTACCAAAGAGCCCATCACTACCACCCGTAATTGTTTATAATATTCTTTATTAAACATAAAATAATTATTTTATAATGCTAATTCCATAAATCTACAATACAAACTAATTTCCTTCTTAGAAAATTTAGTTGTTTTTATCAAAAAAAGATCTGGAAGCCTCTATTACTTTGTCCTGTGGAATACATGTAAACAATGAACCCACATCTATCGTTAACATCCTAACATTCTTGTGAGCTTAAGTAAACATCATAAAAAAAGTTTAAATCCCAAGAATCCCTTATACAAGAACACAATCCCTGTACTAAAGGATTAAAAATGGAATCTAAATATAATGCTATTCCTTCACACATGCACACACTGTTACCAGCAGACACTATTGGTCAAAATGGAGGGCTAATAGTGTCCTTATGTAATTTGGGAATTCCAAACAAAAACGCTACCATAGGTGTTTCTGTATGTAAATAAATCATATAAAATATGATCAATATCACCATCCAAAAGTAATTCATATAATATAGAATGAATAAAACCATAACTCTTATAAATATCATACATAGCCACCTTAGAATATTCATACTCATTATCTAACATTTGTTTAATAGCAGTTATGTAATCAAATTTGTTCATAATAACAAGGCAACCACCTTTGTCAGCTTTCATAAACCTTAGCTTAGTCTGTTGTAATTCCATGAAAGCCCACTTCTCTTTAGTTGACAAATTAAAATATTTTTTATGATATTTTTTCATCAAGCAGCCTTGAATTTCATCTCACATGCCTGTTCAAAAACTTTAACAGTTGGATTTAAAGCTGGATTTAAAGAAGATGGTTTCCTTAGCTCATTAAAGATAACCTTATTCAAAAGATAATTTAAATTTGATTTTCTACCAAAAAACTTTAACTGTAAAAAACTCCTTGTAAGACTTGATCTGCAAATTGGGATAAAATTTAATCCCAACCTAAGAACATTCAAATGTTCAGTCTTTAACTGAAAAATAGATAAATTTACAACTTTTTTCTCATAACTTACTGGTTTCAATATTGCCAAAATGTCCTGTATGTCCACTACTTCTTTTTCCTCTGGCTGACTGACTGAGTTCTGCCTCATGTCTTGATGTTGCTGTTTACGTTTTTTTAATTATCCTGTAGATTATTACCATTTAAAATCCAATAAGGCAGTTCAATGGAGGCCTCCTTATTCCCATTGATGATGTCTTGTTCAGCTTCATTTGCAGCAGGAGGAGGAAGTGACATCACCACTATGTGGAACACGTGAAGCTTCACTGGTAACCATGGTTACGCTTTTAGAATTTAAAGAACAGTATCATTATACGTACCATGGTATGACTTATTAAAAGTCTGAAAAGTAAATGATAAGCAGTTTTATTCATATAAGCAAGCTTATCTCTCTGAAGCTTCTTATACTTTCTAAGGACCACAGTTCCTTCAAATTTCTCGACATTGCTAATGGTCACCTCATACTCAGGTCCCAAGTTAACAGCAAGATTTTACATATCATTAACTGATTCATCCAAAGACAGTACTTTAGCTTTAATTTTAGCCATATTATCAGAGTTATTTTTAATAAGCAACTTCATCAACTTCAAACCAACTGAGTCGAAAAACTCCGTAAGCTCAAAACAAAAAGCATCTTCTTTTGATACACCATAAGGGCATTTGAATGTTCAGAAACCCTTAGGAACAATCTTAAGTTCTATACATTTTTGGAAATATTTATTTTCAACAGCCAAAGCCTAAAACTTTTTTAACCATTTTCCGAGCTCACTGAGCTTGCTTCTAATCTCAGTTAAACACGCTGCTTCAAAGTTCTCTTCAGCAGAAATCTTAGTAAATGGATCATAATTAAAATTAACCAGTGCAGTGGCTGTTTTTAACTCACCATTACTAGAAGAGCATTTTACGTTTATAACAGTTCTCACTTTGTCGTCAGAACTGGCTGAAAACTTAGTTTGCACTACTTCTTCTTCTTTTTGTTTAGAGGCCACCAAGGACTGTAAAATATGATTCATACCATTTAAAGTGGAAATTAATACTTTTAACATATCATCCTGGCTCTCAGGAACTGTATAAACAGATAAATCTAATAGTTCATTGTTTCCCATAGCCATCGAACAACCAGATAAAAATTAACTCAGCAAAACAAACTGAACTTCAATGTGATGGCAAAAAATTAAAAAGAAACAAAAAAAAAAACAACTAAACTGGGAAAACACAAACTTTAACAGAAAACATAAACTTCTTATAGTTATTACATATAAGAGTATGTTTATATAAAGTGTTATTATGATCTTTACTTTTAATGGCATACAAATGTTCCTTAACCCTTTTCTCTAAAGAATGTGTAGACAAACCAATATAAAAGGCAGGACATCCTGAATATAAACCTGTATATACAATTCCAGAAGTCTTACAATTAAATCTATGTTTCAAATAAATAGTATAATTACAAAATTCTAAAAGCACAAAGGAGCTTTCTGATATAAACCTATAAATGCTACACATCCTACAAGTAAACATCCCTTTTTTTTTGTTTGCATTAATCACATCCACGTGTTTCATTCCTTTCTAGTAACTTTTTAAAATTCATACCTCGCTGATATACATAGGTTCTTGCCCTACAGCTTTATAAACATCAGGATTGCCCTGTAAAATTTTCCAGTTCATTTTTATAATATTTGTAATAGAACTACTATCACAAGACATATCCCATAAAACAATGTGACTGTTGTCAGAAAAATTCTTCTTCTTACTTTTTATATTACTATAAAGATTCTCTTTTTGTACTAGAATAGGCTTAAAAACAGTTTTTCTTTTCTTTTTCTAATAACTTCATTTGCAGAACATGTCAAATCATCTTCTTTATATCCCCTCTCCTTAAACATATAAATAATATTAACCGTCTCTTTGTAAAACTCTTTGTAAAACTCATTATCTTTGGATATTAATCTAGATGCTAAAATAAATTGTCCTTTAGGGATGTTCATTTTCATAAACCTAGGATGCCCACTTTTATAGTGCAAATAACTATTTGAGAAAGTCTCTTTTCTAAATATTCACTATCAGTTATTAAAGCAATAACCGACGACGTGGTGTGGTATATTGAAGATTTACCTACGGTTGGTGTGGTTTAATCAATATACCACAACCACAGAGTCGGTTATTGCATGACATTATTTAAGAAAAAAATACTTAATTTTCTTAAATAATGTCTTTGTATAATAGCGGATTACTGTTCTTCCACCAGTTGTGGTATACTGCTTTTTCGTTTTGATGCACTGCACATGCGTATGGGACTTGTGTTCCCACACATACCCAGTACATCAGTGCTTTGAAATGGAAGCAATGGAGAAAAGAAAGTCTCCATTGCTCAGTTTTCTCTTTTTTATTTAATTGTAAAAAAAAAAAAAAAAAAAAAAAAAGGTTTTGGGGCACTTTATACCAATGGAAAAAAGTCCGGGCGACCGGACCTTTTTCCGTTAGTTATTATTAGTATATTAGTTAGTATATTGTGCACGTTTTCGAATAGTAATTGGGAGTCATTGTATAATAACTTATTTTGTACATCCCATTCTAAGAATAAATCCAAAAAATGTATACTTAACCTAGCTTTACCTTTAGTAAGTTTTAAATAATCTGAAATGATATTTAATTCATAAATAAAATCATCAACCTCATTTTGTGAACTATCTACAATAAAAAATAAATCACTGACAAAGTGTTTATAAAATAATATATTACTAAAAAATTACTTAAAGGTAAAATATATGATTCCCAGTAACCTAAAACACAGTTTGCAAAGGACGGTACTACTGAAGAGCCAATGGCTATACACCGTAATTGTATTCTTTATTAAACATAAAATAATTATTTTTAATACTAATTCCATAAATGTACAATACAAACTAATTTCTTTGTTAGAAAATCTAGTTGTTTTTATGAAAAAAGCTCTTAAAGCCTCTATTTCTTTGTCCTGCAGAGTACATGTAAACAATGAACACGCATCTATTGTTAACATCATAACATTCTTGTGAACATAAGTAGACATCATAAAAGATTTTTTAAACTTTTCTAACAAATCCCAAGAATCGCTTATATAAGAGACAATCCTTGTACTAAAGGATTAAAAACAGAATCTAAATATAATGCTTTTCCTTCACACACACTATTACCAGCAGACACTGTTGGTGTTCTCAAGGCAGTAGGTTTTCTTTATTGGCCTGAAATTGTCCATTAAAACAATGAAACAAGTCATGGGCATTCAGATTCGCCAATTAGCCGAAACACCTGGTGTTCATAAGCATCATTTGCATATATCCCATGTGCCTCTGATTGAAGAGGTTTGAGAGGTCACGCATTGGAAGTTCCAGCCTGGCTGGAGTTTTCGTTTAGTTTTTACTGATTGGTTTTTCAGTGTGACCTTCTCACTTATTGTTTTAACAAACCATGAATGTATGGATTTTTTTCAATGCCTTCAGAATATAAATGAGATATGCCCAAATAGACATTTAGGTCATTATTCAAAAGTAAAACAAACAGATAACTAAACACACTGTGGTACATAGATTGCAAGAGAAATGCTTATTCTTTGTTGTAGCAAGAGAAGAGGCATCAGATTATAGTGACATAATGTACTCGAGGTAAATATTGTCATATTTTCTTCTAATTATTCACATTAGTACCATGTAAAATTCAAAGTTAAATTCCATAAAAATAGTTTTCTCTTCCACTACTTTAGATATTTCATCCATAGACAACATGGGCACTGGAATTTTAGGGTAGGAATTAGAGATAAGGAGATAGATTAAAAAGAGTAAACAGAACTTTGTACAGAGAAAAAATGTGGCACGACTGGTGTGATTAGTAGCATTGTTAAATTGAAAGGCAGTTGCAAACAGCTTCTGGGAGGAGATGACTTGAAGTACAGTTTTGACACAGTTGAAATCAAAGCATGTGCAAACAGAAAGGGGAAGAGAGCTCCTGAGTTTGGGCCTAACTATAAAATAAAACAAGTTGTGCTAGTGGTATTCGTTTTAGAGTGAGGCACCATCAAGGTTTTCACAAGTGACTGAAAAGACCATAACAGCATGGAACTGCCAAAAATTGAATAGCAATTACCATGATACACAGTGAAGATGAATATAAATGACATATGCTATACAGCGATATGAACAACCAATTTTGTTCTGGATAGAGCCATGGCGGTATGCTGTAGAAGGTTAAAGAATGATAAAATGATAAACTTTGTTAACTAGGCTTGCATCTTCTGTGTGTTTTGGGTAGATGTCAGTTCAGTTAATGCTAATGTGTACTCTGTTATTTTTTGGAACAATTTGTCCTTACTAGTGCAAATGTGGCCTTGGGAACAAAAAAAATTGATGATAGAGTGTGAGGCTTTGTCCTGCATGGGGAAGTTAGAGTACAGAAATAAGAAAACAAAAGACAAAGCATATTCTATCTACAGACCAACATATTTATATGAACAGATGTTTCAGTGGAAAGCATGCCAGATAGAGAAAGGGAGAGTAGTCTTTAGGAGAAAGTCTTCATCTAGACTGTATGTATACTAGACAACATGGTTCTAGTAAAGGTAATTTTGCCAGTATTTTTATTTATTTTTTGTATTCCCTCAAGAGGGGAAAACATACTGGACCTGATCATCACCAACATGGGGACTCTATGCTCCAGACCAGAAGTGTATCCCTCACTGGTAAGATCAGACCATAAACTGATCTCACTGGATATTCACATCCCGACCCCACCCCCTGCCCAGAAAACCACAGTGAAAAACTTCTCTAAAGCAAATTTCACACTCCTCAAAACCGAGGTGGAATCCTTCAAAGCCCCCGGGCCTGTGGAAAATACGGCCCAGACTGCAGAATCCTTTATAAATGCATTCTATGAACACCTTCAGGAATGCATGGATCATGCAATCCCAAATAAAACCAAGACCCAATCCTCCAAAGGCAGGCGACCTGTCTGGTGGACCCCAGCCATAAACAAACTATACAATAGAAGGAGGAAGCTACTACATGATAGAGCAAAATCCCAAAAGCCGAAGGCATCTCTGATCAGTATTAGCAAAAAACTAAGGGCACTCATAAAATCGTCAAAGGCCAGCTTTGAGAGAAAAATTGCACAGGACACTAAAGATAATCACAAGGCTTTCTTTAGTTATGTTAGAAACCTGGGTGGGAATTCACAGATATGCTCAGAATTAGTCCAAAATGACAAAAAATACACTGATCCCACAGACATTGCCAACATTCTAGCTGACAGGTTCAGCGCAAACTTCTCCTCCCCCCCCACCAAAAGGGCAAATATCTATCCCAGCAGAGTGCTGCCCCGACATCTCAGATGCTCAGGTGGGAGCCGCCCTCTCCAAAGCAAAAAACACAGCATCAATGGGACCAGACGGTGTCCCAGGCTGCGTCCTACATGAACTCCAAGAAGAGCTAAACCCAAACATAAAACTACTGTTCAATCTCAGCCTTACTACAGGATATGTACCCAAAGAGTGGCGTACAGCAACAGTGGTCCCTCTCCACAAAGGTGGTGCTTCAACGGACCCTGGAAACTATCGCCCCATAAGCCTGACTAGCTTGGTCTGCAAAGCTATGGAAAGGATCATTATGGACCTCATAAATAAAGATATTGGGGACCTACAGACACTGGATCCTACCCAGTTTGGCTTTGTTAAGGGCAGATCCTGCCTCTTAAACCTGGTTGACTTCTTTGAAACAGTCACCAAGGCCATTGACGAAGGGAAGGTGGTCCACACAGCCTATCTGGACCTCGCAAAAGCCTTTGATACAATACCCCACTCGGGCATTATAGATAAGCTCACCAGCTTAAATATAAACCCCTATGTCACTAGATGGGTTGCAAACTGGCTCAAGGACAGAACCCACATGGTTAGAATTGCTGGAGCCATGTCAGACTCCAAACCAGTTACAAGTGGCATCCCACAAGGCTCAGTCCTGGGACCTCTCTTGTTTGGTATATATTTCTCGGAGGTACAGGCCAACACGGAAGGACTGTGGCTGACCAAGTTCGCAGATGACTGCAAACTGGGTGCCATAATCGACTCTCCAGCCGACACAAGCATCCTCCAAAAGGGCCTCATAGAAACAGACAACTGGTGCCAGAGCCATGGCCTCAAGCTAAACGCCAAAAAGTGTATAGTCATCCCCTTTGGCAAAAACAAAGTGCCCACAAATTACCACATATGTGGTAATCCATTAAGTACAGAAGAAGTCATTAGGGACCTGGGGACCCAAGTTGATAGCAATCTCTCATTTGACAACCACGTGGCCAAAGTGGTTAGAAAAACATTTTATATAGCCCACCTAATCATGAAGGGATTCACATCTAGATTAGGGGAGGTCATCGTGCCTCTTTACTCATCCCTCATCAGGCCCATAATCGAGTACAATGCCCCTTTTGGGATGTACCTTACCAAACACCTGCAGCAACTGGAAAGACCCCAAAAGTACCTCACCAAGAGGATCAAAGGGCTCAAACAGATGCCATATGCTGCCCGGTTAAAGAAACTCCAGCTCTACTCAGAGGCATACCGCCTGCTCAGAGGTGACCTGTGCCTGACGTATAAGGCCATGTCCAACCCGGAATTAAGGGACATGCTGCACCTCAAAAAATCCAAATCCCATCGAGCTACACGCTTGAGAGACTTGAACCTCAGCACTGAAATAAATAGGACATGCTGGAGGGACAGATTCATAACCCAGAGGCTCCCTTCACTATGGAATAAAATCCCAGTCCAGGTTAGGCAGAGTCCCTCATTGACTCTCTTCAAGAGGAATCTTGATGAGTGGATGGGAGATCATAGGTTTACCCCGGGTATCACTTCTGTGTCACTGTTAGACAGAGGCACAGTATACTAACCTCGAAAAAGGGCATAGCAAAATTAATTTAAAATGGGTGGTGAAAGCCAAACATACTCTGGCTAGGCTTATAAATGCCCTAGGGCAGATAGCCTAGTATGAACCTATGAACCTATACTTTTAGCTTTTTCCTCACTGCAGTCCATCAGCTACTTCCAGTGGCCTTCTTCATCTAATGAGTCTATCAAACTCATCTGTCCTCCTCTGGACTCTGTTCAGTCATGACTGGAACCAGTGACTAGATCAAGGCATCCTGATGACACTGCAACACAGCTGATGATCTAGTGTTTTTCCCCTTTTGGGCGTAACCCCTCCCCTGTGCATATGTACATTGCCCAAGGAGTTGGTGTACAATGGGAGTTGTGGCATATTGACCATGCCTCTGTGTGTGACTCAGCCAATGCTCTGCCCTCTTGTAGGCAAAACCATCCATGTATCCCCAGCCCCCAAAAGAGATCAACTGCAGTGGCATGCCCAAATGTGTACCCTTCCCCTGTCCTGCTGACTGGGATGAGAAAGCAGACTCAAGTTGCCCGAGTCCACCCCCCCCCCCCCCCCCCCAGTCTTGAGTTGCTTGGGTCGCAGCCATGACTTTATCCCTCAGTGTCCTGGAATTGGGAAATGTGGCATGTATCCTTAAAAGAGCTAGGCAGACACTGTGGACAGATCACAGTGCTAAAAACAGGCATTCATAAGACTGTTACTCCTCCTAAGACATACTAGATTGTCAACATTTATTCATTTAGGCTGCTTGTTTGTAATGGAATTGATAAATGGTAAAAATCAAGCATCTTTATACAGCACACCAAGGACCATTAGATGCTAAAATGTGAGGGGAAGAGTAGGAGCTACTCTGACCTAGAAGTAGTGGGACAGTTAGCGTGGAAATATTTTATGCAGCTGGGTGTCAAGTAAAATGAGGATAGTTTGGTCAGAAGGAGAGGATAAGGAGATGAATCAAAAGCGTTGGCCACAAAAATATACAGGTTAGCTTCGAAATGTACGCTTTTAATATTTATGAAGATAATTGTGTTTATGTCAAGAGTGTTTTGAGGGAATTTTGATCAGAGCGAAGTCTGCTGCTCATTAGAAATATCCCTAAACTTTTTAAGATGATTCTTCACTTGTGAGGAAACAGTGGTTTTAAGAATTTACGATGGAGTGGGGTTTAGGTACCATGATATAAACACAGAAGTAGTTTTCAAGGTTGAGTGACACCCAAATTTTGGGAAGGGGACAGTGTTAGGCATTTTACAGATTTCTGTAAAATATTAGATGTGAGGTAAAAGTTAATTTGCATAGTTGAAAGGGTTAGCTGTCTAGGATCTGCATGTTTCTAAACTTTGGTTAAAGTCCCTATTCTTTTGTTTTTCCATGCAGTGGCTGGTTTCAAGGGTGTTTGTAATTGTATGATGTGGTAGCTATAGTGATGGAGGTCAGACTAGTTAACAGAACAGGTGTTTCTAAAGGAATGCTGTAGAGAAGCTGAAGATATGGTCATAATGGCCAGAAGGTGCTCATTGAATGTTTCAGATACTTTAAGGGGTTTCGAACATTCTGTTCCACAAAAAAAAAAAAAAAAAAAAAAAAGAAATATTGTAATATGGAGTAATATGGAATAGATTTTATAAGAATACTTAACTATTTGGTTCAACAGATTACTTGAATATGTGTGTCTTTGAAGTACGTAGCCTGCCTTTGTAGTTTAAGCAGCCTTTTGCAGAAGTTATGGAGTGTAGTATGTTTAAAGCAGTCTGGCAAGGAAAGAGTTAAATGCCTTACTTAGAAGCCTATCTATTTATTTTGATCATATACAGTTTAGTGTGCAGGTAGAAGAAGTGGGCTACAGCTTACTTCAGAAGAGAATGTTTCAGCGAGAAGCATAACATTTAGTTAAAATGAGGTTCAGTAAGTGCAGAATACAGTTCTTTGAAGTTCCATAACCACTGTAATAAATTTCCATATGCATATTTGACAACTATGATTCATTAATAATCAGACAGGTAAAGTGAATTCCAGTATGGTAAATGCAAGATTATGTCAGGCCTGCACGCTGTCTAAGATGGGTGAAAAAGCAGGAAGAACTGTTATACTCTTTGGAAGAGCATGTACTACAACTGGAGACATAAACAAATTCTGTATTTGTCTTGTTGTCATTCATCTGAAATGTGCAGCATTCTGGCTAATGTCTTGAATGTCTAAATAACACTTTTCATCTAGGTTGATGGTTCTCTATAAACTTGCTTGCTGCGCACTGGAAATTTCTTGTGGAGAGAGAGTTAGCAGGACTGACTTAAAAGATAAATCTGTAGAGATAAATGTTAAATAAAAGAAAACAAAAAAGAAAAAGAGAAGAATTTAAGAATGGGATGATATGAAAGGATCAGGACAAGCTGGTAAACAAGAGTCAGAAAGTAATAAGGATAATATACCAACTCAAAGCAATACCTCATCTATTCCTAAAATTGTAGATGTTCCTGATTTTGCCTCATATTTTTGCTCTGTTCTTTTAAAGTATTTGATTTTCTGGTAAATCACTGAGATTTACAGTCTGCCAGTAATGCCAAACATTAGAGTTTTATACACATCCATTATACACTGTTGCAGTAGCCCTAGTTATGTGGGTAATATCCTGCATATGATATAACAACCAGCAGGCTTCCAAAGCTTCAGGGAACCCTCCAAATGCCCAAACCATTAGTTAACTTGATCTGAGCTGACTGAAAAGATGGGTTTGGGTGCCAAGCGCTCCAGAACTTTCTTGCTGTTGAAGAGAGTGCTCTTCGAGCTTTCAAGAATCAATGGTTGATTGTGCTGTTCCATTTCTGTGCAGATAAGTTCCCTTTGGGGAAAAAACTTCCACTTTTGAAAACTGTTTTGTATTACTTTTATGTTTAGGAAAGTTATTTTTTACATTGTGGGCTTCTATTTTAATGGACTGTCACAAGATTATACTGTACTTTTAAATGGGAGTGTTCCTGTCAGTTTAAAAGTAATTTAAAGTAATTGAAAAACATTTTTTGTGGAGATTTTGTGTTTATTTTACTTTTGGGGACTGACAAAGTGTTTTAAGTGCTTTTTGTTGTGTTTTTATGTGAAAAAAGTGACTTTTAAAGGCTTTTGTTTGTTTCCAGCTTTGACTACTTGTTTCTCCCCAGGAAAGAGGCACCATTTTGACTTGACTGTGGAACAAACTACTGGCCCTGTGGATGGTCCTTCTTCCAGCCAAAAAAGTAAAAAGTTAAGCAAACAGCTTTTGCCACCACATCAGGCTAGTAATTTGCCTCATTTGTGGGTGAGTGACTCTGCTATGGCCATTGCTTGTTCCTCAGATCACTCATCTTTTACCCTGGATCCTTTAGTGTAGTGCCTACAGCCACTATGGTCTGGGAATTAGCTACATCATCTGCGTCTGTTGGGGCCACTATAAATGGGCAAGGGAAAGCCAGTTTTGTCAGTCACTGGGACAGGGAACAGGGAAGACTGTTTTGTCAAAATGTGGTGCCTATCACTGGGGAAGCTGTTGTTGCCATTAATAACACTGTTGCTCCCCATTTTTTTTGTCAAAAAGAAACAGAAAATGAAACGTGTTCACTCCTCCTCAAATTTCCTTAGATGGGAGTAGTTTACTGGGTCTGGCTCAGGGTTTAATTCAGGAGATTGATCCTTCTTATAAAGTAGCTTATGGTAAAAAAAGATGGGTACCTCTTTTCCTGAAGAGATTCTGAATCTGGACAGGAAGATGAAGGGACAGATATTGGATTTTCCCCTCAGTTTTCGAATTCAGACTCAGAGGAGAGCTCATTTTCTGATTCTCCCTGGGGGGGGGGGGCTTTCTCTTTCTCTGAGACTATTTCCACAATGTGCCAGTGTTTTCAGTTGAAGAACACTGTTACAGAAGGAATTTCCAGAACCTTCACCAATTTTTCAATTTCTTTCAGTTTTGGGGGATGTGTGAGTCACTGCATGTAATTTTCCTGATAGTCATCATGCTTCCCCGTAAAAGATAGCTAGAATGTATAAAGTTCCTCAGTCTTTTAAATTTGTATACACTCATCCCTAACCTGGCCCAGCAGCTATAGTTTTAGATAATCTTACTGCTGCTAAACATTTAGTTAATTCCAAAATTATTGGTAGGTTTGGGTAAAGAGTGTAAGCTTCTGCAACTTTGATTTTCAGAGTTTTGAATTGTCAGGCACATGAGGTAACATTTATTCAAATTGTGAAAGTATGAGGAATGTTTTGTCTGTGTTTTTTTTCCTGTGATGGAAAAAATCTGCTTTAAATAATTTTGTTTCTTTAGATGTACGAGTCACTCCTCAGTATTTACAGTGTCTGTATGACCCAGCTGATGCTTCTTACAGGGCTATGGCCACTGGTACTGTTTTTCTCCTTTGAACAAAGATTTAAGTTTTGGTTCCTGTGCTGCAGAGGTGATGAAAAAGTGTGATGAAAGAGGCAAGCTGATACAAGGACTCTGGATTTTTCAGCCCTCCTTTTCCAAAATTTCTAAGGGATTCTTTAACCCCGCAGCCAGTTTTGCCAAAAATCTAAATAAACAGACTCACCAAAATGCAGGTAAACTGATATTTAAGAAGAAAATAGCAGGATTGATTTCAGAAACCTCCCAAATCCAAGGACAATCTAACAAGTCAGAATGACTATTCAAGGGACCTTAAACCCCCTCCCCCACACCCTGGCAACCTCTTTTCCATTCCTGAAAGTCTAAATATCCACTTTTTTTTTTTGGCAATAGATAGTTTCAGACAAATGGGTTTTGAAGATCATTCATCAAGGTTACAGATGGTAGTGGGAGGAAATTACTCCTTTCCAAGGTGATTCCTCATCCACCAGACCAGACATTTTTATTTCCAACTGTCCTTCATCACATGCTGTCACAAGGAGCGATTAAACCATTCCTTCCTCCTTCCCAGGTTGGGAAAGTTTTTTATTCAAAAATGTTTTTAATTCATAGGTTCATAGGTAATTACTAGGCTAATGACCTCAAGGGGGGGGGGGGCTTTCTAAGCCTAGCCATGCTTCTCAAAGGGGAGAATCAAACCCTAACCGTGTGTCGCCAATGTAAACACTTTAACCATTCTGCCAACCCCCAAGGAAAGAAAATGCTTGGAGACCAGTTCTGGATCTTTCATTCATAAAACTTTTTGTGATAATGCCCAAGTTCAAAATGATGTAATTTCACAATCTGTCACCTCTTCTTCCTTATTCAAGTTTCCTGGTGACACTAGATTTATCATCACATCCCTATCCATCCAGATTTCATGCATTTCTTAAGGTGTTGTGTGTCTGGATCACATTCTCAATTCTCTGTCTCAACCTTTGGACTATCCACTGCAACAATAGTATTCACAAAGTTTCTAGCTCCAGTTATAGCTCTTTGCAGGCTGCAAGGTGTCCACATGTTCTATACTTTGATTACTTGTTTATATTTGCAGAGTCTTTCTCAAAGTGTCAGGAATCTCTCACTTAAGTGAGAGATCTCTTACGCAAGCTGGGGTTTCAAGAGAACATTCAAAATCTTTTTTGACTCCTTCACATAGGATTCTGTTCCTGGAGTGACAGCTAGACCCCTGATTTCCAGAAAACTTTTCTTCCATGGGAAAAAATAGCTCTATATCTAGATCTATTTCTAAAGTTTTTCACTCAGATTTCAGTTCACTGTGAGGGAATACCTCAGGATCTTAGGTCTCATGGCATCTATGATTCTCATGATACCCCCCCCTTCTCATGTGGAGTCTTGCCAGGGGTATCATGATTCTCATGATATCCCTGGCAAGACTCCACATGAGAATTATGTAATGCTATTTGAAGTCTCTTTGGTCTGAGCACCAACATTCTTTGTCTTTCTAAATATCAGTGCTGGGGTTTGTCAGAAGATAAACTACTTTGCAAGGACAGCAAATATACCTAAATGCACATCTCCCCTTCTCCCCCTCTGTTCCAAGGGAGTCAGTCACCACAGGTGCCTCAGACTTTGCCTGGGTAGCAATTTCAGGAGGAGTAAAAGCGCAAGATGAGTTGGACAGCAAGGACAGATGCAAGCACATAAATATAAAATACATACTTCCCCTGATCAAGGCACTCAACATTCTGAATCATCTTTGGTCCATGGGACCTCTTCAAGTTGTTATAGACAATGCCGCACAACAAGCAAGGAGGGACTAGGTAGTACCCCCTTTCCAGACTAGCCATGTTAGCTTGGGATATAGCTTCACAGCACCCCCTTTGCAGACTAGCCTTGTTAGCTTGGGCTATAACTTCACAGCACAATCTTACTCTACAGGCATCCTACATTCTGCCAGAGCAAAATGGTGTGACAGACAAGCTGAGTAGGACAAGGGTAGACCCTCATAAATGGAAACTAGATCAGGGGTCTTTAAGATTTGATCCATCTGTAGGAGTTCCTCAAATAGACTTATTTGTCTCCTCTCTGAATAACCAGCAGGCACAATTCTGCTCCAGGACTCCATGTAAGAAGACAAGATATATTTTCTTTTCCTTTCTTTTCCTTGGACAGGAATGTTCCTGTATACTTTTCCACCCTTTCCACTGATAGCCATTGTATCTCTGAAAATTCAGAAGGCATCCCCAAGATCATTGTGGTAACTCCCTTCTGGCCCAGGCAACAGTGATTCTTCCCTCTTTTGGAAATCACCAGGGGCAATTACCACAAGCTTCCTTGAAGAATGGAGCCTCTCACAAAAGATCATGAGTGTTTGATACACTCTGACTCAATCAACTTCAGCTGACTGCCTAGATGAAAGGGTTTTAGTTCCCTTTAGATACCTGTTTGCTTAGGATATGCAACAGGTATTAAAAGACGCAAGAAAGCCTGCTACTGAAAAATCCTATATTAGCAAATGGAAAAGGTTTTGCAGTTTTTGAAACAGCATAACCAGAAACTTTTCAGGGTAGTTGTTCTCTGGTTTTACAATATTTGTGTGAGTTACTATCCTATGGCCTTTCTTACTCCATTAAGGTTTATTTATCGATCATTTCAGCATGTCTGCCCATGGATTCTCCTCTTTCAATGCATTTTCATGTAAAAATGTTTTTGAAAGGGGTTTTGCATAAGAGTGCTCCAGGAAAACTGATAGCTCTTCTTGAAATCTTAATTTTGTGTTAGAGAAGATAACACTTGCTCTTTTTGAACCAGCTAATCTGGCTGACTTCAGGTTCTTAACAAGGAAAACAGTTTTACTGATTGCTCTGACTTCTGCAAGAAGGGTATCTGAATTGCAAGCTCTTATGGTAAGTCAACATTGCCTCATCTTCCACAAGGACGGAGTTTCTTTAATAATGAGGGAGAAAGGATATTCCATACCTTGGACGTCGACAGACAGCTCAGTTACCATACTAACAGAACTAAATCTTTCAGATCTTTAGATTAATTGTTCATTTCTTGTGAGGGTAAGAAGGGATGACCTGTGTTGAAACAGACTATTTCCAAGTGGTTGTCTAAGGCTATTACATTTTGTTATACTCCACAACAAAACTATTCCAGGCAGGGTCAAGGCCACTGTATCAGGGCCTTGGCTTCATCTATGACTTTTTGGAAAGGGTTGGATTCTAGAAGTATTCTAGAAGCAGCAACTTTGTCCTCTGTATATTCTTTTAAAAAGCACTATAAGTTTGATTCTTTCTCTTGATCTGGATCAGACTTTGCAAAGAATACTCTCTGGGGGTTCCTGGACCCTTCTCTTTTGACCTCCCAAATGTAGTAAGCTAAGGTAATTTACTCGTATAGCTAAGGCCACTGCTGCAGTGATCAATATGTTGAACATAGCACAGTTGTGTAAGTAAACTTCCCATAACAGTAGATGTTTGAATGATTGCTGTTGCAGTAGCCACTCCCTTCCTCCATCTCTCTTGTTTTTTGGTGTTATTTATGCCCGGGTGTGGGCATTTACTTTTTCTTGTTCTTAACATTGCCCATTGCCTACCTCTCTCTGTTGGCATGAAAGCTCTGAACGGCTTGGTGCTCAAATCTGTCTTTTTAGTCAGCTGAGCTTGAGCTGATGGTTTGGGTGTGTGGAAGGTGCCCTGAAGCTTTGTAAGGTGTCCAGCTGTTCTATCCTATGCAGAATATAACCCATATCACTAAGGCTAGTGATCATTTGAACATCTACTGTTATAGTAAGTTTACTTACTCAACAGCTGATGCAAAACATGTTGTTATGTATTAACTTTTTAAGTGAATTAGAGCAGGAATTAAAAATTTCCATTGTTTATCTTTCTTTCCACCCATTATTTTAGGTCTTTTCACTAATTCTTGAGCAGAGAACTGAGAGCCATGACAGAAGGAAATTATCCATGGAATACAGAGGAGTAGAGAGAGTTACAGTTAGGTTCATTATGTTCACATAGTAGAAGCAATGAAAAAATAAATAAGAATGAGAATTAAAAAAGGTGTGATAGCAGACGTATACATTGTGGCAGAGTTGCAGAAACAATAGTGACTACTGAGGAAGTGAGTCAATGATTATGGGAAGGTGGTAAGGAGCTATGTGGAGATGCTGGTAAGGTAATGTCAGGGAGTCAAGAAGGAATGTAGAAGGGAAGAGGTTTGATGATGCTGGATGTATAATAGTGATGAAGATGATATAGATAATATTAATGAAGAGCATTATAGAGTTGGAGGTTTAGAGATGGATGAATGATTTAGGTAAACTAAGATGGACTGATATAGAATAATGTGACAGGAAGTTGAAGCTTGCAGCAGAGAAATGGAGGTAAGGCAAACAGGTGAAATGAAAAGTTTAGTTCTAAGTGCAAATGGCAAAGTCAAGCTGAGAAATGGAAGTAAGGCAAATAGTTTAAAGAGACGTGTAGTCTAAAGTGGAAGTCAGTGCTATGAAGTGTAACATGCAAATAACATCAGTAAATATATTTGGTATCTTAATGTATTGCAGAACTACCTAGCCCACTGGAATACAAGTTTTATTTTGAGTGTGCTGCCAGTGATTGGAGTCTGATTAGTGGGTCCAATAGCTATAAAAGCAACTAAAGTAGTAAAAGTAAGTAGCTGCTGGTGTGCTTATTTCACTGGGGGTATGGGGAGGTGAAGGTGTCACATTACAGGATCAATCCTTGGCAGAAGCCAGGAGCTAAATCCAGACAACTAGACTTGTGAAAAGAAAAGTATGTATGATGACTAATAGCAATACAGTTGGATGCATATGTGTGCATCAACCTTCTTGCAAGTGACGAAGGCTCAGTTGAATACAGTTGATTGAATTTACAGTTTATCATAGATTGGAGGCTAGCCTGTAGCCACTGTGGGATTGCTATGCAAGACTGCTGTGCACTTCAGTGGGAGAGTTTCTCCTTTCTCCATTATATGACCATGAAGTTAGTCTATAGGAGTTATGAGGTGGTGGCGGCTTGTCCTTCAATTGGTGGGGTGAAGGGGCCTTACTCCACTGCCAAAAAATATTTATTTCAGTCTTTGTTGGTGCATTGTAGCAGGTGTATTTTCAATGAATTGTGATTAAGAAATAATTTTTCTTTCAAAATATCAGGTGTTGACCATTTATATAGGAAACTTGTGCTTGCTGGCTGTCAGTTTAAATGTATGTTCAGATAAGGAAGATGTAGTGGAGCATTACAGCTTCCTCCTTTGCAGTATGGCAATACCTGTGAATGGGAATCATTGATTCTCACTCTTTAACTTCCAGTACCTCAGGATTGGACGCCTAAGTATAATTCTCCTTAGAAAACTTATAGAGTGAAATGGACACAATTTTGAAGCAATTAACAGAAAGTGAATGATTCGGTAAGGGTAACATGGCTGTAGACATCTGAAATGTGTAGATTGGGAGGTCATTACAACATATTCTAGAGGTAAATTTGGGAGGTCATTACAACATATTCTAGCGGTAAAGAGAGATAAATTGATTAATGTGGCAATACACCATAACTAGGCCACGTTTTACCATCATGGGTGGCATTGTTTAATCATGAGAGTGCAGCCCAAGTGGCGAAATTAGAGCCACCTCATCACTATGGATAACATGTGACTCACCTACACACATCTGCTGTGAGTCCGTATTATACACTGTGTTTTATGTTGCTATTTTTTGTAATTCATGTCTGTATTTCTTATGTTACTTTTGACATGCATTCTTCCACGTGCAAAATAGTCACAGTCAGTACTTTTAGACTATATATTTTTTCATTATTAATTCTGTATAGATGTTTATTTTGTGAGAATTGCACATTGTGTTGAGGCTGTCTTAACATCAGTAACTATAACAAAGTATGATTTTTTTATTTGTGCTTTTATTTTTGTTTCTTTAAAAATTATTATTGCTTTTATTATTTGTTTAGCTTCTTCTATGCTCATTTTACTAGTTTTGCTTGTTTAAAAGTACATGTGTCTATGCTTTTTTGCTTGTTAAATGTTTAACTTTTCTTATTTGCATTGATTATTTGGGAAAAGCCGAAAGAAGAAGAAGTTTGTGCTTATGCATATTTCATGTTTTTTTCTTTTTATGATTGCAGCTGTATTATTTTGATTTTGTATATTTTTGTTTTGCTGCATTTGTTTTGTGGGACTTCTGAAGTAGGATCATTAGTGGAGTTTATCTGAATTTATTTTCTTGTTCTTTCCTTGAGTACTTTTAAACTGATACCAGATGTCAAATTATGGGAGATGCCTGAGACATGTTTGCAACCTGTTTAAGATGTTTTTTTTTATTTTATTATTAACACAGTAGACCATGTTTATAAAGATATTGTATGGCTCTACAGGATTTTCTACATTACAGAATGGAGTATAAAGTCTGATGGGGTTCATTAAAACACTTGTGCAATGGAGCAATACAACGCGCATGGTCTTATTGCGTATCACAAGTATTGTACCCCAGGTACAGTCACCTATGTATATGAATGCACCTTCCCATCATACCCAGTGGATAAAGTGTATGACAGTTTTTTATAAGTGCTGGATTCCATATTGTAAACTACAGGAGTCCAGTGTCATAGTGCAGCCTTTGCAGTTGTTCTGGCCACAGTGATCCATCTCTTCAGTCAGTAGCTGCTTAGCAGATATAGCCGAGTAGCAAACTAATGCTATCAAAAAAATCAACATCCTCATTACATACAAAGAAAATCCCTACTAAAATGGAATCCCCAACAGAACAGGCAAACCTGTTATCATACACAACCTTGTCCTGCTACCCCCACCCTCTGCTGGTGATGCTGATGAGTTTCCGTCAGTGGGATCCCAGACACAGCACCAGATCTCCTCATTACTCTAAGATGATAATGAACCCCCTGATCCACTGACAAGTGACTGTGATTCTTTTATGAATTACAGTTAGTCAGGATGGAGGACCACAGTGCACCAAGGTAAAGCCCCTGAAGTATATACAGTGTGCCTTTGCAAATAGCTACACATGGCTATTTGGTAAGATGTGTTGTGAAAAGCAAGGCTACCATACCACTGTACTATGTGTAATACTGATAAGCTACACAACTACACAGCACTGCCTGACATCCCAAGCACAGGAGTGCCTACAGTGCTAAAGTGTGCCAGGCACTTCTGAGTGCTATTCAAGTTGATGGGATGGGACTCCCAGGTACTACCACAATACACGTCTATGAATCATGGTAGTCCTTGGTGACATATTCAACATAGGTTACAAGATTCTTTTATCCATATGTCTCTGTGTTCATAAATGCCTAGACCTTAGTTCAGTTACAGACTACAGCTTTAGTGACTGCGCTGTTATGTAGTGAGTACTCTGGTATCACATCACAGATTTTTGTTCTTCTGCCAGAACTGGTAGTTGATAGATTTCTGGTTGAGATACAAGCGACATTATATTTGTATAATTGTTGTGCTATGGTAATCATATAAGAGAGCATACAATTTAATTACAGTGCCTTATATAGTTTGCTTTAATTGTTGTACTTGCTTTTGACAGTTATGAATTGTTGATTTTTTGCTGTCTGTTTGTACAGCATTGCTATTCATTTTGTTGTGGTTATTGGACTTTCTCCTGTGAGATACTGGTGTTTACTTCCTGGTTATACTTTAACTGAAATTTAGCTTTTTATGATTATATAGTTAAGATTGTAGTAGCTTTTGCAATAACTGCAGTACTATGATGAAAGGCTTATGTAAGGTACAGTTACTGATTGTGAGTTGAAATTCAGTACAGTTAAGTAGAAAGCAGATTAACATGACCCTCGATCTACTATGGTCATGTTAATGTTTTAGTTAATGAAAACCTTGGGTGGGGCGTATATGCCACAAGGCTCAGCCAAGTAAGGAAGTACTTTATAATGACAGTTTTGTTTCAATGAGGTCATGGAAGTTTATTTCAAGCAAAAAAAAAAAAAAAAAAAAAAATATATATATATATATATATATATATATATATATCTAGATATTAATAGGTTAATAGGTTCATTGGTTCATGGGAGATTACTAGGCTAATGGCTTATGAACCCTTACAAGCCTAGCCAATGTAACCTGATTTTAAACAATATATGGCACTTAAAAGCAAGAGAATGGCATAGGTTTGTGCCAAGTATTTTACAGATTGCCCCTGTCCATAAAGGACATAAGCACTATCCTGTACATATAATGTCCAGATTTGCTTATTAATCCACATAGGTTAGTATTAGGCTGTATGCTCTTACATGTCATTTTTAAAGCCCAGCCAAACTTCCCGTCCCAAAGTTAAGAATCAAACACTGTATCCTGTGGTTATGAGGTAAACACCATAACCATTTTGCCAATTCCCAACCAAATTATTTGCAATCTGGATTTGAACCCTGCATTACCTGTCTTCTTTCTCAGCATTCACTACATTTATACCTTGTGCCACAGAGATAGGTATATATTACCTATTTCTTATAGCCAATCTCTGTAAATTTGCTTTCTACCTAACTGCACTGAATTGCAGCTAACAATAGGTAACTGTAATTTTCACGAAGCTTGATCTTCACAACTCACACTCACTCATCCACAAATAAAGTAATTTTTTTACATGACATTTGTGCTTAAAATTTATTTGCTTATGATTTTGGACCCTAATAACCCTCAGTTATTTATAAGACCTTCTTTCTCTTGCTTCTTATTACATTCTGGGTTTGTTTTTTTCCTCCCGACAGCTGACCAACCCCTCTCTTTATTCACTGGGTCTTCCAGATCTATCTTATCCACCTCTGGGCTCATCCTGGCCTATATCCAGGGTTGATAAGGAGACAGGGGTGCTGGTGCAGTGTCATACTGTTGCTGTGGAGTATGTCGTAATGCCAGCCATCCCAGAACAGCCTTGTCAGCAATGCAACCATTGCCCTCAGGAGGTACATGCCTGCTTCTATGCATGTGGAGTCTCCTGACTTAATGGCACACTGCTTATGTAGCACAGAGCTCACCAGGCTCGTAATGCTGCACACTGCATTGAGCGCTGCTTATGTAGCATGGAGCTCACCAGCCTCATAATGCTGCACACTGCATTGAGCGCTGCTTATGTAGCATGGAGCTCACCTGGCTCGTAATGCTGCACACTGCATTGAGCGCTGCTTATGTAGCATGGAGCTCACCAGCCTCGTAATGTTGCACACTGCATTGAGCATGGGCTGCCTCCCTCCCTAGTATGAGTGAGCTGACATCTGCAACTCACTTACATACTCCCTCTTCTGATCCCTTTCATGCCCATGCCACTAATTGAAAATGGTCCATCTGATTTGTACTAAGGGCTTTATCCCTCTGTGCCATGGGCTGTTTATTCCATGATCATTTTGTCTGAGTATAACTATTTGAACATTTTGTCATGTAGTAGAGTCTTTTCCGAAGTGATTATTGACTGTCATTGTGGTTTCTCATTTTAGTTGTAAGGTTGTAAGCTTGTTATTTGTAAGAGTATTTTAGCTGTAAGGTTGTAAGCTTGTTATTTGTAAGAGTATTTTAGCTGTAAGGTTGTAAGCTCGTTATTTGTAAGAGTATTTTGAAGCATGAGCATGAGCTATGCATTTTCCACCTCAGAATAAACTATTGAACACAGCATTCCTAAATTAGTTGACTTACAAGTCAGCCAGCTAAACTTTCTAAAAGCACAACTGGAAGATGATACTTTAAGCAGGACAAGAGAGATTATAACCAATGTGGTATGAGAGGGTAGCAAACAGGATATTCCTATTATTTCTTACCCCTAATCTAAGTTGAAAGATGATGCCGTTTATAGAGTAGGTAAAGATGCAGAAGAAATTCAACAGTACATACCAGTAATACTGGGCCATGCTGAAATTTTACACCACTTTTTAATGCCAGTGTGTATCAGTACATACCAGTAATACTGGGTCATGCTGGAATTCTACACCACTTGTTAATGCCAGTGTGTATCAGTACATACCAGTAATACTGGGCCATGCTGAAATTCTACACTACCTTTTAATGCCAGTGTGTATCAGTACTGGGCCATGCTGGAATTCTACACCACTTGTTAATGCCAGTGTGTATCAGTACATACCAGTAATACTGGGCCATGCTGGAATTCTACACTACCTTTTAATGCCAGTGTGTATCAGTACTGGGCCATGCTGGAATTCTACACCACTTGTTAATGCCAGTGTGTATCAGTACATACCAGTAATACTGGGCCATGCTGAAATTCTACACCACATTTTACTGCCAGTGTGTATCAGTACATACCAGTAATATTGGGCTGTGCTGAAATTCTACACCACTTTTTAATGCCAGTGTGTATCAGTACATACCAGTAATATTGGGCTGTGCTGAAATTCTACACCACTTTTTAATGCCAGTGTGTATCAGTACATACCAGTAATATTGGGCTGTGCTGAAATTCTACACCACTTTTTAATGCCAGTGTGTATCAGTACATACCAGTAATATTGGTCTGTGCTGAAATTCTACACCACTTGTTAATGCCAGTGTGTATCAGTACATACCAGTAATATTGGTCTGTGCTGAAATTCTACACCACTTGTTAATGCCAGTGTGTATCAGTACATACCAGTAATATTGGGCTGTGCTGAAATTCTTTACCACTTATTAATGCCAGTTTGTATCAGTACATACCAGTAATACTGGGCTGTGCTAAAATTCTACACCACTTCTTAATCCCAGTGTGTATCAGTACATATCAGTAATATTGGGCTATACCGCAAAGTTTCCACAGACTGTACAGTTGATCATGCAAAGGCCTTTCATACATTCCCCATTTGAGAATTATAGACAAACTCACCAACCTAAATATAAACCCCTACGTTACAAGATGGGTTGCTAACTGGCTCACGGATAGAATCCATTCAGTGAGAATAGGAAATGCTAGGGAAGACTCCAAACTTGTGACTAGTGGTGTACCACAGGGCTCAGTCTTGGGACCCCTCCTGTTCGGTATCTATTTCTCTGAGGTACAAGCAAACACGGAGGGACTATGGCTAACAAAGTTCACAGATGACTGCAAACTGGGTGCCATAATCGAGACTCCTACTGATGTAGACATCCTTCAAAAGGGTCTTATGGATACAGATACATGGTGCCAAAACCATGGCCTCAAACCAAATGCCAAAAAGTGCATTGTTATCCCCTTTGGGAAAACCCAAGTACCCATGAACTACATCATAGGTGGCAGCCCACTTATCACAGAGAGTGTGATAAGAGACCTAGGGACTCGGGTAGATAGTAACCTCTCCCTTGACAACCACATTGCTAAAGTGGTTAGAAAATCCTTCTACATGGCCCACCTTATCACAAAGGGGTTTACATGTAGGAATAAGAAAGTTATTGTCCCCCTCTAATCATCACTCATTAGACCCATTATTGAATATAATGCCCCATTCAGGATGTACCTAACAAGACATCTGCAACAACTGGGGAGGCCTCAAAAGTACCTCACAAAGAGGATAACGAGCCTTAAACAGATGCTCTATGCCATGAGGCTAAAAAAACTTAGACTGTACTCGGTCACATACTGGCTAGTCAGAAGTGATCTCCTCCTGACATACAAGGCTATGTCAAACCTTGAATTGCTAGAGATGCTCCACCTAAGGAAAACCCATTCCACCAGAGCTACATGCTCAAAAGACATAAACCTGACATCATCAATAAACAGGAAATATTGGAGGGACAGATTCGTGTCCCAAAGACTCCCCTTGTTCTGGAATAGGGTCCCGATATATGTGAGGCAGACCTCCTTGTTGGCACTCTTCAAGAGAAATCTTGATGAGTGGATGGGAAACAGGAAATTCACCCCGAGAATCACTTCTGTGGCCCTGCTTGACAGGAGCGCAGGTAACTAAACCACTTGGGAGGGAGGTGATAGCACAAAATTTTTGGCTAGGCTTAATTATGTCCTAGGGCCAATAGCCTAGTACCTACATATGAACCTATGAACCTATAAAAATATACTGGTATTATCTGTTGTGAACTGGGCCTGCTTTCTTAAATGGTTTCTCTGAGCTGCAAAGTATGCAAGTGATGACAGACCAAAGTAGCCTAAGGCAGCAGAGTGACTCTCCTTAGAATCTTATAGCCTTAACCTTCTGTTCCATAATGTACTGTTTCTAAGAGAAAAGGTTGCTCTATAAGAATGCATAAAACACTGTGGAGGCACATATTTGTTGAGGATCCATACAAAGGCAATGCTGTGCACCCAATATGGCACAGTGACTGCATGATTATATAGTATTTGAAGGCATGCTGTAGAATGTTCTATGCAAATAATTGCTGTATGCGCTATTTGCTGTCTCTGCTAGAACCTGTACACAACATTGAGCAGTGAATTACAGACAGTTACTGGGAAGCATTCTGCTCATTACCTAGCCTTGTGTACTAATCAACAATCATTGCATCTAATCTGGGCTTTGTACTGTGTGGGTGATGTCTGTAAAGTAGAGAGGGCTGCTTATTACTGTATGAGCCGGCATTGCTGGTCCCCTTGGGAATGTACCTCAACCTCTTAGTGCAAGGAATCTGGACAAAGCCTAAAATAGTGGTGGGCGAAAGGCCCAAGAATAGGGGCAAATTTTAAATCTTGCTGTTATAAAGTTAACAGGATTTGCATTTTCTGAGGGATATGAAGTGTGAAACTCAAGTTTATGTCATTATTTATGTCAGTGAAATGCCAGAAAACCACAAATTTTATGAGGAAAAGACCAAAATATGTGGTAAAAAATCGACATTCTGTGCAAATCTGGACAGTTGAGAGATATGCTTTGCATTGGTTATGGTGCTTCTATATTATAGTAATACAGGCTGTTCTATATGGGAGACATAATGAAAGCCTGATCTATTTTTTGTATAAATGCATGAGTTAAGATGCCGCTGGAAGAACCACAAGCAGTGCTTCTATGGCATCTGAGAGGACTCTTGTTAGGGCACGTGTGTAAATCCAATGTTATCCATTTTTAGTAGACAGCCTTGGTTCATGGTACAGCTGCCTCTAAATTTTGTTACTGCTTATCTTCATGCCCAGTAGTTTTTTTCATATCATGTGAGCACCAGCTGTCTGATTGGTGCACAGTAGCATATTACCACTGTAGCCCTAATAGATAGTTGTTTTTATAGTAGGAGCTAGCCTTTTTAGTTGCATACCTCTACAGTCCATGCAGTGTGGATTCATGTATTCAAATCTCTGCTAGAGTGTTCTTCTCTACACAGCATGATAACACTTCAGAGGCCTTCCATGCAGGTGATTGTGAATGATATGAGGGACAGACCAGTGTCATCTCATCTATGTGATTCCAACTACAAAAAATACAGAATAAATATGCTACTTAGTTATATTAGGGTACTTGTACTGAGAGTGACTAATCTTAAAATGGTGATGTAGCTATTGGCCCAAGTTGGTTACAAAGGAGAAAGCAATCAATTGCACAGTGTAAGAGAAGAAGACAAGTTAAAAAATGACAGGTGGTTAATTATGCCCCAATTGCCATAAACATTAAAATATTGTCTGAAAATGTGTATTAGTCTGATTCCCACAGGTGGCAGTATTTACTGCAGTTCTGTCCAGATTTATTGTACAAACCATGTTTAGTTCTAAGATCAGTCACAAAATTTATAAACAAGTATTTTCTGTCTAGTGTGCTTAGATGGCTGCCAGCAAGGAAGTAAATAAATAAATAATGACAAAATAAATCCTATGGGCAGAATCATGTTAACATGCAAAATAGATTGTGACTTCTGCTGAAAAAAGTTAAACTATAATTAATGTGGATATTAGCATGCTGTATGAGGGACATTCAACCCTCTTGCAGATAGAGTAATAGCAAATGAAGGAATGTAAATCTTACTGTCAGGAATGGAAAAGTAAACCGGACAAGATATTTCATTTTCAGTTGTTTTGCTTTAGTAAATGGAAAAAGAAATGAAAAGCCATGCAACTAGTCAATAAATAAATAATTAAAAGCTTGCATTCTAATTTCTTTCAACAAGCAAACAAATTCAAGGTCACATGTTACAGATTTGTTTGACTATCAAATAAGGAAATTTGTACATTGGTGCTTATAATTGTGAGATGTATGTTAAGCTATGTAGAATCTAAAGTTATTGTTGTTACTCTTAATTTATTTAACTGTTTTGTTTAGCAGTACACTAGGTTAGAATATAGTTTTATAGGTTTACCTACAACGATGTGACTCCCAACTCCCTGACAAACCAATTAGTTGATCACAACTTGTAGACTAGTCAGGTCATATTAAAACAAAATGTAAATTGTTTTTGCAGATTGCTTTGCTCCGCTGCACCCCAAAGGTTGGGGCGTTTGTCGACATCACTCCACTCCTTACTCACATACATTGATTACATGGTCACACAACTGTGGGTCATATGGAAAGAATATCACTTCCACTGCCCCATTAAAACAATGGGAGACACAGTTAGGGAATGTTAAATGTAATGACTTATAACTCCATGATTTGGTGGTTGGTGGGCTATAGTTCAACATATACAGAAGCCAGTTTTATATTATGGTCAACATATTAGTTAAGTAGAAACCTCTGCAAGAATGGATTCAGAAAATGTTTGCTAATAGCTTGATGATAAGCCTCTATTGTCCTATTCAGAGAGACTTGCAAGTCTTGGCTAGCTTTCTCTAATCAATAGAAAGGTAAGAGGTGACTTGATTAGTGTTTTAAGGCCCTTAGGACTATGAACAGTTTGGCTTAAGTAAGAAAACGTTAGGCCAAGAAAATGTATTAGGAGACCATGATGTGCTCCTACAAAGACCCGGTTTTGTGCACATAACCAACCTTCCAAGCTTCCTGAGTACTGTGGAGTACACAAGTCTCGGGTAAATAGGTAGAGTGAAGTTGTGTCTATCTGTGTGAAAATGATCTGCAAGTAGTAGATATGCAAACAAATTATGTTGTGAAATTACTGGAGTTAAAATAGGCATGCCAAAATAGCCATTTCATATTTTTATAGGCCACCAGAATAATACAAACTCTACAACTTATGCAGAATTTTTTCTTGAGCATTTTTGTGAAAACAATGTCATTATTGCAGGTGATCACAATTTACCTGATATGCATTTGAACATACATACAATGCATTATACACACTGGAAAGAGTTTTGACTTGAGTAGGACTAAAAATTATATTCAAACAGCACTTAAACCTATGAGATATAGTATGAGAAAAGCAGAATTGTGTTTGCAAAAATATGGAAACAAAACTAGGATCATGGAAATCTGACTATACTAGTTTAGTGTGGGGGGTTAACTATTAAGTTAAAAATTTCAGGTAATTCTGCACTCAGCAGAACATTTTATAAGGCTGATTACAACAAAATTAATGATAGCATTTGGGACTGGAAGTCAGAGCTAGGTTGGGAACATATTGTGGTTAGCTGGAAGAAAAACTATGTTTCCCAGGCATTTTTTTTTTTTTGAGAAAGAAATTCCATTGTGTAACATGAAAAATAACTCTGGGATTGCTATTTGATTAGTAAAGGAGACGGTAGCATTGTCGCCTCACAGCAAGACGTTGTCCCGTTCGATTCTTAGCTAGAGCGTCTTCTGCGTGGAGACATACGTGAATGGGCGTACCTTCATTGAAGGTTGTGCATTAGGGCCGGCAACTCAGCACATAAAAATCAACTGCCAATCATTAGCGGACCGGAGTTCTGCTGTGGCGACCCCTAACCGGGAAAAGCTGAAAGACACAACAACAACAACATATTACCAACTAAATAGAAAGCAGATTTATTTTCAGCTCAGGTCATCTTTGAAATGTAGTTTAAAAAGGGTCGGGCATAGATAAGACCTGAATATGACAAAGCATACAGAACTGAATAAAAAGGCCTTTTATAAGCACATGAGAGTGTTGAAAATCTAGCTTCTGTTAACCTTAATTTAAACAATACTGTAGTCAGGGATAGGAAAGAGGTGACAGAAATCCTTTGTTACTCATTCGTTGGTCACTGCAGTGGATATAACCAAATCAAGTTGAACACACAAACTCAGATGATGTAAATACAGCACTAAAGTTGATTACAGAAGGCAGCAGCAGGCCATCATGGGTACAATGTTTGTTTCTTTATAAAAAATGTTTCCAAACTAGGTTCTAGCTTGGCACATTTATTCCAACTGCCCGATCTCATCCTTCCCTGCTGGCTTCTCCAGCATTCAGACCACTGACTGAACTCATGCCATCTGGGTCCTAGTCAGGACTTTTTCTCTCACAGCCACACAGCTGGCTGTCCACAAAAAATATTTTCTTATTATGTTTGTTGCATTGCTTTAAAAGAATGATATGGACTGGGCTTCCTGTAACAAACTGTAGTGTAATGTTCCACGATGTATGTGTATAATGATTACATGTTTGTAACAAGGGAAAAAGTAACATAATCATGCCACATCTCAAACTATATAGGTAGAACAATCTAAGATCTCACTTGTAATATTTGACATTGTTTATAACTGGCTTTACACATGGATTGAAAACAACTTATGACTCAATATTGGCTTTTTTTTTGAGTTTGAGCAAAAATGACTAGTACTGAAGATAACATTTGAGCAGTGGGAGTAAGCATGTTTTGTGTGGTGGCAGTCTCCCCATGCAGGGGCAATATCCCCCACTTTTAATCAAATCAATTCAAAGGTTATTGCGCTCTAGGTGAAAAGGTGATTTTCCCCTCAGAGTGACTTCTAGTGAACAACTGGAATTTTGATGAGCCTTTGTTTAATACACAGCCGGCAGTTGTATATTGTGACTAAATCATAACCAAGCTACATCACATATTTCTGTAAAAGAAAAATGACATTTATGGGTGATAGAAATACTGAATACCTAAGACTGCGTCATTTCAGTTGCAATTTGTTTTGTTAGTATTTTAAGCATATTAACTGTCTTGCAGTTTTCTAGTTTCTAGTTATGAACATTAATAGCAACATTTTTTGAAGTAGAATACTTATTCTGTTTAAAAGGCAAGTGAGTTAGTTAAATGCCAGTAACTGTAATGATTCACTAATTACAGTTTATCCTGAGCGTATTGTTAAATTCTTGTGTGTAATTTGTATGTAATTATTTTTATTATCTGTTTATTATGTCATAGCATTTATTGTATGCATCTTTTTTAACTTATACAACTGGAGTTTTTCTCCTTGGGCTTCCACTGAAAAAGGACTGTCGCTCAGTTGGCCTAATCCAGTCAAAAATGTCAAAATAGATAAAGAAAAAATTATTAGTCATGCTATTACAGTATAATATTAAAGTAATGTTTCACTACTACTAACTATTCTTATGCTAAAATGTGTTGAAAGTTATTTTCTTTTTATGGTTTTAATTTAATTGTATTTAAGCCCACTTAACATTCCACATTGCCTTTTATTTTAATGTGCTTTCAGAAGGGAATTTCTTCCCTTCTTTGTCCTTTGGGGCTCTGTAAACCCTATGATTTACTTTATTTACATTTATTTATTTATTTATTGCATTTGTTTACTGGGCCAAGGTGAGCCCATTTTCAGTGAAGGGCTGGGGAGAAAAGCTCAACCAGAACAGTTATGTAAAATACAATACAGTAGTAAACATAACACATAATACAAGTCTTTGGAACATATGGGCTTAAGAAGATTCAACAAATGATAAGTGTCTAGTAAGTTTACAAAAGTACAACATAAGGAGGTATACCTAGGTGCAATGTATCAGTTAAATTATTTTAGCTTATTAGCAGCTTAGGATATAATGACATAGTATAAAATAACAGGTTATACAATGAGAAAAACTGATACCTGTAACTTCACTATTTAGTTCAGTAGACATTTGAAGCCTGTAACGTCAGTATTTGTTTCAGTAGATATCCCCACAATAGAGGGCTTAAGGTAGTACAAGAGAAAAGAAGAAAACAGTAGGTAGCAATTTAAAGGTTGTGATAGAAACATGATTAGTTAAAGATATGGAGAATGGAGTAAGATTTTGAGGGGAGCAGTGTTAGTATATATGCATTGCCACAAGGAGGAAATATATTAGGTTCATAGATTAGTACTAGGCCAACTGCTCTTGTGAGCCATTTTAAGCCTAGCCAATTATCCCCTGTGAGATTCAAACCCTGTACCTTGTGTTTGTAAGGCAAACACCTTAACCATTAGGCCACCCTATTGCTTCAGAGTTTTTTTTAAAGCCTAATGGAATGCTAGAAGTCCTGATCGATGGTGGGAAAGTGTTTCGCAGTTTCGCAATAGTAAAGGAGTAAAGCATCTGGCCAGCAGATAGGTTGGGTTTTTCTACTGTTATGAGTATCTGGTTTCAGATTCGAGATGTCTGTTTGGATGGTAGAGAGTAAGCAGGATGGTAAGGGCAGGGCAGTCAGCTGGCTTGAAAAGGATTTTGTGGGCTGTGATCAGTTGCAGCTATGAAAGATAGTGTGGAAGTTCGAGCCAGTCCAGAAGGTGTAGAGAAGAGCAATGGTGGGAAGAATATTTTGCATTGATTGCGAACTTAGCAATTTTATTGTAGCACATCTCAAGTTTTTTTCTTGAAGAGGACTGAATGTTAGTAAGGAGAGGGGCACCATATAACAGAGAGGGTAGCAGAAAGGTGGAGGCAAGGTTTGTTTGGTGGAGCAGTTGAATTGTTTGTGCCTATAGAGCATGCCTAGTTTTTGCATAATTTTGCGTAATTTACTTGCAGGTGTTTTTGGATACATTGATAACTTTCTCTTCCTCTGTATTTTTATGTGCCTCCTTTTATCACTTAAATTGTATAACTTGCTATGTCTCTTCCAGTGCTAGATTAAGTATAATTTCGGCTCCAGGCAGTTTTCAAACCATGGGCTGCCCCCCAACTATTTTTTTAAGGACTATTCATATAAATGCAAGTATTCATTTGGATTCACTATCCTGATTATTTTTAAAGTTTACTTAAAGGACAAAGAGCATTAGAGAACAAGATTTATTTCCTTTTCAAAAATAAAAGAGTCCCTCTCTCTCTACCAACCAGTCTTTATCTAAATGGCTTCTTTACTGTACCATGTATCATTTCATTCACTGCTTTGAAACCAGTTATCATTGCACTTTCTTAGCGGTAGTTTGTCAGTTGCTTTAGTTTCAGTACTATATCATTCAGTAAAGTAAAATATATATTTGCATATGTCTTCATCCTAGAATTTCATATGCAACATTTTGAGTCTCTTCACTTTTTATTAAAGGGGCCCTTTATTGAATAAGAAATACTTGAAAATAAATAAATAAAGATTCACAGATACAGTGACAGTTTCCAGATGACTAACAAGAAAAATCTTTCAACTCTTAACCATATGACTTGCTATGGTGCATTTTGTAATGTTAAAATAAATGGCTGCTCAAGAAGAAATTCAACATCTGCAAACACTTACAAAAATCAACAAACTTAAATCAAAAGCTACCAAACTAATTTAAATCATAAAGATAGGAATGCACACTAACAGAGGGTCTTCATCATAGGATATACCTGAGACCAAAGTATCCATTTGTCTCGGGTCTATGTTAAATGTTCGAACATCCAAAATGTTGAACATTACATGGTCGAGACCAAATGTTCTACATTTGGATGCTCGAACATAAAAAAAAAAAAAAAAAAAAAAGAAAACACAAAAAAAACACTTTAACAGTGTAGGATGGGGAGAATGCCACCCTGCACCCCCCACACCCCCCTACTTAAATATACCAACTCTGAGACCGCACTTCAGTGCAGAAAAGGGAAGTTCTCCCTATCTGCACTGTACAGTGCCATTGAAAGTCTATCTTCGAGCACTCAAAATTTTGAACGTTTGGTCTCGACCATGTAACGTTTGAAATTTTGAGCATTTAAAGATTTGACAGGTACCCTTTGTCTCATATCCTGCAGGAACATCCTCTGAGAGCTTATTTGTTTTCCCAAAAACTCAACTCCTTCAGAACAGTAACTGTGCTTACTAATGGTATTTTTTTTTACTTCCAACTTTTTGTAGTTGCCTTTTTAATCACCAGTTAGAATAAATATAACAAAGACATCCACATTCCTATACATCTACCATCATTTCTGAATCCAAATGGGAAAAAGGGATTGAGGATGGATTGATGGAGTACAGCGTTACAGCTTGTATCAGGAGACATGTTTCAAAGCTCGGGTCTTATCGTATGCACTGTAAGATACTTCATGTTTTGTTATGGTAACATGCCTCATTTCTCTAGATACAGAGCAGTCTGAGAGGGAACCCTTAGCTCATAAATGTGGAAAATGTGACTTTGAGAGTAGCTTAGTAGATTATTTACATAAAATTCCTATAGACAGACACAGAAAACAGAGCATTCGTATGACAACTTCTCCTCATTTTGGGTTAAATAGGCCCCAGGAGTATATATTTAGGGCACAACAGATGAAAAGGTGATTGTAGAGCTGTCCTAATCATCACCACCATAAAGCGTTGTCACAAAAAAAGGAGTATGTGTGTCTTGATGGTCTGCAGGCCTAAAACTCAGTATGGAGTGCTGTAGCAAAAAATCTGTCACTCTTCCACTTCTACAGCCCTTCCTCCAGACTGTGGATATGTATGACACCAGTACCATTTGATGAATATCCATGTCTGTGTTTTCTAGTGCTTATCCTGAAAACTTCTTCTAAACATAAAAGTACATCAGATACTCATCTCTTCTCTTATAGATGGTCTCCAATGACTTAGGTCCTTCACTGAGTCCAGATTCCCGACATCTCAATCAGGCAGCCAATTTCTTATAAGCTTAAATTAAGAGAAAAACATCCCTAGGAGATAACATTTAACTAAACCCATTCATCCATAACCCATTTTCCCATTTTTTCCATGAGGTTGTGGTGCCACTTTAGTAGTGACTGACAATCATCTAGACCCAAGGTTTAAATTGCCAGGTAGCTAGCCCTGCCACGGTAACATTTAGCTAAATGACAGGAAAAAAATAATGAGGTGGTTAATTTCATTAACTGGTAAATATACTGTTGGAAGTCATATAAATGTGGTGTTTCTGCTCATACAAGAAAAGTATTGTAAAAAAGTAAGTACTACAGTATATTTTGCTGATATGCAGATCAATTTGCCATATTTTATGAGTCCATCTGAAACATTTAATTTTATTATTATTTTTTTAATCACAGCAGTTGAAATAACCTCATATGTGTTAAGATACCAGTCCAGGTTGCAATAGATATTACAGAATACTGTTCAGAATATCACAGGAATATTCTGGATATTGTGAACTAACTCATTAAAATGTGGTTTAGCTCATCTAGTTTAGTTCTGTATGTTCTGTCTTTCTTCATTCTTGCTCACCTGCACAGAATCTGCATCTTTCAAGTTGAGGCTTTGCAAATATGTGAAATCAAATTCCAGCCAACCGTTTAAAAATAAATAAATATAAATGGATTCTAACTAAGGCTATTCATTCACATATTAACCCTGACTAACTTCTGATGCCACATCTTCTTTCTCCATTTTTTTCCCACGTTGTACTAAAACTAAAACTACATTGCTTATCTCCCCAAAGCAGTAACTGTAACTACTAAAATTATATTATCCATCTGTACAAATAATTTCCTTTCTGTATTATAAACTACCTCATGTGTGATACTGTAAAAAGTCTTGTTTTATCCAGTATGTATTTTTTTTTTATTTAGTTATTTAGTTTTTTTATTTAATTTAATCTCTGCTCTTTAATACTATATCTTGGTATTTTTGTTAAATCTTTCTATTACTTTGTGATAGTATTGTTGTTTAAATTCTATTTTGGAGCTTTTCTCCCCAGGCCTCTACTGAAAATGGAAATATATCCAGTTAGACTAGCCTGGTAAACAAATGTAAAATAAATAAATAAAATCAAATAAATTAAAAAATATAAAAACAGTGGCTGTAACTACTAACCCTGAAGTAAATAAAATGGGATCCTTACTAAACCTGTGCACATACAATAAGAATGGGTACTTACATATTATTGCAACCAGGTTCCAAATGTGTCAATGTGCCAACCTAAAGAAATATTCTCGCTAGGCAAACACTGGATGCTGGCATTCACCAATGGCCTGAATGAAGCACCACAAGTTTTTTAGATAACACAATCCTTCAGACCTCGAAAGAGAACAAAACAGAAAAATCCTTTTGCAAGACAAGCGACACAACTGCACGTAAACAGCTGGCAACCTGATCACAAATACACAACAAATCACCCATACGTCACCACAAAAAAAGCAGCAGCATCCAAAAAAAAGAAAGAAAAGCAAAGACAACAATACCCCACCAAACACACACCTACATCCACACAGTATTTCTTTACAACAGTCCACGACCCCCTCACATCAAGCAAACAAACTGGAAAAGTAACAACTGTATCATAACTATGGGAAATCCACATCACAAATGTCTTAGCAGCAATGCATCAATGCAAGCAAAATAAAACATTAGAAATGCTTCATCTCAACCCAATAAACTGCACTGTGCCGACCCAAACTCATACCTTTTCCTTCACAAACATCTATAAACGAGCATAACAAGGCAGTACAAAAGAAACAATGAATACTAATCAAAAGTAGTCATTTCCACTTGCTGTTTTTCGACAAGATTTTCAAACAATTTAAGAACATTACGGATGGCACTTTAGATGACATGAAAGTACCACATCCTTATTTTATTTAAAATAAGATTAATATTTCATTAATATATATATCTTTCCTCCTTATTATAAAATAAAACTTAGAAAGTTGGAGCATGTTTGGCTCCCAAGAGTATTTCTTTAGGTCGGCACAGTGCAGTTTATTGGTTTGAGATGAGATGAACCATTTGACACATTTGGAACCTCGTTGTGGTAATACATAAGTACCTAAAAATGTTTTTGGACACCCTCTCTGGTTGTAACTATAACAGTATTCCAAAAAGACTTGCATAAACTGCAACTAGCTGAAAGAGTTTGTTCTAAGAATGCAACCAGTGATTAACATATGTGATTGAGGATGTGAAATATTTTTACTTTCTGTCTAGTTCCACTAATGTTTAACCTGCAGTTGAGGCACATCTCCACAGGTCTGTCAGTAGTTTTATCCCCTATAAGCAGCACCACTGCTAACTGAAGCACTAACCTGCTGTCTTTTTCACACCAAAAATAAATGTACTGAAAACACATCAAACAAATACAGGTGTATGCTAACCTAATAGCTCAAAGAACAACATTTCAGAACTAATTTACCAGTAGGATATAATTTTATTTGCAGCATTAGGTGAGATAAAATTTGCAGCAATAGACACTAGAAACTTTAAGGATAAAGTTCTGGCTGAAATCTCTGTGATGCAGTAAATAAAACACATACTCCCATGCAGAGAAATTATTTACTCTTGGGAGCAGGTGATATCCAACTGTAATAACGCAATTAACATGACCAAAGAATGTATTTGAAGAACTGTTTTACACAATACATAGTTGCTTGAAGGTGTTATCGTTTTTGATGAGTTTATATTTCTGACCTAGTACTTTACTGTGATGTTGCTTTGTTGTCAAACTATTCATAACTCTAATTCTCCAAAAATGTTCTGAAGAAAGGATCTCAAACCTATCACAATTAAATACAAAATTACTATCATGGGGAATGTACCCAAACACTGTTTCTTTATTAGGCAGAGGTTCACCATCCTCTCCTAGACAGTTCCACAACTACAGGCAGGTTATCTTGTGTTTCATTTCCAGTGTTCAAGGAGCATATTCTGCATTCCCAAGATTCACAGCACATAACAGTGATACCAGGTATGGAGATGATGACCCTCCCATTATATATTTCTCATTCTAACTTGTTATACCTTTCATTGTCTCTGATTTTTGCCTTATAAAATTGTAGATTTTTCTGGCAAATTACTGAGGATTACAGTCAGTCAGTCAGTCAGTCAGTCAATAGTACCAGATGTTAGTTTCATACTTCTAATGGTTCAGAAAATGCATGTTATTCAAAGCCTAGTAGTATATAAAAATTGTCACTGATATTGGGCCTTGGTCCCCCATACCACCACCATTAAAGAAGCTTAGAGTTATGCAGATTTGTGTCCAGTGTCTACTAAAACATCAAGACATTTAAGGTAGTTGTTTTTGGTGGTTAATCTATTTGTGGATCTAGATCAATAGGTCAGTTTTCTGGTGCCATTAGACAGTTTCCAATAAATTATGGTAAAAGTTAAAACTATCCTGATCTCTCAAGAGAAGGAATTACCATTCATGAGTAAGCCAGCAAAGCACCATTATACTGATGCACACGTACCTCAGGGAGAAATCTTACCTACTTGGTTTAAGAAAGTTACAGGAAACTGTAACATACATTCATGTTCTATTCTGATAATGTACACATATATTAACAACATGGAAGTCAAGCACCCACAAAGTTTTTAGCACTACCAACATGCAGATTAAAGATATATTTGTACTCCCTGAGACTGACAGCCAATCATGCTATGATGGAGGAAATAAACTGCACTGTAAGAGAGCATGTGGTTTACTGGGTTAAATATTTTGTTCATTTGTTATCATATTAATGGTGCTCACAAATAGATTGTGTTTATCGTATCATATATGCCTAGAGCTTTAAATAATGGCAGACTCTCTCTCTCTCTCTCTAACTCAGGCTGAGAGTTACCTTTTCTTGCACAATGTTCAGACATGCTTGGAGAGAAAGGTGGACTGTATTATTTAGATTATTAATGTGTATGCAGATTATGTTAGCATTAAAACAGTGTGCTTTCTTCATTTTGGTAGGTCCAATATTTCTTAACCTGTTACAAACTAGCTAAAAGACTGCTCTGGTTTTTAAATCAGCATTGTCACTTAAACAATGTGTCTCTGCATGTTCTCACTTCTATCAGCAGATTATAGTTTTCTTATGAAGTATAACCTGCAAATTTAATTTCTTCATTGAAAATAGTAAACATTTAGAGACTGAGTTATAATAACCTCACTAAACGTGATGAAATCATGATCTTATTATCACAGTGACTCACGGTATGCTTATAAATCTATGGACGTATTTCTAATAGAAGTTTTATGAACAATAATACTAATCTGTTTCTTTGCTTTCTGCTTACAATGGCAAAGCATCGGTTCTTAGTGATCATTTTAGTGATCATTTAAGGCAATTGTGAATGGACAAAGGGCTGTAGTGCTGATAGCATTGGCTACCCTGTCTCAGTCCTTATAAACAGAGCAGTCCAGGATTCTTATGTTCACACTCTCTGGAAAAAGTCACATTATCTGTCTGCACAAAGGAAGAAATTCAACAGACATTACTAACTTTAAACCTATATTAATTTTATTCCCACTCTCCAAAATACTGAAAAATGTATTAAAAAATTATTGCTAAACTATCTCCTGCAGGAAGAACTCCTATTCCCCACAGAACATGGCTTCCTTCCTTCCCATAGTACTAGCACTGCCCTTCTTCCAACCTATATAGATACTGTCAAAGCTAGAGATAATGTCAAACTATTTTTCTCCTTATTTCTAGACTTCACCCTCTCTGCATTCCTCCCAGTCACCACAAGGTTCTTTGGTCCACTCCTCTAACATTCTCATCAACACCCTCCACAAATCCACACAACAGGCCTCCCTTACAGAATATGCAGATAGATCTGCAGTCATTTGCACATATGACAATGTGGCACACCTCCTAAAAATGACTCAGGAAGCTTTAATAGCAACTGAAACATGGCTTTGTAACTCACAGCTCATTGATAACCCTAAAAAATAAAATAAAAGTAATACTTTCCCCCTCCCTCTCCCATGAAAAAACAAATTTTGAAGTCCTATATCTCATGATAATACAACTATTGAAGTCACTTCTTATAGCAAATTCTTAGAGATAGTGGATGATCATCTTAAATTGGATCTGCCAAAAGCTTTCTCACTGATGCAACCAAAGTTACACTTGACACTACTTATCTCCTCCCCACACTTCTTTATGGTACTTCCATCCTTACTTACCTTCAGGCATAACAAAAATCGGTACTTACGTATTATCGCAACCAGAATTTTGCAGTTGCGAAAATCACATGCTGGACTGAAAACGAGTGCTGAAAATGCCATAAGGTGTTATTTTACATTCTTAGTAAGTAAGAATAACTTTGCATTACATTCAGGAAGACAAGCAGTTGAAGAAATTTTCTTCCTGTTTGGTGCACACACGCACGCTTCAATTCTCACATACTGTTAAAAGTTGTTCTGCAGCTTTTCTTTTATGAAACAAAAATGAAATTAAAACATGAAGTATTGGTTTAACTGCATGCATTTTATTTCTATGCAGTGAAATACATTTACTGAAGCTTCTTGTCATATTTCCAAATGTACCTAATTTCAAGACAAGTAGCAAAACCTTTAAGAAACCGTTCTTGCTGATAATAACTACATAATTCCTTACATCCCCCTGTTCTTGCCTGTTGAACATTACATAGCTTTGCAGAATGGTGAGTTTTTTGTACCAACCTGATTTTCCATTTGAAGAGTAAACAAGGTAAAATTTCAGTAGATCCACCCAATACACACACACACACACACACACACACACACACACACACACACACACACACACACACACACACACACACACACACACACACACGCACACAAACACAGACGAACTATAACTGATTGACCAAACGACTAGAAAAGATGACCCATAAATCATTTGCTACTTTTTCATGTGAAGCAGAAACGCGAAAGACTGTTTCAGAAAAGTAAAATCTTACAACCTGCACATTTACTATGGGGGACAAAAACACTGAGATAGCTGGTCAAAATATTTCAGATAAAATAAAATTTGAGTACTGGCCATGAACATAAGGATGGCATATTCCTGATTAACATAGCCTATTTTGCGCTTGTAATCAGGAAGGCAGGATCTGCCATGCGCTGCATGCAGCAAGTATGTAGTTCACTGGCAAAGTGAGACATGCCAGTCGGGACTCCAAAATTTGGCAGTTAGTCCTCTCCCTGCCTCACACCATGCGTGCCACAATTTTACTTACTTACTTACTTACACTCCCTTTTCCAGCTTAATAGACCTGTTGTCTCAGACATGGGACTAAATTTGCAACCGCGAAAATCTGGTTGCGATAATACATAAGTACCCAAAAATCAAAACTTGAACAATGCTGTAACAAAGTTGCTAAATTTGCAGCAAATTCCTCTTTAAGAATCCACCACTGTACAGCAATAAAAAGCATTCATTGGTCTACCCCATTAACTAACATATACACAGCTTCTTACCACCTATGAAATTATCCAAAATCCTTCTGCTTGTCCAGCACCAAATAACATTCTACACAACTGTGTTCCTAGTCGATCATTACGATCCATTAACCAAAAACACCTGTCTGTTCACAAACCTTTCAAATCTACCAGTCATTGCCTGTACTTGTACCATATTGCTAAGGCTTGGAATACCTTATCTCTATCCATCAGGTCAATACCCTCCCTTCCATCCTTCAAAACCATTCTGAAAGATGTTCTAGCCAAAAGCTGGTTCAGTTCTTGCTTGACACCAGGATAAACGATATCCCTAAATATACCTGATCATCCTTACTCTCCCTCCTTCACTCACTTCCTTACTTCTGTCAATTTCTCTGTTCTGGCTTTCTCTCTGAATATGTATAAGCCTACTTCTCTCTCACTTTGTATTGCAATTCCTGTTTGTACTATACTAATTTATATTATAACTATATTTATAATATATAACTATATTTAATTTCTCTATAAACTGGCTAAATTTTTTTCTAACTATTAAATCATTGTCATATAATTGTATCTATTCTTAACTAATGTTTTCATATTATGCCTAATTTAGTATAATTATTTAAACAGTATTTCTTTTTTGTATTATTTTTTAAACACTGTAAAATTATTGTTCTTAAAATGTTGTGTAATACTTTGGAGCTTTTCTTCCTGGGCCTTCACTAGAATGGGTACCTAACCAGTTGGACTTTCCCGGTAATCATATGTCAGTAAGTGAATAAATAAATAACTAAATAATATTCTGGCCATCGATGTACATAGATTCTGAAATATTTTTTTTCAAAGTTGATTTTTTTTCATTATATAATTTTCTACTGAAAATTTTTTAAATCATGTAAAACAAAACTTTGTACTGTACATAATAAGTTTTGTTAGATTTTATGAATATAAATCTGAAATTAATTATGTTGTAAATATGCTGAAAGAAAAAGGAATCTGCTGAATGGACATTATTCCCTTACAGACTCAAGGCATGATATATGCAATAACAAAAATGCAAAATCTGCTTTTAAAGAACAATGACATGTTATTCTGCATGGAAAAACAGGATGGCACAAGAACAGATGTTTTACAAAGATCCAAATAAAATACAGGATGTTCACACTGTCAGAAAAGCTGATCTCTGACAATGTGTTTTCTCAAAATATGTTTTCTTCATAAAAAACAGGATATGCTTATCAGCATTGACATAAGAACACATGTTTCTATACACAGATTCAAATAGAATACAGGACAATGTGTTTTCTCAAAAATATGTTTTTCTTCATAAAAAACAGGATATGCTTATCAGCATTGACATAAGAACATGTGTTTTATACAAAGATCCAAATAGAATACAGGACAATGTGTTTCCTCAAAAATATGTTTTTCTACATGGACATCAGGACACTGTTACAGGATATTCACACTGTCAGAAAAGCTGGTCTCTTACAAGACATTGTTAAACAAGGAAGTTTAGTATTGTTTCTACAGGATAAGCAATTCTCCAAAATATGTTTAAAAAGAGTATATAAAGAGCTGTATAAATCCAGTTGTTTAGGGATATGGTAGGAACACATTTGGTGTTCTGAGGTAAATGTTATATCTCTCACATCATCTGTACTATATGAGAAGTAAAGTTGGAACAGTACTTTTAAGCTGCAACGTTTGTCTAGTTTTATTTATTATAAAAGTTATTGGTTACTGCTCTTAAAGACAAGTGCTGCAAAGTATATTCTCTCATCAGTGTATATTCTGCAAGTTTCTGTATGCAACAGATTGTGAATGCAAATATAATCAGACTTTGATATATAATATTTTTTCAATGGCGAGCCAGGCAGGAGTCGAACCTACAGTCCCTGTATAAGAGGGAGGGGCACTTTCTCAGTTTTGCACTGACTGTATAAACAGACTGTGACAAGGGTCTGAAATAAAGCTACATAAAAATAAATAATAAGGGTCTAAAATAAAGCTACAGGAAAAAATATCTCATTCCTTCTTGACAATACTCTTTTAGGGAGAGGAAAAAACAGGTATTAGTGTATTAGAAATACTGGTAAACTGGATTAAACCTGACAGGATAAGATATTTTACAAGTTGTTAATAGCTATCATAATGGTTATTATTGTATTGTTTAGCATTAAATTGTATTTACAACCTGTTAAATTGCAAAGCTATACAAGAGATGGTTTAAAAACAAGAGATGGCTTAAAATTGATTACAGCTATACAAAGAGAGTAAAAAATGAACAAGATTGGTCACTATTTTTATATGTTTTTGGCAAAACAATGTTGGTATAAAAGCATGAATATTTTTAATAATTGCTGAGTATGTAGTTTAAAATAACATGACATATGCATTTGGTATCAATTCCACTAGATATTTCTAAAGAGACAAACATTTTCCAAGATTTTGCTTAATATTAATGTTATTAAATTTGTAAGATTAGACTAAATGTACTTTATAGTCATTGTATGTACAAATGCAGAAGAATTCAGTACAAATGAGATTAATGTCTAGTAATAAATATGTGTGAAAACCATATTTAATAAAAAATGGGTCCAGGGTACCTACTAGATTGAAATGCATAAATAGCAAACAGTCTGTGTAAATACATACTGTAAAGAATACATCGTGATAAGTTCAAAAGTAATTTGTCAAGTTGTAATTGGTTTTACCCCAGTAAATTGCTTTCAAATATTTATTATCTAAGCCCAGTTCAGTGTTTTACCAAGATGTTATTGAGCAGTTCAAAGACATGACCACAATGTTATGGTTAAAATGACATTGAAATTGTGTGTTTTCAGTAGTGTATAAATGCTTGCAGTAGCACATGGTTACTGTCTCTTATAGTTAATTCAACAGTTGCAAAGAGTTAATGAAACAGTTCTAAGTCATAAATTAAATTCTGTGATTGCAAAAGAATAAATTGATCATGTTAAAAAAAAAAATAATAACATTAAAGCAGACACAGCTCATAACTGATAAAATATTTTCACAGAATGGTCTGCAAAAGAAAAAGTTGTTAAATACATTCAGTTTTGGTAGTAATACTTTAATATCATTGTATTAACTATGTAAAATTGCATTTTGATTTGTAGTATCAAACTAACGGTTTGTTTCTTGTGTTTTCTATATAAAATGTTTTGAGTATGTTTAAAAACAGAGGGAATTGTTAGATTTTATGAATATAAATCTGAAATTAATTATGTTGTAAATATGCTGAAAGAAAAGGCTTGCTTAAATGCAGAAACAAAGTTTAAGTAAAATGTGATCAGCAGTCATACTAAATGACCATGGCTTGGAAAAGGAATCTGCTGAATGGACATTATTCCCTTACAGACTCAAGGCATGATATATGCAATAACAAAATGCAAAATCTGCTTTTAAAGAACAATGACATGTTATTCTGCATGGAAAAACAGGATGGCACAAGAACAGATGTTTTACAAAGATCCAAATAAAATACAGGATGTTCACACTGTCAGAAAAGCTGATCTCTGACAATGTGTTTTCCTTCATAAAAAACAGGATATGCTTATCAGCATTGACATAAGAACACATGTTTCTATACACAGATTCAAATAGAATACAGGACAATGTGTTTTCTCAAAAATATGTTTTCTTCATAAAACAGGATATGCTTATCAGCATTGACATAAGAACATGTGTTTTATACAAAGATCCAAATAGAATACAGGACAATGTGTTTCCTCAAAATATGTTTTTCTACATGGACATCAGGACACTGTTACAGGATATTCACACTGTCAGAAAAGCTGGTCTCTTACAAGACATTGTTAAACAAGGAAGTTTAGTATTGTTTCTACAGGATAAGCAATTCTCCAAAATATGTTTAAAAAGAGTATATAAAGAGCTGTATAAATCCAGTTGTTTAGGGATATGGTAGGAACACATTTGGTGTTCTGAGGTAAATGTTATATCTCTCACATCATCTGTACTATATGAGAAGTAAAGTTGGAACAGTACTTTTTTTGTCTAGTTTTATTTATTATAAAAGTTATTGGTTACTGCTCTTAAAGACAAGTGCTGCAAAGTATATTCTCTCATCAGTGTATATTCTGCAAGTTTCTGTATGCAACAGATTGTGAATGCAAATATAATCAGACTTTGATATATAATATTTTTTCAAGTTTCATCTAAGATTTACTAAATATTCTCAAAGCCTCATTCCTCTCATCCCTTGCAAAACAAGTTTCCTGTCCCCCTGTTTACCCTGCCTTCTTTGTATGGATCTCAGGGCCATAAACTATACTTAATTTCCTTACTCTTCTTCCCACTTTTTGCCGTAAGATGTTGTCTGTCACCCCCTACTCCATATTCCCTAAATCCTTTTATCATACTTGCAGCCTCTTTATAGTTTCATTAGTTCAGCTTGTTGCTGTATTTCTTTTTTCTCACATTGCCATCAACATCATACCTACTACCTCTAGGCCTTCTTGCCTACTCTAGCTTACCCCCGTCAATCAGCCTTAGCACCTTCTTCCCAGTTGCATCTTCCACCCCCATCCCAGCATCTTACTACATCACTCCTAACTTCACATTTCCACAATATGTGATTATAATTCATCCCCTCTGCTCTGCACCTCCAGCACTTAACATACTTATTAAAGGCTTTCTCCTCCTCAGGGTGCATGGTATCTAATAGCACCAGTGAATTAATCACTTCTGCATGTCAGATATTGGTCCTGCCACCTGCATTTCTCTACAAACTACCGCTATTTATTGTACCTGCATTGCCCCTATTCTGCATGGCATATCTACTGGTTCATTTAAGCTTCCACTACCTCCTCTCAGTTTTCTGTCTCCTTTCTCGCTGTAGATCTTTCCTGTACTCCTTTTCCTCTACACCACACCTCCTTCAGCACTTTGCCCTTCTTCCACCTTCCCTCATGCCTTCTTCCTTCATTGCATCACTGCAGACCTCGCCTGCCTATACATCATGCCTTCTTCCTTTATTGCATCACTGCAGACCTCACCTGCCTATACATCATGCCTTCTTCCTTTATTGCATTACTGCAAACCTCACCTGCCTATACATCATGCCTTCTTCCTTTATTGCATCACTGCAGACCTCACCTGTCTATACATCATGCCTTCTTCCTTTATTGCATCACTGCAGACCTCACCTGCCTATACATCATGCCTTCTTCCTTTATTGCATCACTGCAGACCTCGCCTGCCTATACATCATGCCTTCTTCCTTTATTGCATCACTGCAGACCTCGCCTGCCTATACATAATGCCTTCTTCCTTTATTGCATCACTGCAGACCTCGCCTGCCTGTACATCATGCCTTCTTCCTTTATTGCATCACTACAGACCTCACCTGCCTATACATCATGCCTTCTTCCTTTATTGCATCACTGCAGATCTCACCTGCCTATACATCATGCCTTCTTCCTTTATTGCATCACTGCAGACCTCACCTGCCTATACATCATGCCTTCTTCCTTTATTGCATCACTGCAGACCTTGCCTGCCTATACATCATGCCTTCTTCCTTTATTGCATCACTGCAGACCTCGCCTGCCTATACATAATGCCTTCTTCCTTTATTGCATCACTGCAGACCTCGCCTGCCTGTACATCATGCCTTCTTCCTTTATTGCATCACTGCAGACCTCACCTGCCTATACATCATGCCTTCTTCCTTTATTGCATCACTGCAGATCTCACCTGCCTATACATTTACTCTAGATTCTATGTCATCCATTTATTTCATCCTTTTGCCCTGCTCCACTCATGCATCATTTATTGTAGTATTTTCTTGCTACCTCTTCCCACCCACTATCCTCTCATTAATACTCACTAATCTGTTTGCCCACAGTGTATCCCTCCCTCCCCACCTACTTAACCATCCTGTATTTATCAGTCTTCTGTCACTTCTGCATATTTCTCCTACAATATCCCTTTTTGATCACACCCTCCCACCTCTTCTTCCATTCTCTGCCCATTCCAGGGTTGGTTGCCCTCTCACATGCTTCTAGTCCTTCACATTTGCCACCATGAGATACTTCTGAAGATCTTGAGATTCCCATCCACCTCCCATACAGTTGTCACAAAAACATGTCTAACCAGCCAAATAAACATTCATTTTGGTCACCTCACCTCCTCCCCCAGGAGAGGTCATCAAATATTTCAGCCAGTGCATATCTCATGGGTGCATCATACTCATAACTAATTGGATTCTCCCTAAGTACGTCACATACTATCCCTCCATTTGTCTAACACTCCTATAATCTTCCTCACAGGAAGCTCCATTGCCTACTAAACATATTTCAGATTACTCACAATGCAAGATCTTCAAATACTTTGCTTTGTCTTTAAGTCTCAGCTGTAAGTTCTATATTTCTCCTTTACCAAAGAGTACCCACTACCAATTTGATTTCATGATACTTCAACCCTGTGCAATCTGCAAAATATTTAAACTTTTCAAAGACAAACGCATCTAGCTGTAATTAAAAAGTTATCCACAAATAAACCACAAAAATTCACATTCACCATCTCATCCTCCAAGTTCCTCAGTACCCTGAACTCATAAAGCCAAACCTTCTGTCACCAAAAGTAAAAGTGTTATGGACAGTTGGCACCTGTGCCTTAACCTCTTTTCTGACCCCAGATCTGTAGAGCACTCCTAATTTACTGCCACATTTATGCATTGCATATAATATAAGGCTGTAGACCAATTAACATACGTCTCTCTTAAATTGCTTTCCTGTAACATCCTATATATACATCTCATCTGTCCCATAAATTGTAAAATGTTTTCCTTATGTCCACAAGTACCATCACATATCCTTCCAAATTCTGAAACTCCACCCAAGCAATATATTCAAATACCATTCTCCAGTTATCCATTGAAGTCCTCCCTTTAAAAAACACTGCTTGCCCTTTTCTTAATGAACCTTTCATTCATGTTGCCTGACCTTTTATGTATTTATCATGGAGATTGTCTGTAATTCCCAAGGCATCACTACAGCCACTACTTTCCTTGTTGAAGATGACAATTCTGCCCAGACAACATTGCCTCAGTCATGTTCGCCATGGTTATCACTGCCACTTCCTTAAACCTTTTTTAAAGAAATTTCTTTGGGAATCATCCTCTCCACACCATTAGCTCCATTTTAAATTCTCTCTCTCCTGTCTAACCTTATTCTTTCTAAATTTCCTATCCAGGTTCCTCTTTTCTTCATCATAAAGATATTCCCATTTCCATACCAGTCCCTCTCCTCTCCTCTTCACCTTCCTCCCCATCTCCCTTTCTCTACAGCCTGTCTCAAAGCATTGCAAATATTTCCACTCTCTCTGTCTTCTTACTAATGTTTCTTTCTGGAGTCAACTAGCATGCCCTTTTTCACAAGTACCTGCTTCTTTTGCAGTCTCTGTGCAATAGCTTCTCACCCACTGCCTTCCATACTTGCCACAGGTCTGTTTTCATGTTTAATTCCAGTGCAGCTTTTCCTTTCTCCTCTGCCTCAGCAAGCCTCTGCAACTTCATTCTCCTGTCTACTTTTTTCTCATCCATTCCCTAATTCTCCCCACCCATTCCCTCTGCTCTAATTTGTCACAACTGTATCTTCTTTTCCATTTATTTTATACTCTTGCAATCTCTTTTCTCATCCACCCGCACTCTTGTATTACCTGCCTACTAAACACCACCATCAAACCATCTCAGATCCCTTTATTCTACCACCACATTCTTTTCTACTGCCTCACCCAATGTATCCAACCACATCCTAATCCCCTCCAAATTCCTCTGACATGTATTTGTTATCCACCAACTAAACACCCCAGTTGTTCTGATACTTACATCCAAGTACTTTGCTTTATGTGGAAAGGACAATTACAAAAAGAAAAGTGGTATTCTCTCTGATACATATCTATTCTTCCAATGTGGGTGTTTGTTCCACCGTTGAAGTTATAAATATTGGGCCTCTACATGTGAGGCAGAGATTGCCCCTCAGTGGTCTGTATGATAATTAGAAGAGTGACAAGGCTTTGAGATGGTCATTGTAGTTGTTATGATTTAGGCCCTTGATTTTCTTGTTGAGAAAGAACTGTGGCCATTCAAGTTGTGTAAAATATTTTGAAGGAGGTGTTGTACTCAATGATTGGCCTAATAAGTGCTGAGTTGGGTTAAGCATTGGCATAATGGTTAAGGTGTTTACCTCACAGACATAAGGTACAGGGTTGAATCCTTAGAGGTGCACTGGGTTGCTTTTTACTGTGTTATGGAAAGTGAGCACAGCAGAGTCGCACTGACTAACCAAATGGCTTTAAATTGAAAGTCATTTGGTTGAAAAAAATTGCTAAAAACACTTCTGGTGATCCCAAAAAAAGTATTTTTTTTTCAGGGGAAGCAAGCTCCCCTGCGCCACCTATGAGTAGGGAGATTCCCACACTTCCAATTTATGTATACCATTTATATATACCAAGTCTGAGGTTGTATAACAATGGGGAAAGGTACATCCTGAAAAATCACCAAAACTTCTTTTTGGCCATTACAGCTTGACTGAATAGCATTTGATCAAAAGTAACTTGACACAAACCCAGCGCAGCTACTCTAAGAAGCAACTATTTTCTGTTGTTTTTATCCATGATTGCAGCCTTTTGGTCACTGCTGAAAACACATGACCACAGCCTGGTATAGAGCCATAGACTGACTAATAAATTCATACTTTCACCCTGTGACTCAGGTTTAGCTTCTTCACCACAGAGTATCATAAAGTAATTAAAATGTTCTAAGTGCATCATACAGAGGGTAGTCATGGAATGGTTTCCGCTGGACGTAGGATTTTAGAAGTGTGTCTGAGATGCTTAGTCAGTAATACATAGCCCTGAGAACATGCATTTTGTCCTGCGTCTCATGGTTGCCTTTTTCCCCCTCTGAAGTGGGTGTTGAGTGACTTGTGACTTACCTAAGAGAATAACATTTATGGAAGACCTTTGCTTTCTTTCATTAATGGACACAACATTTTGTACCATACAATGAAAGGAATTACTGTTTAAGTTACAGTTACCTAATAATGTTGTTGTGCTTGCATCACTTGTTACCCTCTACTGAATTCTACATATATGACTACAATAAGAAATGTCACACACAATTATTTTCACAATAATAAATCTAAAAGAAGTGCTTTTCAGTAAATTATTCTTTTTCTTACAACTCTTAAGATTAGGAACTCCCTAGCCTAAACAACCCAAGCCCAATTTAGTTGTAATCAGTGTTGGTATTCTGGTACTGTCTGCCATTGCGTACTTTATGTACACTATTTCATTTTTGCCTGCAAATTTGAATAATACCTCAGCTAATGAGGTGATTATTTAAGATTGAATATTTAACTTTTTTCTTTTCATTCTTTAGCTTTTCCTTCCTTAAACAAATTATTTAGTTAACTTTTAAAAATGTTGTCACAGAGTATTTTGTCAATATTATTGTTTTAAATGTTTTTGTTACTTTGTCGGTGACCCATTGTATTAATGTTAGTTTCTCTTAATTCTGGTCTAAGACTAATTCTCCCAGAATACTTCTATTGGCTGTATAACCAAAAACACAAATCAGACTGTAGCGTGTTGTTTTTTTAGTTTTATGTACTAAAGTCAGTAAATTGGTCATCTGAAACGTGACATTTTGTTGTTAATAGTGCTTCTGCTTGAAGACAGACTTTTAAAAGAAAGCATACTCAGATATAATTCTTAGACACCAGGATACATAGAAAATCCTAGTGCTACAAGAATATATATACATTTACCATTTTACAGTTAGAAAAGAACTAATGTGCTGTCTAAATCATTTACCTTGAGGTGAAGTCAATTCATAGTTGGCATATTTAGTTGGAGGGTGCAGGGGGCAGTCTCTCCATCTATGGCCTTACTGAATGGTTGTTGTCCCAGAAAAATCTTTTTTCCTAGCATTTTGCCTTAACTCTGGGATTGGTAATACATTTGTTATTTTTTGAGAATTTCATCCAAACATGCCTTGTTTCAGGTTTCCTTTTAAACAATGTACCATTACTTATTTTCTTAATAATCAGCAGGATATAATGTCAATAAAAAAACACATTCAAGCTACAGAAAAAACAGTAGTAAAATGCTTAATGTGAAAATTATTTTGATGATACAAAATACAGTTCAGTAATATTTCTTGTTTTACCTTTTTGATTTTAGGGACATGTATCAACATGTGGTATGTCATTCTTTCTTGGTAAAGCAGCCAAAGAAGACAGTGTCATTGTCCAAGTACTGAAGAAACAAGGAGCCATTCCTTTCGTGGCTACGAACATCCCTCAGACCATGATGCAGTAATGTATAATTTATCTTACACTTTTGACCTGCTACAGCCTTTTAAATGTACAAGATTAACACTTTATCTACAGTCATTAGCTCTGGTCTTTATTTTTACTGTGTTAATTGTTTTGCATACATGGAGGCCCACTAGAAGCAAGTGTCCTCTTTCAGGCGCAATATCTGATTTGTTCAGATTTACACTGTTTAAAAAGGACAAATTAAAGGAATATAAATTAGGACTACAGAATGAAGTGTTTTCATAGTTGATGGCATGAGGTATTTAGCCAGAATACATGCAAAGAATACTGGCAAGAAACATAAATTAAAATGTACCAAAATGTTATGGAAATGCACTGAAAATCACCAATAAATCCAAGAAAAAGTACTGAAACCAGAGCGGAACTCAGTCGAGGTATATCCAAAAGGTTTTTAATGTTCTCGAATGCTAGACCTGACAAAGAAAATCTTTTGACCATATAGTTATGTAGCTCAACTTTAAAAACTTCAACACATTTTATTTTCCTAATAAGAAAAAAAATTCTCCCTTTATTTACATGTAGAATAACTTTAAAAGCTTCAAAACATTACATTTCCCTAACACAAGAAAAGATATTCTGGATTGCTGTTGCAGTGTTGCTGTCAGTGGACCATTTCATCCTCCACTTAATAACACAGGGTTTCCCCTTATGTCTCATTCTGGATTCTTTAAGATTAAAAATTGGGCTTACTTTCCTCAGACCCATGCAGTGGAACAAATATTCATATAGTGACATTAAATGGTATGATCATATCATCACTTACTTTCCCGTAGAAAGACAGAATAAAAGTTTGTGTTTTTATTTTAGTTTATTTGTTATACATGACAACTCAATAGCCACATGTGCCCCTTTTCAGGATCAACACAAGAGCAATGTTGGTTGAATTAAATGTTCAGAATCATACAGAAGGAAAATGGAAGCTGGGGGGGGGGGTTCAAACAAACACAGGACTACAGGATGAAACACCTTAGTAGCTGACAGCCTTAATCCTCTTCAACATATGGCTAGAGATTCAGCCAATCAGCTTTTTTAACCTCTCCTCTAAGAGATAAAAATAGAAGCCATTAGTATGTTTTGTACACTTGACTAGAAAGACAGTACACTGAAGCTGCATATTCCAACATAGGTCTCATACTGTTGAGCACCAGAAGAACAAATTGGGAAGATGCTGTACTTAGGCTTCAGTTACCATCACACTGCAATCCCGAGTACTAATCCCTTTTTTCAGTTTACTGACAAGATTACCAATCACTGGAGATCCTACTAACCACTTTTGTAGACCCAGTTAAGTATTGGTATTTCCCATTTACTGCTGCTGAGCGAAGACATAGAGAACATTGTTTCCTAACCTTCTTAGAGTCTACTGATCACTGGAAGGCTGCTTCTTAACAATCAGTTTAGTATTAGCACTACTATTTTGCTACTGGGGAGAGAATGCACAATGCCATTGATTTCTGACTGTCCCTCACTGGCAGTATGTTAAGGACTTCTTTGATTACTCTGGTTGCTATTTCACTGGAAAATTATTAATTTTAAATTTTGGAACATTTTTCTGTCTGCATGTCTATTGTGCTGACCTGATGCACATGCTACCCAGGGCTTTTACCAGAAGATGGCTACAACAAGCTTACAGACCCCTGTAACACCTGAGTTAAGACTGCTGATTACCAAAGAGCGTGTGACCCACTTTTCAAGAACAAGCTTTAGATCAGTGCCAGTATTTTGCTGCTGGTGAGAGAAGGAACAGAGGAACATTGATTTCTACCCACATCTAGTTATAGTGAGATCAGCACTAGCAGTAGCTAGGTGGTAACCAATAGCCAAATCATCACTATTCAGCACTCTTGGCAAACACTGCTTAACTCGTTCCATACTTTTTGCAGTTATATCTCACCTTTTCCTACAGTGTATGTGGAACCCAACACTGGGTTAAACTGAAAGCTCACAAAATTTCTTTGTTGTGCACAGTGTGTTGAATTTTAACTGACTAGATTATTTTGGGACCAGTGCCTCGAGGTTGCACTGGTGGACACACTACAGTCCTATTCAGTTACTGCTTAATGACTGCTCTGCTGTTGCAGGCTATCGCTGTTGTGGCCAGTGCCATTGACTGCTCTGTCATGTTTGCAAGTATCCAGAGTTGTGCAAACACCTGCAGCTCTACAAATCAGCTGTATAAAGCTAGCCGTTCTTTCCTAAGAACTGGTGATCTTTCTGTGGTAAAAACCCTAGCTATTGTGCCCTGTCCCCAGCAGCTGTGAAACTTATTGACTGTTCACCTCTTTTATCAGTTGATAGTACAACCTACAAGAGATGTAAGTATTTAGGAAGCATGGTCACTCTGGTAGCATAGAACGATAAATCCTGATCCTATCCCAGGTGAGCCAGGTTTAATGGCTTGGGCATCTGACAGAGCAATAAGTGAGGCTGGGCATGCATATCTTGGAGGGGTGGGATTTCTCTGGGCTTTGTCCTATGTGACCTGATGGAGCCTATGTTTCTGAGGCTGTAAGCCATGACTGCCCTATGGCTAGGGTGGGCACATGCTCATGTATGCCTCCCATGTCCACCCAGGCTACTAATGTGATATCTGTGCAAGGGGCAGGGATATTAGGCCATGAGAAAATACCTTGCCATCTCTAGTATGACAGTCTCACTTGATCGCTCCATGTCACAGAATGCTTGCAGATGCATCTGTCCAGGGCTCTGTCATGAAGTAAGCACTCCATGGGCAGGGTACTCTCTCATTAGTGAGAAGTTCTGGTACAGGTCACACTACGGAGTCTGTGAGAAGTGTGAGGAACGGTGGAAATGGATTATTGGTTGCAAGTACAGGGGTCTGAGTTCAGTGGTTGTGAGATGAAAAAATACAGCAAAAAAAAAAAACAATTAGAAACACGGAGGCAAATTTCTCACATCAGGCCACCAAGAATGATGCCTAGATACCAAGACAAAATAATAGACTTTAACAACTGGCTGTGCAATGGTGTCATTTTTAAGGTGATCCAGTATGTATTAGCCTAGGATGAGATGGTAGATAAGACTTCATGTTTCACTAGGGATGTCTTTCATCTGACATACAAGGGCTTCCACATACTAGTTAAAGCCTTTGCTGCCCGCATAGCACCTTTTTTAGGCAAAGCCCCCCCCCCCGGACATTCCAGGATAGTAAACTGAAACTCAAATTTAGACAACATCATGGTGACACTTCTCAAAGTTAGGAGTCAAAATAGAAGGATGCCAGAACTTGCCCCCCCCCCACGCATTTAAATTTGTGTAGTTACGGAGTCATGGTTTCAGTGTTATGAGAAAACTCCCTCTATACTAGGGTTTAGTGCCGATCATGCCTTCAGGTCTTAAGGTAACTGTGGGAAGTATCTGTGTTTGTCAGAGCCTCAAATTACCAACAGTCTTAACTTGGAGCTTCTAGAGATCCAAAGCACTCATCTCTTGAGCTATTATTTCACTGATAGAGGACTTCGGTAACTCAAACATCGAGTGGCTCACTTACTTCTCTAAAATGTGAATCTTATCATCATTTCTGGAGTTTGTTAATACTAGTGCACTGGAGCAAATTGTAAAACTACCCAGCAGAGGCTCTAATATCCTTAATCGGATCCTTACTAATCCAGCGTCTACTTATAACTCATTCCACATCTACTCATCCCTAGTTAAGTCTGAGCACATATCAGTCATGTTCTCTATCAGGCTTAGTGGTATCACCCCATCACCAAATGAAACCATTTTTAGGCATGTTTAAAGGGGAAAGCTACTTCAGCTTGTAAAAAACCTTGGCAAAATTCCCAATAAACCCCCCCCCCCAAACAAATGAACCCAACAGAGAGTACAGTTCCATTTACCTCTTTAACTAGCACTTAAAGAGCTGCATAGAAAAGTCAGTAAGTATAGACCATAAATATTATTTATTGTTTTTGCTGATAAAGGTAAACTCAGGAATAAATGTCTCTGATATAACTTCCATCTCAATAAACCATATAATAAAAAATATTAATGAAAAGTTGTAAGAAATCTCCATCTACCTACTTCAAGACTGCACAGAAATACTGAAAAATGTCAGTAAGGAACTTAAGAGCACTGTTCAAAAATGTATAGTGGAATATGAGCTTAAGCTTGCTGCAGTTAACAAAGGAAACTATTTTATTTATTTTATTTTACATTTGTTAACCGGGGGTGTCTGTCTGAGCCGAAAAGGCCCTTTTTCAGCAGAGGTCCAGGGAGAAAAGCTCCACAAAGAAAAATTACTGATACATTTAGTTATTTAGACATGATCAGTGTACACACAAATTACAAAAAGAATGTTTTTACAGTGGTATGTGGCACATCAACAGTTATAGTGGAGAGAACAAACAAAAAAAATATTAATTTAAAAATAAAGGTAATTAATAGATTTGTGGTGTACAACTGACATTTGGAACATAGGTAGAATACATACATAGTATACAGGTACAGTACATACATTGTAGATTAGCCAGTGTTTGTGAGTAAGATTGAAAACTATTATCAAGTACTCAAGATTTAGTATGTATACCTTATCCGCTTTCACTAGCCTGGGGAGCAGTCATGGCACTGCCAACTTTGCTTGAGATGTTGCCTGATGAGTTCTTTAAAGGAGGCTTTGGATGATGTGTTTTGAATGCTAGTGGGGACAGAGTTCCATTTTTTAGCCACTGAACTACTATATAGCACATCTCCAAAGCTATTGTAGCTGTTGGTGACTTCTAGTAGTAGTTTGCTTGATGATCTAAGAGGCCTTTTGGCTGAGTGATGTTGTACTAGGTTTTTGAGGGCAGGACACTTATTGGAGACGTAATAGATAGAATGACAGAGGTAGAGCTGATTGTAGGTTAGGAGGTTGGGCAGTTCAAGCCAGTGGAGCTGTCTCAAAGCAATACAGTGATGATTTCTATATGAGCAATTTGCAGCAAAGCGGGCAATTCTGTTATAGCAGGCTTCCATTTTGCTTAGTTCAGTTTTGTTGAGATTAGTCAGAATGGGAGCTGCATAGAGTAGGGTGGATAGAAGCTGGGAGTGAGCAATGGCTGATCCTGCATTGTTGGTAAGAAATGGTTTGATACAATAGAGTGATCCCAGTTTGGCATGTACTTTTTTAATAGTTAAGTTGAGATGACTATCAAATTTTAGGTGGGAGTCTATGGTTATTCCCAGTAGCTTAGCCTGTGCCACTGGAGCGATTGGAGTAGCATTTGTGGAGTAGATAGTGAATTGACTGTTATCAGTGTTTTTGTTAGAACTGGTTATAATCATAAGCTGAGTTTTCTTTGGATTGAGGATAAGTTGGGCTTTGGCAAGGTAGTTTTCAACATCAGAGAATGCTAGTTGAGTTGTTTGCAGGAGGGTGTGAATGTTTTGTGCAGCACAGATTAAGGTAGTGTCATCTGCATACTGAATGATAGATGCATGCTGTGTGGAGGTATGGAGGTTATTTGTGAAGACTGTGAATAGTAGTGGTCCTAAGACAGAACCCTGTGGGACTGCTATAGTTATGGGCAACTGACGAGAGAGAGAATGTTCCCATTTCACAGCATGGTACCTGTCAGTTAAGTAGCCTTGGAACCAGGTAAGAGTGGAATTTGATAGGTGATATTGGTTTAGTTTGTTTAGCAGGATTTGGTGTGAGACTGTGTCAAATGCTTTGGACATATCCAAAAAAAGAGTTGACACCTGTAGGCCTTCATTTTGAGATGGTTTACTGTGTCTGTGAAGCAGAGGAGGGCTGTAGTGGAACTATGGGCAGGTCTGAAGCCATGCTGAGTAGGTGACAGGATGTTGCTGTCTAGGAGATAGTTTAGCATCTGGGTATGGATGCATTTCGCTAGGATTTTAGGCAGGGGGGAGAGTAAAGCAATGGGTCTGTAGTTATTAAGTTCAGTGGAGGTCCCGCCTTTATGTATGGGTGTAACATAGGATATTTTCCAGAGTTTGGGCACATAGTTTTCAACAACTGATCTGTTTATGAGAGTGGAGACTGGGATAGCAATAGCATCTGCTGTGAGTTTCAAGAAATAGCTGTGGAGTAGGTTGGCTGCTGTTGATGAGGTTTTTAGTTTGGAGAGCATGATTTTGATTGAAGTGGTGGAAACTGTTTTGCGGGTACAGCTTGTATTAGTGTTATTTGTGTTGGGGGGGATAGTGAGGAAGGAACTCTCCTGTGATACTAAGGATAGAACTGAGTTCACAAAGTGGGAGTTGAATTGTGTTTCGATGGGAACTTTAGTGTCAGGGGTGGTTGGTTTCGGGGTAGCCTTTTGGGTGGATTTTAGTAGCTGGTTTACATTTTTCCAAAATTTTGGAGGGTTGTGTTGGTATTTAGTTTGTAATGTTGTGTAGTAGGATTTTTTGTCCACCCTAATGCATTTTTTTGCACGGTTGCGCAGTTCTTGGTACTTATTTAGATTTTGTGTTTCTTTGCTTTTTTGATAGTAAAGCCAGACAGTGTCTCTGGACTTGAGGATTTGTTTGGTTTCTTTACTGAGCCAGGGGCTTGTAGAGGTTCTAACCTTGATTTTGCGCAATGGAGCGACAGTGTCTAGGTGTTGTAGAAATGTTTTGTTGAAATATTCTACAGCCTGGTCAAGTGGGAGGGTGTTTAGGGGGGGTCCAGTCACAGTTACAGAGTAAAGTGTTGAGGACCTCAAGAGCAAATTTTTTTGTGTTTCTAGTGGATATATAGTTAGTGGTTTTGCATATGCTTGTTCTACTATGTATAAAGTATATTATGTTGTGGTCACTTGTGTGAGGGCACAATGTGGGACTGTTAGTTAGGACCCAGTCAAGGATGGATTCCCTTTTAGTTTTTTTATCACATCTAGCTGGAATTTGGACTAGCTGCTGGTAGCCATGGAAATTTATTAGATTACTTGGTGGTTCTGATATACAGGTGAACCAATCTAGGTTGAAGTCCCCCAGAATAAGGGTTTCTTGTGAGTATGTGGAAGAACACCAGGATAAGAAGTCTTCAAAGCTAGCAGGTGTATTTCCAGGTGGAATATAGATCACAATTGTGGTGATGACCTTTTGAGGGTGAAGTTGAAATTGTGAGATAAGTATGTCCCAATTATTGGGGGAGGGGTAGGAGTTTGGTAATTGATGGACAGTTAAGTTGGACTTGTACAGTAAGGCAGTTCCACCCCTTTACAAAGTGGTCTGTCTTGTCTAATGATATTGTAGCCGCTAGGGAGAACATCTGAGTTAGCTATGTTTTTATTTGGCCAGGTTTCTGTTAAAGCAACTATATCTGGGGAGTAGTGTGCTATTGTGGCCTGGAGTTCAGGTATTTTATTTTTGATACTTCTAATATTAATATTTAGCATTAAAAGATGTTTGGTTTTGCTGATGTTGTTGATTTGCCCAGGGATGAAGAAAGTGGGGGTGTTATGTTCTGACATTTGTGTTGGAGCAGTTTGAGTTGGACAGGATGGAGTTGGGCTTGGGTTGGGGTGGATATCCCCACTTATGGTGAGCCTGGTGTTAAAATGATGATACAGATGTTGGAGTTTGGTGAGGAGTGTGAGAAAGTATTATGTTTTTTTGGAGTAGGAATGAGAGCATATGTGTTTAGTTCTGAATTGGTCCGTTATGTTGTTCTTGAACAATTGTGAGCAGGCATTATTATAATGTGCGATGTCTGTATATGAGAATGCATAATGTAGTGTTGTGCTGCTAAGTTTAAGGATATTGCTAGAGTGATAACTTGTGGTGTTGTAAAGAATTATGAGAAGACAGACTAAACTTAGTTGTGTGATAGTCGTGGTTATAAAGTTTAAGTTGGTTCTAGGTGGGGGATCTGAATACGAATTATAGGGTTGCACTATATGTAGATGGGGAAGTAGTGTGGGTGATGTAAGAAAATACATCTTTCTTCATTTTTGTCAGGAATTTAAGAGATACTGTCCAACAATGCACTGATTGCATCGATAAGTTTCACACACTCTGATTCCAAGCATATAGCCAATCTGTTAACTAATATTTAGTGTTAACTTTACCCCACCTGCCCGCATTGTTACCACCGTCCTTGAAAATTTAGTTTCCCCAAAATCACTTCATAACAGGTCTTAGAATTCCTTTGAAAGTAATACTTTCATGTGACCAGATAATGTATCAGGCTGAATTTTCATCAGTGCCATGTATTAACTATCTGAGCCTCTAGTTAAACTGTTCAACCTCTGCCTGCCCACAGGATTTGTGCCTGATGCTTGGAGAGAAGCCACTGTGACTCCCTTATACAAGGGTGGCCCTTTTACAGACCTGGGTAATTAGAAGGCCATCTTTATGAACCTAGTAAGCTTCTTTGAAACTGTTGCAGGGGCTGTGGACAGTGGTCACTCAGTGCATGCTAATCTCTGTTTTCTTTCTTCTTTTTTTTTTTTTTTTTAACAATTCTCCCATGCTGGTATTACTGAAAAACTAGACATAATGTAAACCCTTACATTGTTCGTTGGCTTATAAACTGGATATCCAGCAGACCCCAAGTTGTGAATGCTGCTTTTACCCACTCTGATGTCACATTGTTATTAGTATCACAAGGATCATTTCTGTGCCCTTTTGGTTGAATTTCTACCAGTGTTTTGAGTTTCTAATACCATGACAGGAATGGACCCTAATTTCATACAGGGTTGCTGTTTTTAGTTAGACTTGTTATCTCTACTACTAGTGGAACTTCCAGGTATTTGTCTTCTACATTTCTCTCTTTTCTGCTTGGTAGTCCTGGTATTGTATGACTTTGTGTCTCCCTGTATGTAAGATGTTGTACTCATTGGGTGTAGTAATTTCAATGATCAATATTACTTTTGCCTTTTTTTAAGGACTACTATATCTTTTTTCTTGCACTGATTTTTTTGAACTGCTGGTAATGGGTAACCCCATGTCAGATAAATTCTCTGTAATACTTTGTGGTTCATGTTTCCAGTGCTTCTCAGCTACTTCTGCATTTTAGTGTCTGCACAATCCTGAATGGAGCAGTCTTGCCTCATTATCTTGCTTTTCAGTATACAGGCCCTGAATAATAACAAGATGTGCAACTGTTTACATTTCTGTTTTACAGAATCTGTATTTGTCTGCTTCTCCAACAATTCAAGGGACTATGTAAACCAAGGAATACATAGTCCACTGTCCTGGGTCACCATTATTAGTGTTTAACGTTTCATTTCAGTTCCCCTCTCCTTAATGATTCCTGTGTCATATCATGATCAGTACGAGGTTGTTCCAGGAAATCTCTGTAGTTGCTGATCCTTTTCATTATATTCTTTGTTTTGTGTTTTGCCACATTCAGTTGCAGTCTGATTTTTATCTGCTTCTGGTTTGATTTCCATCTCCACTGTATTCTGAAGTGCCTTTGCTAAACCAAGCAAAGATATCATCTTAGGCTTCGTCTCCTCATGTTTTAAATCTTTCACTACATTTGGATTTTGTGAGATCAGTAGATATGTATGTAGTTCCATGACTACAGATCTATGTATGTAGTCAGTTTCAAGGAGGTCTATAACTCCTTCAGAGTGAGGAATAATTAATCTTGGTAGGCACAGATTTTTGTATGACATTTGATAAGTATTAAAAATTTCTCTTGTTTTCATGTCCAATTAATTCAATAATTTTTTTAGGGGACGAATCAGTCACCCAAAACTGTAAGTTAGCATATGAAGCTAAATATTGATTTATAGTTTCAGCTTTATTCATAGATGCCATGACAATTTTCAGAAAAAGGTTCATAAGTAAGTACTAGGCTAGTGGGCCATTTTAAGCCTGCCCAGTTTCCCTTTTTGTGCTCAAGTTAACGAATCCCATTTAGTTAGAGATTGGCCTTGCCTGTCTTGTGGTCGATAATTAGATATTACACCTAATGAGGAAAAATGGGATCATACCATAGATAATTTCAAGGGATCCATGTATGGCATAAAGCATTTAGGAGCTGCCTGTGCCCATTAATAGTACATAGGGCACTCCTGGAGTAAATTTCCTGTTTCCCATCCATCCAAGTTGCAGTTGAATATGGACAGGATGACCGTTGTTTTTTTGGATGGGGAGTCTGTTCCACAGCACCAGTATCCAGTGTGAGATGTATCTGCTCTTCCAAACCATTCTCTTGATGTTCCAGAAGAGGTTTAGATCCCTATACTGAGTATTTCTGATGCCATTCAACTTGCTGATGTACAGTAAATCCAACAGTATTGGGTCTGAGGATGCCCTGTATTCCAGACAAAGGTCACCTCTTAGCAATCTGGAGGATACCGAGTATAGTGACAGGGCTTTGAATTGGTCCATGTAAGACATGTTGATTAGACTTTGTATCCTTTTAGTAAGGTATCTCTGTGGGTGTTCAAGTTGCATGTATCTGGGCAGATACATGACAAAGGGGATATTATATTCAATGACTGGCCTAATGAGGGCTGAGTAACGGGGACAATGACATCCTTAGATCTATTAATATTAATAATAATATAAATATTAAGTTTTGTCTTCTGAAATATTCCTTACTGAGTGTTATTCTCTGTTATTCATTGTACTGCCAACCTGTCATCAATGCCCAGATATTTATATACTCTCTCCTGCTCATGTTTCTTTATGTCGTATTTCTGACCCAGGTTCATATTTTATTGATGCTGCAGCTTTCCTTTTTTAAATGTTGCTTTCGCACATTTATCAAGACCAAATGTCTTTCTTATATCATCTGAAAAGTTCTAGCCATTTGTAATTGTGCTTTCAGTTCCTTATCTGATGAATTATACAAACCAGAAAAAGGGGGTTTTCTGGGAGCCAAATTGTAACCATAGTCTATCTGTAAGTAAACTGCTTAATGGGTTATGGACAAGACAAATTAACAGTAGTGACAAAGAATCACACTGGAATATCCCTCTTTGAATTTGTATCCCTGGTATAATTATTTGCCCTTTGTCATGGCTCAAATGCAAAGTTGTTTGCCACTATTTCATGGTCATTCCAATGTAATTGATCAATGTAGGGTATATTTTATACAACTGTAAACACTTCATTATCCATGAATGTGGGATGCTGTCATGCTTTTTTGAATCCCTCCATGCCATATTTAGATTCTTCCCCCTTTTTACAGCTCTCAATTGTGACTTTGTTTAGCAACAAATGATAGTTTGTTCCATATGACTTTCTTTTTTTTGCTTTTTTGTTCTATTGTCATAATTGAACTTTTTTTGAATAATTATAAATTCTGTCTTCATCAATTCTAGCATATAATTTGTATAATGTGAGAAGTCAAGTTATTGGCCCTTGGTTCTTAAGATGGCTTGCAGGTTCACTCTTAAGGAGGATTGTTATTTTGCCTGTTGTTAACCAGACTGATGTCTGTTTGGGATGTGTATGTAATTAATTCTTGCTCAGGTGTAAATCCTTATGTAAAGATGTTAATATCTTTTACCAGAAGTTAGTTACTGCATCTGGGTCCAGGATTTTCTATTCAGGAGCTTTATTTTAATTTTGTCTAAATCTGTTTGGCTGTTACTTCATCCACATTCATATACTCTACATTAGAGATCCTTACTGTTTTTTTAAGTTCTTATCTTTTCAGCATCTTTGTTATGTTTGATATGGTCTTCATATATTTTCTCCAAAATGTATTACTTCTTTTTGGTGATGTTTTTCAATTTATTTTGCTTTATTCCCCAATTCTCTATAAAACTTTTTGGGATATGAATTGCTCATTTTGTATTTTTTGTTAATATTTATTTGAATACCTTCTATGTTTTTCTGCTTATGTTGATATTTTTTTTTAGTTTATTGTTGGAAATCGTGTATGATTTGATACTGTGAGCTGCTTTTATCATGTTTATGTTTCTAAGTATTTCTGATGACCTGTTCCCTTTTCTACATTCTTCTAACAATGATACTTCTTGTCTTAATTGCTTTACTGTTTTCTCTTTTCAACAATCCTTGTAGGCATTCTGTTTGCTCCCTTCCTTTTCTTTGTTATTCTACATTTTTGTGGTAACATTTTATCCATTACTAGTTTAGCTGTACTGTAATATATCTTATTTATTTCTGTTGTATCACATGAATTTATCTGAATAGTCTTGTTTACAATGTTTATCTGTTTTACAAATCTCCTAATAGTATGAGTCTTATCTATAAATCCAAGAAGTAACGAAGACACAGCCCTCGAAATACGACCAAAACCACAAAAATAAGGGCTGCCAGGAGTCACTGATGAAAAACTCGGCTCCACAAAAAAGTTTTATTTTTCACTCCAAACACAGATAAACACCCACAATACACGTACATTTTCATACTTCAACAGACTTCTTCAGACAGAAATGATATATTCAATGCTAGTGGAAGTTAATACACATACAAGCTAATTAGTCAGCCAATACATTTAAAGAAGTCCATGAAACAACCTTAACACTTACTAAACTGTACCTAAAAAATACATACAAACATATAGCTATAGCCTAAGTTAAAACCCAATATATAAAACTAATATGTAAACAGATGTATAAATAAATACCCACATGGTATGGTGACAGTACAGGTAAACAACTTCTTGTAAAAACATTTGTTAAAAAAAAAAAAAAAAAAAAAAACATGTAAAAACATATAAATATTCTAATTTAAAAATAATTATGACAACAGTAAAACATTATTAAAAATGTGCTACCATCTAGTGGCCAATATAAATATGACATGTAAAAACCATACTAATAAAACATATTCACAAGTGGTATGTTAAAACAGTTTTATAATTTTGCTGCCCTTAATTTTAACAATGGGGCAATAGAAACATGTTCATTCAAACCAGGAAATCTACCTGAATCCAAAGTGACCTGCCAGTAAACCTCCCTGTATTCCAATTTGGCCTCCCATAAACCCCCTCAAATGTCCTTTGGCACTGTTTCTATAACAAAAAATACAAATCTAGCCTGCACACATTCCAATGTGTGTTTAAACAGAGAGTTTTTTTAATTTCTAGTCCGGATATCGTAGTCATGTTCATATAGCCATCTTTTTAGTTTCCTCTCTGTCTTCCCTACATAGAATGCTTGGCACTGGCCAACAGGGTGTTGAATAATGACAATAGGTTGAATGATTCTTATATTGTTAGTTTAAACAAATTGGCTAATGTTATGGGAAAATACAAAGCCCTCAGCATTGACAATGAGTACCTTAAAGAATGTTTGAACCGTGGTATAGTACCTAAAGGTCTGAGGGTTTATAGGTTTCCCAACAACATTAATGCAGGAACAGAATTGTATAATGAACTACTAGAGATTTTTAATAATTGTGGTCTTGATGTGGTTAGAATCATTATTAGCAAAATTGAGCACCTAAATTCTGTTATTACCTCGGACTTGTTATATACCATTGAGACGGAAAAGCAAAAATATTTTGAAATATTGGGCGACATAGACGAGAAATGTATTTTAAATGTTAACAGAAAAATGAAAAAGTTAGATAGAGATATTTTAGAGTATAAAGAAAATGGAAGTTATCGTAAACCCCAGACTGTGAGTTATAAAGATAGGGATGACAGGCAGGATTTTAATGAGGTAACAGGGAATGCTGAAGGAAGTAATTTTGGTAACTCCAAAAATGATGTGCTTGACCCTTTAGAGTATCCCCCCTCTGACGCTCAGGGTGATTAATGAATCAGAGGACCCCCAATTACTATCAGCAACCATTCCATGGGGTGTACTGGGGGGTGGAAGGGGAGGGGGAGATGATGACGAATAGGGTCAATGAAGAAATTAAGTGTGTGGACCATACTTTTACTTATTTAAATTATAATATATTTAATTACAGTAATGTTGATTTGGTCAAGGATCATTTTAAATTATTGTCTAGAGGGTTTAAATTTATTCCCTGTTATAGGAATGACCTTACTAAGGTATTATTAGACCTAAAAATTTTCACTAGGAAGTTAAATCTATTTATATTATTTCAGAACAAACAGAATGATCATATGTCAGGTACTTTGAAATGCAAAAGTGAATTTAACCCCCCTTTACACCCTCAAGTAAAAAATTTTGAGAATGTTGTTGAAATAGAATTAAGGAGAGCACTTACTACCCCTCTGTATTTTAGAGACAATCTTGACAAGGGTGAAAGGAAAATTTTGAAATAACTTCAGTTAGACAAAACTATTAGGGTTATGAAGCCCGACATGGGGGTGGGGGTGGGGGGGTGGGTGGATGGGTCAGATATTATGGATAATGTGGTGTATGAAGGTAAAATGATGGATATTTTAGGTGACTACAGTACCTATACAAGGGTTTCTAAGAATGAGATCAATTTAGCCTATAGGAAGATAGATTTGGCTTTAAACTATTTAGTACTGGAGGGACTTCTAGATCACAATACCTTTAAATATTTTAATGTGACACAGCCTAGAATTCCTACAATATTCAGAATTCTGAAAGTCCACAAGGAGCAAACTGACCCCCCCCCCCCCCACGACCTATTGTTTCTGCAGAAGGTTCCAAAACAGCCCCTTTGGCAAAAATATGTTGATAAAAGATTAAAAACTATTTGGGGTATGGAGAATTTTATTCTAAAAGACTCATGAGGACTTCCTTAGAAACATTGATCTGGAGCAATCATATGACAGCATTAGTTTTGTCACAGTCGATGTAAACGATTTGTTCTCTGTTATTCCCCACGATATATGCCTAGATTGGTTGGATAAGGCCTTGGGGGACAAAGGACCTATCCCTAGTGATGAACTTTATGTTATAATGTGTCTCATGGAAATGATATTAAGGAATAATTTTATTTATTTCTGGGGGGAATTTTTTCATCAGACGAAGGGGGTAGCTATGGGGGACAATTGTGCCCCCACATACGCAAATATAATACTTGCCTGGTGGGAAAAGTCTTTTATTCTGAATACAATAATTGTAGGGTCCTATACAAGAGGTTCCTTGACAACATTTGTATCTTTTGGAAGGACTCCGAAGAAAGGCTGGGGGACTTTATTAAGTACATTAATGATACCACATCTTTTCTTAAATTTACTCACAATATACAACATGATGGAATAGATTTTTTGGATGTGAGTATATGTAAAATTCAGGGTGGTATTAAATCTAAGGTATTTCGAAAGAAAAATTTTGAAACTCTTATCTACACTTCCAGATTGCACACCCTTACCTACAAAAGAAAAATATTTTAAGGGCCAACTTATTAGGGCCAGTAGGTTAACTTATTTGCAGGAAGATTTTTTAAAGGAATGTGAATTTTTGGAAGGGCTTTTCCTCGATAGGGGTTATCCTAAGGTGATGCTGGTTGATGTTAAAAACTATGTGCTGAATTTTAGGGACAGTAGGTATTATCCCATTATGGGCAAAATGGGAGACAATATTACTAACCATTTGACAAATGGGAATAGTAATGACTACCAGATGGCGGTTGCCACTGAATATAATGTGGACTCCAAGGTTTTTCATAACATTTTTTCTAAGGAATGGGAGAAGTTTAGCTCCCTAACTGACCTTAGAGGTCTGAAAGAAAAAACTGCTATGGTTATTTATAGAAAAGGTAAAAAACTTAAAGATTTACTTGAAAAGAGTACATTGCAACCAGCTGTGGGGGAGGTAGAAAATATGGCACCTTTAAATGTGGGGCATGCAGTCAATGCAGTTTCATTTCAAATGTGGACTGTGTGGAGATTCGGGATAGAGCAAAAGTCCTACACAGTTCCTGCTTTTGTAATTGTCGGAGCCTTCCTGTGTCCTGACGTGTTCTTCAAACTATCTGGCGGTATACAGAGCTAAGTATATTTTTCTGGCACTTCAGAGTTGTGTACTGTTAATTGTTGCCTGACTAATTTTATATCATTGCTGGCTGACTTCAGAGGTGTGCACTGTTATTTTTGCTTCACTGTGTAGTTTTTCAGATCTCGGCTGAAGTTGTTGTTTTTCCCTTACCCAGCCTCCCTATTCCTGTCTTGTTGTTTAAATTTGGAGGCTTTTGCAATTGCCCGCCGCCACTGTAGATTTTATCTGGGACACTTCCCCCCAGTCCCATCTCTTTACCTCATTTTACCTAATAGACTCCTTCTGCACTTGTTTTTAGTCATTTTTAATTTAATTGCATTTTTTAAACTGTTTGGTCTAACATTGCTGCATACCCAAGTGTGCTAGCTTGCACTGCATTTGAATTGTTTTTACTGCTGTTTTAGCTACTTTTCTGTATAAAAAAAAATCTAAGCCTGTTTCCTACCTTTCCTGTAACTAGTGTAGTCCATATTCAGATTTGCTGTATCCAAGACTGTATGTAAGCAGGGCCGGCCTTAGCTGATATGGCACCCTAGGCGAAGTAGTGCTCTGGCGCCCCTTAAGCCCCACCCATATACTCATGAAACACCCCTACGAGCCACGCCCACAGGTAGGTCACTCCCCAAAAAAAAAACACTCCAGTCATTCACTCCCCAAAAAAGCCATTCCAGTCATTTCCTTTAATTATTTAAATGCATAGAAGAAAGGATACCTTGTAATGTAGTTTAAACTGCAAGTGAAGATGGAAATTTCCTTTAATAAACCTGTTTTATCTGTTGCTCCTTCACACATACTTTACTATAAAAGTCATGTCTTCAGAAAATAGAAGCCTATGTGCCTTTGTTCAAAGGCTTGTTTAGGTTAATCTAAACAGTTTAATTTACTCTGGGTATGCGAGCAAACCTTACAGCTCAGGAAAGTAGAATAGCAACCTCTCTCCTCCCTGTGTACAGAAGCTTAAGCTAGAATAGCTCAAACACAGATAGCCATTTGATAAACAATACAATTTTGAAATGAAAACAGGCTTGGCATGAACAGTAAAATTCTCTGCCACTGAAACTGCATGAAAACCAATATTTATAGAAAATGCATCTGGTCCGTGGAGGATTAGGTTCATAGGTTCATAGGTTGGTACTAGGCTATCAGCCCTAGGGCCTATACAAGCCTAGCCATAACAATTCCCTGGCTATTTCTTCCCACATTTACTTTCCTGGACCCCTGTCTAGCAGGGCGACTGACGTGATCCCTGGGGTGAATTTCCTTTCTCCCATCCAATTGTCAAGGTTCCTCTTGAAGAGGTCCAAAGAGGCACTCTGCTTGACATGTATGGGCAATCTATTCCAGAGTCTGGGGAGTCCCTGGGTCAGGAATCTATCCCTCCAGCATGTTTTGTTTATTGTGATGACGAGGTTTAGATCCCTGGAGCGTGTAGCTCTGAGGGATTGGGATTTCTTTAAGTGTAGCATATCCAACAGCTCTGGGTTTGACATGGCCTTGTATGTTAAGCAGAGATCGCCTCTGAGTAGACGATATGCGACAGAGTATAGCTGGAGTTTTTTAAGTTGGTCAGCGTAGGGCATCTGCTTTAGGCCTGTGATTCTTTTAGTGAGGTATTTCTGAGGCCTTTCCAGTTGTTGCAGATGTCTTGAGAGGTACATACCAAATGGGGCGTTGTATTCTATAATGGGTCTAATGAGGGATGAGTACAGTGGGACAATGACCTCCTTCTTTCTGGATGAAAAGCCCTTCGTGATGAGGTGTGCCACATAGAAGGATTTCCTGACTGTTGTGGCGATGTGGTTATCGAAGGTGAGACCACTGTCCACCTGTGTCCCTAAGTCTCTTATCACACGTTCTGTGTTTAGTGTACTGCCACCTATATGGTAATTCATGGATACATGTTTTTTCCCAAAGGGGATAACAATACATTTCTTGGCATTGAGCTTGAGCCCATGGCTCTGGCACCAAGCATCTGTTTCTGTAAGGCCCTTTTGTAGAGTATCCACATCATTTCAGGATTCAATAATGGCTCCCAGTTTGCAGTCATCTGCAAACTTTGTTAGCCAGAGTCCCTTAGTGTTGACCTGTACTTCAGAGAAGTAGATGCCAAACAAGAGCGCCCCAGGACTGAACCCTGAGGTACTCCACTTGTCACTTGTCTGGAGCTGGATTTGGAGTTGGCTACTTTTACAGTGTGGGTTCTATCAGTAAGCCATTTAGCAACCCATTGGGTGACATAGGGATTAATGCCCAACTTAGTAAGTTTATCTATGATTCCAGAGTGGGGATGGTGTCAAAGGCCTTGGCAAGGTCTAGATAGGCTGTGTGGACCACCTTACCCTAGTCCATGGCTCTGGAGACTGATTCAAAGAAGTCAATCAGGTTCAGGAGACAAGATCGGCCCTTCACAAACCCAAACTGGGTGGGGTCCAGTGTTTGAAGGTTGCCAATGTCTTTGTTTATAAGTTCCATGATAATACGCTCCATGGCCTTGCAGATAAGGCTTGTCAGACTGATGGGACGGTAGTTTCCGGGATCCAAGGTGGATCCTCCCTTGTGGATTGGGATAACTGTAGCTCTGCGCCACTCAGTGGGCACGAAACCTGAGGTGAGGCTATGATTAAACATGACACTTAGGTGAGGTGCCAGTTCATATTGTAGTTCATGTAGTACACAGCCCGGGATGTCATCTGGTCCCATTTGGGCTGTTTTCAAAACAGACTCCTTGCACACATTTTTATGGTCATGCATACATGTATTTGTTCTTTGATTCAACTTCCTGATTGCATTAAATTATATTCCTTATGTAATAACAGCACCACTTGTTAGAATGTGTTTTACATTTGTAGTTTTAAGCATTTTTTTAATAAGCAAAGAAACAAAATATATAAACCAATAATGACAAAACTACCTATTTCAAAAAATTCCAACCATAAAAGGTACTCAGACTTCTGTCATTACAATCTACCAGTATCACTCAATACAAACAATCTATGCAGAAGAGAAATCATCTGAACAATTCCACATTAAAGAAATATGTTACTAATGAAGAGATTGTCAGTGGCAAACAACTTTACATCTAATGTTTCATCTACAAATTCAGTGCCTGTTGCCCTTGAAGAATTAATTGCCTATATTACATTAAAAATTGGTAAACTGGTAATATTGCAATAAGAAATGACAAAAAATGACAAGTTCATTGCTGCTAGGCATCTCATGCAAAGGAGGACATGCTTAGAAGTATAGAACCCTTATCTGCCCTTAAACTGTAGATACTGCTGTCTTTACTTTGTCATTGTTGCCACTGCAAGAAACTCACCTAATTTTGGTACATGTATTTCAATGATATATGTACTTAAGTAGTGCTGTGCAACTGGGGCTAAGAAGTTTCTTTAGAGGTACTGGGTTTGAAGGTGTCATATTGGAATTATATTCATTTAGTTTCACATCATGCACTCATTTAGTTACAAGTCAGCCTGTTGACTCAGAAGTTATCATAGTTTAATATGTTGGCCTTTATATGTAGATTACAGATAAATTCTATCACAACATGGGCACCATACAATATATATATATATATATATATATATATGTGTGTGTGTGTGTGTGTGTATGTGTATGTGCGTGTGTGTGTATGTGTGTGTGTGTGTTTTATGTTGGATCAGTGACACATTTCACTTAGTGAAACTAGTGCTGACTATAATGATTCACGGAACTGTTGGAAATGTGTTGGTAATTTGACACGTAAAACAATGTGTGGTATCGTAGGTACTTTTTTTGCCCTCACTAATAACAGTGCTGAGTAGATGGAATTACAGTTAAGCTGTCTGAAACTACATACTGATTGCATTACATCATTTAACATTTTTGGTATGTAGAGGTATATTATGCTGGAACTTGCTATTTAGTAGGTCTTGGAAGGCTCCCAAGGCTGCAGGAAAAGGAATAGCTAGTTGATATAAAGAAATGTATTTCAGCGTTTCCCAGTTAGGGGTCACCACAACGGAACTCCAGTCCGCTAATGATTGGCAGTGGATTTTTTTTTTACGGTGCCGAGTTGCCAACCTGATGCCCAACCTTCAAGGAGGGCACACCCATTCACAAACACATAGATATGTTTGTGTGTGTGTGCAGTGTGCTTAATTTAGGGGTGTCTGACATTGATAAAGATCTTGTTTTTTTAATTACTTGCAAATGTTGCTGTTGTCAGTTGATCTAAAACTCTTGAGGGATCTGTGTACAGTATTTCAAGGTAATGTGAAGTTCAAATTTGGCAGACATACTGGATAAGGTCACAAAGCAGTTAAGATCATAATACAGTTGCACAGTGAAGTAGTCTTAGAAGGTGACACTGTTGAGTGGGTACATCTGCCAAATCGAATTTTACACTGTTGAAGTAAAGCAGTATGTAAGTGGGAGTTAAACAGTCCTTATTATTGTATTAACCTGAAAAGTACCTCCAGGAGAAATAAAATAGTGGTTATAGAACACAGAGACTCATGCTACTTCCAGAGAAGCAAAATAATGTGGAAAATAGAATTTGAATGGGTGAGTCTGGCTTGCATGTAATTCTATTTGTGTTGCCACACTATTTTTTTCTTGCTACAGCTGTACATAAATAGCTCAGAGTCAGTATAAGCTGGCAGATGTCACAGAATGTCAGCAACTGGTCCTCATTCAAAACCACATTTGCCTCATCAATGCATTGCTCTGTTCTTGTAATGTCATTGAATACCATATGGGACAGAAAAGCCTAGTGTCAGAACATGTTTTCCATGCAACATCAAAGACTGCTTTTCATGGTAACTGTGCTACATTCACAATTCGGTTTATCAAATTACATGCTCATTCAGCAAAGATTGGAATGTGAGACCTCATACCATTCAAAGTCTGTCTGTATGTTGATGTTCACAGAATAAGCAGAAATATAATAATTTTAGGAAACCATAACACAACATTTACATTCGTGTAAATCAGTTCTCTTCAGGTATCAATGGCTGTAAAAGCAGCTCAGGGAAAAATGTCTTAAGAATGCAGTGATGTCCATAGAATGCTATGATAATCTCTACCAAGGCAACACAGGGCACAACGAGCCTGATGAACACTGTTCAACAATTAACCCAAAAGAAAAAAAAAATACTGTCTGTGGTACTGAGCTCTTTTCCTGACACTACAGCAGCCATTTGACTAGGGCCATACTTGCTTTGAAGTTATCTCTACACTGATGTGGTTCACAAGCTTTTTGTGGTAGCAAACCCTTCAGAAGTTATCACAGTACTCAAAGAACTCCATCCATTCTAAACACTGTCATCGTGCAATTTTATAATAGTTTTTTATGATAACTTAATATTTAAAACTATGTAGTAATAGTGCAGTGCACAAAAAAGCCCTGAAAATAGCACAAGTGCATTTAAAATTTGTTCATAATAACACATCATAGGCATACTAACACTGTAACTGTTTTATATTGAATTAAATTCATAGCAGCCAAAAGCTTAATTTCTTTTGAATATAACAAGACCAAAACATGAATGAATGACGCAGAGCTACATAATCACTACCAGGAGTTAGTTCATAAATAACACGGGGCTAATGATTACGGCTTGTCGTGTCGATAAAAATTGATTTTGAAGTGAGCGGCTTAAAATACAAAAACACAAACATGCATACACTTACCTTTGTTCTAAAGCAAATGGCTACATGCAGACAGATGGACGTGGTGTAAAAGAACTCCTTGTTTAAATTACGCGCAGGCTTGAAGAATGTATTTACGTCCACGCTGGTGTCATGACGCATGTATGCCGATTCGTGTACCGTGATGTTTTCCTTTTTTTTTTTTTTTTTTTTTAATTCTCCGGGCGGGGCAACCTGCAGCTGTAAGTAGGAGGGCGCTCAACTCCTCTTGCAGCTGTAAGTGGGAGGGCACTCACGTTATGCTTCAGGCTTCCTGAACAGGGAGCCAAGAAGAATGCAGATTTTATAACACTTAAAAATAGCGCCCTTTCCAAGGCCGGCCTGTACGGCGCCCTAGGCGGTCGCCTAGTTTGCCTATGCCTAAGGCCAGCCATGTATGTAAGCTTCTGAGCCCCCCAAGCTTTCTGTGTTGGAGGGAAGCCTTCTAGCTTATCAGTGGGAGTGGTAAGCACTAGGTAACCTATCTACCACATAAGGAGTGGTTCTGGCCCAGAAATTGTAGTTATTGGCCGTTTGGGCAGTTTTTCCATTTCTCTCAACTTTCTGATTTAAAAGCCCGCATTTGCAGTTGTTTCCCCCCTTTCCTGTAACTAGTTTAGTCCAGATACAGATTCTTAGTTTTAGCACTTGAATTTGCTTATTGTGATCAGCACTTGTTCAGAACTTGTAAGCACTAATTAAGCTACTAATTACTACAGCACTCATCCTTCCTCATTACCTAGAGGAAAACAGTTTTTGTATTTGCTTACCTCACTTGCTTAGAGAAAAACAGCTCTTGTACTCAGTTTCCTCACTTATCTAGAGGAAAATAGTTTTTTATTCAGGCATGTCCAAGGGTCAGCTCCCAGTGTTCTCTCCTGTCTATCTGATGAATCTGAGCATCTTGGAGCAATGTAGAAATTGCCTCATGTACACAGACAACCCTCTCCTCCTACCACCCAACACTACAACCTGTGAAAGATGCACTTATCTGGAGGTAAAGCTCTCTCCACCAAGACTGAACTTGACAGTCAAGAGGAGAAGGTAAACACTTGCACCACACCACACTCATCACATAGTGTCACTAAATCTACACCACCAAAATCCACACATAGAAACACAAAAACATTTGCAGAGGCTCTGAATAAAAATCTTCTCAAGCAACACAGACCTCCAAAGCAGAAATGCAAGCAACCTCCACCCCCCAACACAACCCAAATGACACATAGCCCGTAGACTCAGTGTGCCACTCAACCACAGCCAATAAGGCAAAAAAAGTACTCAACACACTAGTCATAGGATACTCTATAGTCAGGCACACTGATGTCCCACTCACCAGGCTAAACAAGGAAAAGGTTACTATCAGCTGCCTGTCGGGTGTCAGGATCCGCCACATAACCCATGCACTTAGGTCACTCCACAACAAGTACAAATATGACTCTGTCATTGTCCATGTTGGTGTGAATGACCTGAGATGTACCTCCCTGGACTACATGAAAAGAGACATGGAAGAGCTGTCTGATCTTGTAGCCCAGGCAGGTATGACCCTAGCCCTGAGTAGCATTCTGCCATCACCCAGAATGATACCGCAGTAAAAGGACAAAATAATTAACTTCAAAAATTGGCTAAGCTTCTGGTGTCATTCTAAAGGGATCCAGTATCTGTCTGTCTGGGATGACATGGTCGACAGACCACGATGCTTTGCCAGAGATGGCCTGCACCTGTCACCCCTGGGATTCCAGATACTGGCTAAGGTTCTTGCCGCCCCTATAGTGCCTTTTTTAGGCAAGGTTCAAATGACAAATTCACCACCGTTACAGGAACAGGCAAGCAAAAACTGAGGGTGATGCTACTCAATGCTAGAAGTCTTAATCTCAAAATGCACTCACTCGAGGCACGCCTTAAAATGGAGAACATCGATATTTGTGCAGTGACGGAGACTTGGTTCAAGGCTCCAGAGAGCACCCCTGCACTACCAGGCTATAAGTCATACCACACTTTTCAGCCATGTAACCTGGACCGGAACACCAAAGGTGGAGATGTGTCCATATTCATTAAGTATATCCACACCTCGAGGCTAGTTGCTCAGCATAATGCATTCGAGGTTATCCAAGTGCAACTAACTCTGGGAAAAACTGCAATCCAAATTGTAGCTTGCTACAGATCCCCCCCCATGCCCCAGGATTCCCCCTCCTCTTTTCTTGATGTACTGGAAAATATTAGGGTTCAACCAAACACCCTAATAATGGGCGATTTCAACTACCCCACTATTAACTGGGAAAACTACTCATGTACCAACTCCTTCACTCAACGCTTTCTGGAATTCATAAACTCCAATGCCCTGGATCAACTTATCCACACCCTCACCAGGGGCAACAATATCCTAGATCTAGTCATTACCAACATGAGTGACCGGTGTTCCACACCTGAAATCAATGCCTCATTAATCCAATCCGACCATAAGCTAATCACCCTAGATATCCACATCCTGTCCCCACCTCCCATTAAGGGAACCACGATAAAAAATTTCTCCAGAGCCAACTTCATGCTTCTTAAGACAGAAGTGGTGAACTTCATGACACCCATGCAGATGGATAATACAGCTACGACTACTGAATCCTACACAGTTGCACTTTATAAGCACTTACACGAGTGCATGGATCGTGCTATCCCAAACAGAATCAAGATACTATCCTCCAAAAAAAAGGAAGCCAATCTGGTGGACCTCTGCCATAAACAAACTGTAAAACAGAAGGAAGAAACTGTTGCAAAATGGAGTAAAATCCCATGAGTGGAGGAGCTCCCTGGTCAGCCTCAGTAAGAAGCTGTGATCTTTCATAAAATCCTCCAAAGCTAGTTACGAAAACAAAATTGCCACTGATTCTAAAGACAGCCACAAAGCATTCTATAGCTATGTCAAGAATCTCAATGTCAACCCTCAGATCTGCTCTAAGTTACAGCACAATGGCACTAAATATACAGATCCAACTGATATTGCCAGCATCCTGGCAGATAGGTTCAGTGCTAACTTTACCCCCCCTCATCCCCTAAAGGGCCCATCTCTATACTGGAAGAATGCGAAGTTCTTGTAATCACGGCTGCACAGTTAAAAACCTCACTCTCCAAAGCCAAGAACACAGCATCCATGGGACCAGACAACATCCCAGGCTGCGCTCCTCATGAACTACAGAACGAACTGGCACCCCACCTAAGTACCATGTTCAATCATAGCCTCACCTCAGGCTTTGTGCCCACTGAATGGTGCACAGTGACAGTTATCCCATTCCACAAAGGGGGAGCCACCACGGACCCTGGGAACTACTGCCCCATTAGCCTGACGAGCCTGGTCTGCAAGGCCATGGAATGTATCATCATGGAACTTATAAACAAAGATATAGGTAATCTCCAAACTCTGGGCCCCACCCAGTTTGGTTTTGGAAAAGGCAGATCATGTCTTCTAAACCTGATGGACTTCTTTGAAGCAGTCACCAAAGCCATAGACAAGGGTAAGGTGGTTCACACAGCCTATCTAGATCTTGCCAAGGATTTCAACACCATCTCCCACTCTAGAATTATAGAGTCACTAAACTAGGTATAAATCCCTATGTCACAAGATGTGTTGCCAACTGGCTCACTGACAGAACTCACATAGTGAAAGTAGCAGACTCCAAATCCGACTTCAGACCAGTGACAAGTGGAGTACCACAGTGTTCAGTCCTGGGTCCTCTCCTGTTTGGTATCTACTTCTCTGAAGTACAGGCTAACACAGAAGGTCTTTGGCTAATGAAGTTTACAGATGACTGCAAACTAGGAGCCATAATGGAAACTCCTAATGATGTGGACATCCTACAAAAGGGCCTCACTGAGACAGATGCCTGGTGTCAAAGCCATGGCCTCAAGCACAATGCCAAAAAGTGCGTTGTCATCCCCTTTGGTAAAAACTCTGTACCCATGAACTACAACATAGGCAGTAGTATATTTAACACCGAAAGTGTGATAAGAGACATTGGGACACAGGTGGACAGTAGTCTCTCCTTTGATAATCACATTGCCACAGTAGTCAGGAAATCCTTCTACATGGCACACTTCATCACAAAAGGTTTCTCATCCAGAAAAAAAAGAGGTCATTGTTCCCCTCTACTCATCACTCATTAGACCCATTATAGAGTACAATGCCCCTTTTGGTATGTACCTCACAAGACATCTACAACAACTGGAAAGGCCACAGAAATACCTCACAAAGAGGATTACCGGCCTCAAACAGATGCCCTACGCAGACCATCTCAAAAAAACTCCAGCTTTACTCCATCGCATATCGCCTACTCAGAGGTGATCTCTGCCTAACATACAAAGCTACATGAAACCCAGAGCTGTTGGACATGCTTCATTTAAAGAAATCCCAATCCCTCCGAGCTACACGCTCTAGGGACCTAAACCTTGTCACCCCAGTAAACAGAACATGCCGGAGGGATAGATTCCTGTCCCAGAGACTTCCCATACTCTGGAATAAACTACCTATCTATATAAAACAAAGCTTCTCATTAGCACTCTTCAAGAAAAATCTTGTTGATTGGATGGGAAATAGGAAACTCACGTCAAGGATCACTTCTGTGGCTCTGCTCGACAGTGGCACAGGAAAATAATTTTCTTGGGTGGCAAAAGCCAGGGTACGTTTTTGGTTGGGCTTGTATAGGCCCTAAGGCTGATAGCCTAGTACTTACCTATGAACCTATGTAATAACAGTGGAATTGTATACCTGGCCACCTGCGTCCAGTGCCAGGCATTCTATGTAGGAAAGACAGAGTGGAAACTAAAAAGACGGATATATGAACATGACTATGATATCCAGACTAGAAATGAAAAAAAACGCTCTGTTTAAACACATGTTGGAATGTGTGCAGGCTAGATTTGTATTTTTTCTTATAGAAACAGTGCCAAAGGACATTCGAGGGGGTTTATGGGAGGCCAAATTGGAATACAGGGAGGTTTACTGGCAGGTCACTTTGGATTCAGGTAGATTTCCAGGTTTGAATAAACATGTGTCTATTGCCCCATTGTTAGAATTAAGGGCAGCAAAATTATAAAACTGTTTTAACATACCACTTGTGAATGTGTTTTATTAGTATGGTTTTTACATGTCATATTTATATTGGCCACTAGATGGTAACACGTTTTTAATAATGTTGTATTGTTATCATAATTATTTTTAAATTAGAATATTTATATGTTTTTAAATGGGTTTTTTAACAAATGTTTTTACAAGAAGTTGTTTACCTGTACTGTCACACTACCATGTGGGTATTTATTTATTTATACATCTGTTTACATATTAGTTTTATATATTGGGTTTTAACTTAGGCTACAGCTATATGTTTGTATGTATTTTTTAGGTACAGTTTAGTAAGGGTTAAGGTTGTTTCATGGACTTCTTTAAATGTATTGGCAGACTAATTAACTTGTATGTATATTAACTTCCACTAGCATTGAATATACCATTTCTTTCTGAAGAAGTCTGTTGAGGGACGAAAACGTATGTGTATTGTGGGCGTCTATCTGTGTTTGGAGTGTAAAATAAAATGTTTTTGTGGAACCGAGTTTTTCATCAGTGACTCCTGGCAGTCCTTATTTTTGTGGTATGGGTCTTATCTATCTTAATATGTATTTTAATCTCTATTAAATCAAGCAGGCCTTCCCTTAGATATTTTTTTCCTAGATTGAGAGCATTTTCTTTGATCTCTGTTCCTTGGGGGTATTCTACTGAAAGTTCCAGAACATTTTTCTGTGACATGTCCTCTTCAGATGCATCCTGCTTCAGCTGCTTGTCCCTAATATGGCGACATACTGATCTATCACTCCACAACATTACATGCATCAGAGATGGCAGTGTTTCCTGCTCCTTTCTTTGCTGTACAGCTTCAACTGGACTTTTTAATAGGTTTCCTGCAGAAGGCTCCAGAGCATCACCATGTGGCAAATCTTTTTCCGATGCCTCTCGTACCACCTGCTGCTCTTTAATTTGGGAACCCATTGTGCCGTCGTGTTGCGACACTACATGTGTTGGAGTCTCCACACTAAACCCTTCACTTTGCAAATAATCTATTACTTCAGTTTCTATTTATTTAACTTCTACCTCACTAATTCTCTTTTTTACATTCCTCTTTCTGATCTTATTTTTGTATTGTGAAATCTTCCATATCTGGGTGCCTTTGCTTGTATTTCTCCCTCTCTCTCTCTCTCTCTTTTTTTTAATTTCTCCAAGTGTTTTGGGTTTCTAATATCATTATGGGAATGGACCCCATTCCTAGTCAAAATATGATTAAAGGTCATGAAATTAGTATTGTTTCAGTCTTTGATGTTAGCCAAAAGTGCTCTTTGCAGCACCCGCAATCTGTCCAGTAATGGCTCCTTCTTCAGTTTGTATGGAGTTACATATATCGGTAACATATCCAAGTATGATTGTAAATTCTTTTTTATCAACAAAAAACAAGTAGTCTCCATGGTATCCCCGAAGTCTCAAAACAACCCACTAAAGTGTAGTGGGTCTAAAAACAAAAAAGTGTAAGAAACTTTTCTGTGTGGAAGATTTTCAGTCCATATATTTCTAGTTAATCACTGTATATTAATCAGATCAGACAATAGTAGTAGAAGTAGCGAAAGTAAACTCGTCAAGTCAAAAAGTAATAATAGAAAATATATAATTCTACAGCATTACTAAGTATTCAAAAGTAATCCAAGCAAGGCAGGCAGTCTGTTTCCATTCGATTCGACTATTGTCTGATCTGATTAATATACAGTGATTAACTAGAAATATATGGACTGAAAATCTTCCACACAGAGAAGTTTCTTACACTGTTTTAAATTCTTTTTTATAAGACCTGTGCCCCTACTGCTACTAAAACTGTCTGGGTATCCTTCTTCCACATTGCTCTCATTTCTGCCTGCAAATCCTGATATTTTACGACTTTATATCTCTCTGTATGCAAGACACTATAGTCCCTGGGTGTAGTGATTTCAATGATCAATGTTACTTTTGTCTTCTTTTCGTTGACCACTATATCCATTTTTCTCGCATCTGTCTTTTGAACTGTTGGTAACGGGATATCCCAGTGATGTAGACTTTATAATTTTCTGTGATGCTTTTTGGCTTATGTTTCCAGTGTTTTTCAGCCACTTCAATGCCATAATATTTGCACAATCATGCTTCATTATTATGTCTTTCAGTACACAGTCCTTCTGCCATTAGTATGCCACAACCAGCAAAAAGGTGTGCAACTGTTTCCAGTTCTGTTTTACAAAACCTACATTTGTCTGTTTCTCCCACATGTTCAATGGACTTTGTAAACCAGCATGTGTGTAACCCACTATCTTGGGTCTCCAGTAGTAACCTTTCATCTTTTGGTTTGAATTCGCCTCTCCTTAACTATTCCTCCATTCCATGCTATCATCATGAGGTTCTTCCAGGAATTTTCTGTGCTTGCAACTATATTTATCTGTTTTTCACATTTCTTGCCTTCTCTTATGATCCATCACCTTATATTTTTCTTTTGCTTTTTGGCACATTCAGCTGCTGCCTGATTTTTATCTACTTCTGGTTTGATGTCCATTCCCTCTTGACCCTAATATGCTTCTGCTAGACAAAGCAGAGAAGTCATCTTAGATTTATTCTCCTCATGTTTTAAAAGCTTTCACTATGTTTGGGTCAGCAGATATGTGTGCAGTCTCACAATTGCAGAGCTATGCATGTGATCAGCTTTGAGGAGGCCTATACCTCCTTCAGAACATGGAATATATAATCTTGGTAAGCAGTGATTTTTATAAATCATTTGATGAACATGAAGCATCCTTCTTGTCTCCCTATCTAATCTAACATCTTTTGGGACCAGTCAATCACTCCAAAACTGTAAGTTAGGGCAGGAAGAGCAAAATGATTTATAGCTTGGACTTTATTCCTAGATGTCAACGCTGTTTTCAGAATTAAGTCTTCTAAAATATTTCTTACTGAGTTTTATTCACATTTGTTTATGTTTTTTTGCTGATCCTTCATCAATTCCCAAATATTTATGGACTCCCTCTTGCTTAAATTCTTTTATATCAGATTCTTGTCCCAAACTGTTTTTTTTTCTTGGTGCTGCTGCTTTCCTGGTTTAAAGGTTGCTTTTACACATTTATCAAGAACAAATGACATTCTTACATCATCTGAAAATGTTTTGACTACTTGCAGTTGTGCTTTCAGCTCCTCATCAGATGAGCTATACAATCATCGACAAAGAGAAGATTAGTCTTTACACTTTCTAGGAGCGACATTATAGCCATGACCTAATCTGTTAAGTAGACAGCTAAATGGGTGGAGGGAAAGACAGAATAGCAGTGGCGACAGGGAATCACCCTGGAATACCCCCCTTTGAATTTTTATCCATGGAATAATACTTTGTGCTTTATCATGGCTTAATTGCAAAGTAGTCTGCCACTGTTTCATGGTCACTGTAATGTAATCAATCAGTATAGGATGTATCTTATACATTTTTAAGCACTCTTTTATCCATGAATGTGGGATACTGTCAATTTTTTTTTTGTATTCAATCTGTGCAATACTTAGATTCTTCCCCTTTTTACAGTTTTCCATTATGACTTTATTTAGCATATGATTTTCTTTTATTACCCTTTTGTTCTATTGCCATGATTGAGTTTTCTTCTAAATGACTATAAACTCTGTCATCACCAATTCTGGTGTATAGTTTATACCTCGTCAGAAGGCAAGCTATTGGTCTATAATTTTTAGGGAAGCTTGTAGGTTCACTCTTAAGTAGGAGCATTGCTTTTCCTGTTGTTAGCCAGGTTGGTGTCTGTTCAGAGTGTGCATGTAAATAGTTCTTACTCATGGCTAATTATTCATGCAAAGATGTTAATACTTTTAACCAGAAGTTGCATACTGCATCTGGGCCTGGGGTTTTCTTAATTTTATTTCAATCTCTCTGGCTGTTACTTCATCCCATTTCATATCCTGTACTTTTGAACTTCTTATTCTTTTTTTTTTTTTTTTTACTTCTTCTATCTATTTACCATCTTTGTTATGTTCCGCAGGCTTATCAGAAATACTTCTCGAAAATGTATCTATTACTTCTTTTTTTGGTGGTCTTTCAATTCCTGTTACCTTGTTTCCCAGTTCACTATAAAACATGTTTGGGTCATCAGTAAATTGCTTATTTTTGTACTTTTCTGTTTAACATTTACACTAATCTACTCTAATGACTGCACCTCTAAGGACCCCTCTGTCAAACTTATTAAATACGCAGATGGTACAACTGTCATTGGGCTCATCAGGAGTGATGATGAGTCTGCATACAGACAGGGGGGTTGAGCAGCCGGCCCTTTGGTGTAGTCAGAATAATCTGAAATTGAACACTCTTAAAACTGTGGAGATGACAGTGGACTTTAGGAGTGGTACTACAATATTATCCCCCCTCTTCGTATTTAATACTGCTGTGTCAGTTGTGGGATCCTTCAAGTTCTTGGGATCTGCAATCTCCCTGGACTTGAAGTGGGAGACCAATGTAGGGGCCATCATAAAAAAGGCACAACAGCGAATGTACTTTCTGTGACAGCTGAGGATGTTCAACGTCCCACAGGAACTGTTGATTCAGTTTTATACAGCAGTCATCGAGCCAGTTCTCAGCTCATCCATAACAGTGTGGTTTGGATCTCTGTCTAATCATGACAGAAATAGGTTACATTGAATAGTCAGATCTGCCAAAAATATCATTGGTGCCAGTTTGCCCTCCTTACAGGACCTGTACTATTCCAGAGTCATTAAAAGGGCAGGGAAAATCATCACTGACCCTTCACATCCAGGCCACCATATTTTTGAACTATTACCATCAGCCAGACATTATAGATTAATATGCACCAAAACAAACAGATATAAGAACTTTTTTTTTCCACAGGCCGTCAAGTTCATAAATATTTAACTCAGCTTATTAGGCTGGGGTATTCTTTTTCCCAAACCTCCAAGGATTCTGCACTATTGTTTACATATTGATAATACCTGTTTCTTTCAGAGTTTATTTCAGTATTTCTTGCACTGAGTTGCACTTTGCACCTTGTATGTATACGCATATGTACTTTTTTGTCTTTTTCTTAATGGTTGCATGTATGTCGTTTGTCTTATTCTTAATAGCTGTATGTATGTTGTTTATGTAATTCATACTTGGAGAGTCACTGAAACTGGAGTCAAATTCCTTGTATGCATGCATGCTTGGCCAATAAATGTGATTCCGATTCTGATTTACGATGTCCTAGCAAATATTGCAGAAGTATGGTTAACCAAGTTTGCTGATGACTGCAAGCTAGACACTATTATCTAGTCCTGCTATAATACTGAATAGCTCCAGCAAGGGATGGAATATGCGCATGTCTAGTATACCAAAAATGGTCTTAAGCTAAATGCAGAAAAATGCAGTATATAGCATTCATTGAAAAGCTGTTCCAACCTCAGAATAGTACTCCTCTTCAGATAGTTTCATAAGAGACCTGGGTATTTATATAGCTAACCTCCTGGACAGACTGGCCATACAGGTGTGGGAGGTAGCCCTGAATGTAGGGGTGACCCCAGTATCCCAATACATTCCCTGACAGGACAACAGATTGACATATAGATCAAACAAGACAACAGTGGAGCCCAATGAATGGATGCTAAAAAAAGTATTTTTGGATCTGGTTCACAAGTGGGGTGTGCCAGAAGTAGACCTTTTCGCTCTTCAGAAACAGATAAATAAGGATATTTTGCAGAAGGATTTCCAAAAAGAGGCCTAGGTGGCCAGCACCTTCTTCATCTCATGGACAGGTCAATTTTTATATGCTTTCTTTCTCTTTCCACTCATCTCCAGTGTACTACAGAATGTCAGGGACGAGAGGTCAAGGATGATCTTAGTAACTTTCAGACCATGTAGTACTGGTTCTCCCTTTTTTTAAGCCTAATAAGGGAGAACATCATTTTGCTGTCACGGCATGTGGACCTTCCATCCGAGTGTAGGGTGTCAGTTGTACATCCCAATTTGAAGACCTTGAGGATGATAGGATGGGTGATTTACTTCTCATATAAATCAGGCACATGTTTTCAGAGGATGTGTTGCACATATTAAGGGAGGCCAGAAAGACACATCACAAGAAAATCTTATATAGCAAAGTAGAAAACATTCTTTCACTGGTACCTTAATAGATGAAAGAAACTAAGTCAGGTGCAGCTGTCTGTGGAGTTCATTTACCTATCAGATTGTTTCAAAGCAGGCCTTTCCTATACATCTTCAAGGTACATGTCTCAGCCATATATCACTGTTTGTCACTACATCCCCCCATGTTCTGTCAGCTGCCCATGAAACAGTTTCTTAAGAGGGTCCTCTATCAAGATCTTCAAGAAAAAACATATCTTCTTCATGGGACCTCAACTTTGTGTTAGAAAATCTGACAATAAACTCTTCGAGCCAAATGCTTCAGCCCTGTCAAGATGCTGTCCTAGAAAACTGATTTTGTGGTAGTCTTGTCCTCAGCTAGATGTATCTCTGAACTGCAGGTTTTCATGTCTAGACAGTACTGCCTATTTTTTTTTTTTATAAGGACAGGGTCACCTTTTTCACAAATTCTACCTTTATGCCAAGGTGATGACTGAACTTTCCTTGAATTAGACCATCCACTTACCAGCTTTTTCTATATACTACAGAACAAGGGAAAAGAGTGTTACATTCTGTTGTGATGACAGATGACTCAGACTTTACGTGGTTATAACTAAACCAAGCAGAAAGTCAGAGCAACTGTTTGTTACCTTTGAAAAGGGAAAAGAAGGAAAACCTGCCTGCAAACCATATCCAAATGGATTGAAGACAGTATTAACTTCTGTTACCTCTATCAAAGGAAGCAAATTCTGGTCTGTATTAGAGCTTATTCTATTAGAGTCATGGCTACCACCACATCCTTTCTTAGAGAGGCCATTATGGACAGAAGAACATGGTCGCCTGTCCACACCTTTGCCAAACATTATTACTTAGGAGCTACATCCAGGGCCAGAGCAGATTTGCTACAGCCATCCTGGAGGGTGTGGTGCCCCCTGCTCCTATTTCAAAGCAAACATCCATCATTGGCCAGCAGTAGGAGTCATCCCAGGAATCCGAACTGTGGCAATGAGCTACAAAGAACATAGTGCTGTTGCATTGGGAATTTATCATAAATATAAATGTTCTAGTAGAGTCACTGTTGTAGTACTAGATGTTCTTCATGCTTCACTGTTGTAGTCATTACATTTGGGTTATCTGCTTGCAGTAGCCCTCAGTTGGCCTGATTAACAAAGTCTTGGGTCCTGCGTCAGTTGCTGTCCCTTCTTCCATGATGTCAGGTCGTCAGGGGTATAAAACATGCAGCCGATGCCATTACATCAGTCTTTCTTGCCGTGCAGTGCCCAAAGCAGAAGCAGTTCGCAAATGCCGGTCGACCGACTCCTGAAATTTTCATTTTTGAGTTTCAGAACCGAAGTCTTCAACTAAAGCTAAGTACCCCATTGGGGAAACTTTTTCTTGCTCCTTACTGATATGAGTAAAAGTTAATAATTGCATTACTTGTGGAAAGCAAATACCTCATAAAGATTTTCATTCGTACTGTATTCCCTGCTTAGGCCCTGACCACAACGTACCTTGCTGTCGGTTTTGTGCTTTATTTAATCAGGGCACTATCCATTGTCAGTATATTTTTGCCTCTAAATATTTCGGTTCTCAGTTTAATTATTCAGAAATGTTGTCGGTTAGCCATCTGACTACTGGGATTTAAAAAAAAAAAAAATGCAAAGATAAAGACAGAGACAGGCCGCCAAGGTCCAAAACTGCCGACAACGCTTCTCCTAAGCCAGTCACCAGTTTGCCTGTACTCAGTGAGGTGCTTTCGCAGCCCCTGATACCCACTACTTCTGATTCGCAGGCCTCTGCTGAGACCCATTCGGAGTCCGGTATGCCGCGAGATGCTTCAACTATGGAACCCGCGGATGTCTCTACCTTGGATGGGTCCGGAGCCGATGTGCAGGCACTGGCTTTTGAGGGTGTATTCAGGCCTACGGACTAAACTGAAGCCTCCTTCTTCATTTAGGCCTAAATCTCGAACCATGCCTAAAAAAACAATGCCCAGTCCGTATGCTCAGGCCTCTATGCCTAAAAAACAAATGATAAGAATGGCTGAAGATCTTATAACTCTAATCGGGGAAGCGAACCTCCCCCTTTTAAGAGACCTAGGACTGAAGTTGTTTATGAATCTTCTGACCAGGATTCTGATTTTTCTGATTCTTCTGATGATCTGGATTTGCCCTTATCTACTTATGAGGATTCTGATGCAGAGGACTCTATTCCCTCTGCTTCCCCTCCAGAGGATTTTTCTTTTGGTGAAACCTTACATACTCTAAGGGAGCATTTCCACTGGGAAAGCCAGGATTTTTCTGATTCAAAAAAGAGGCTTAGAGATTTCTTACTTCTGCCTCAGCATAGCCCTTTAGCTATTTCTCCTGTACTAGACATTGTTGATGATGCTTTTTCAGAATCTAGTTTGGCACCTGATTCTTTGCCTCCTGCTCCCAGAAAACCTGACAGATATTACAGGGTTCCTGATTCTCACAAGTTCCTTTTTAAAAATCATATTGCGGATCCAGAGACTATTTCACGGGGACCCAAGGGCATTAAGGCTTCTACTGCTAAAAATCCTACCCCTTCTGATAGACTCCAGGGCACTGGATAGATGGGGTAAGAAGGTTTACACTTCTGCAACCTTGGCCATTAGGGCTTTAAACTGCCAGTTTCATATGTTAAAGTATCAGCAACATGTTATTGGATTGCTTAAACATAAAATGATGTTGATTCCTGACTGTGCGGAAAATAAAGAATTACAGGATTTAATGCATTCTGCTGAACAGGTTGGAAAACATACTTTGCAATGTGGATTTGATTCATTAGAGGCCTCTTGCAGGCCTGCTGTTACTGGGTCTATGCTCAGAAGGCATGCTTGGCTTAAGGAGCAATCTTTGCCTTATCATGTTAAAGCTAAATTGTTGGATGCTCCCTTAAATCAGGACCGCCTGTTTGGCAACAAGGCTGCGGAAGTTCTTAAAAAGATGGAAGATAAAGCTAAATCTGCAAACTGTTAAAGATTTCTTACCAGTTCAGCCTCCTAGATTTAGTAGGCAATGGCCCTCTAAGAATTGGTCCTTTCCAGACCCTTCCAGGTCTTCTCAAGCCAAACCAGACACAGCAGAAACCCCAGGTTTAAGTCCCAGGGGACACATAAGACTAAGCAGTGGGGGGTTTCCGCACCAAAATCCGGGAGTAGTAATACTCCCATCTATGGAAAACTGTCTCAATGACTTGCTTTTAAAACTTCCAAGCACTTCCCAACTGAATGCTCCTTTAGTTGGAAAGATTGGTCTGCAGGCCAAAAACTGGGAACTCATTACCCAGGACAAATGGGTTTTAAATATAGTGTCCCAAGGATACAGATTTCACTTCCACACCTTACCAACACCAAGTGGGTGCCCAGATCTACCCCCAAATCAGTGGGCAGAGGCCCAAAATCAAGTACTCTCTCTCTTAAGCATGGGGGCTATTCAGTTGGTATCAGAAGAGGAAAAGGGACAAGGTTTCTATTCAAGACTTTTCCTGGTACCCAGAAAAGGCAATACATGGCATCCTATCCTGGGCCTTTCTATTCTAAACACCTTTCTGGTAATTCCAAAATTCAAAATGCTGACTCTTCACCAGCTGCTTCCTATGCTAAGTAAGGATGCATCGCTGACAACACTAGACTTAAAAGAAGCATACCTGCACATCCCTATCAGGGAGTCTTGCAGAAGATACCTACTCTTCAAAGCAGGCTACATACACTATCAGTTCTCTGCACTGCCCTTTGGCTTATCTACTACGCCCAGGTTATTCACAAAGTGCCTAGCTCCAGTCATTGCATTTTGCAGGCAAACAAATATTCAAATATACGCATACCTGGACAATTGTCTAATTCAGGCAGAAAGCAAGGACATTCTTTTGAATCATCTGGCCTTTGTTCAAAGGGTGCTGACTTGTCTGGGATTCACCATAAACTAAACGAAATCCCACTTGGTACCCTGTCAACAAATTATATTCCTGGGAGCAAGCTTGAATACAGCTTCCCAGATGGCTTTCCTCACGCCAGAGAAACGGATTCATTTGACAACTTACTTCAAATAAGTGGCCACAAAACCCCAGCTATTTGCAAGGCAAATACTGCAAGCCTTCGGGTTCATGGCCTCCTGCATTCTTCTAATTCCATATGCAAGGCTGCATATGAGGAAACTGCAATGGTATCTCAAAAGCCTATTGTGTCAACATTCACAGGATCTGGAAGCAAGGATTCCTATCATACCTTGCCTATGCCTAGAGTTCCTTTGGTGGGCAGAAGCCTGCCTCCAAAACAGGGGATTACCATTCACATTATCCCCCTGCCACCCAAATCTTAAAAACAGATGCATCAGACTATGCATGGGGGGCTCACCTGGCAGGGAATTGCATTCAGGGCAAATGGAACCCAAGTCAAATGCACCTGCACATCAATCAAAATGAAATGATAGCTGTACAGAATGCTCTGACAGCCTTCAAGGACCACATTTTTCCAGGACAACTAATGGTAAAGACAGACAACACCACTGTCATGTGGTACATAAACAAGCAGGGGGGGGGGGTACACATTCTTACTCCCTCTGCAGACTAGCCATGGCATTGTGGAACACAGCCTTGAGCTTCCAAGTGAATCTACAAGCTCAATTCCTGCCAGGAAAACTAAATACACTGGCAGATGGACTAAGCAGAAACCTCATGAACCCACACGAGTGGAAACTGGAACCAAGGATTTTCAACATGTTGACAAGCAAATGGGGGAGCCCAAATATAGACCTGTTTGCCTCCTCCCAGAACCATCAGCTGGACACATTTTGCACAAGGATTCCCCACAAGCTAGATTGGAAAGTGGATGTTCTATCCTTCAGCTGATAAAACCTATCAGTTTATGCCTTTCCTCCTCTGCCTCTGCTCTCCAGGGTACTACCAAAGATCAAACAGGACAAGCCAAGGATGATTTTAATTGCACCAGACTGGCCTCGCCAACACTGGTACCCACTCTTGTGCAGTGTGTCACACTTAGCTCCATGACACCTGCCTCAGACTCCTTCCCCTGTGTGAGATATATCTGCTCCTCCAAACCATTCTCTTGATGTTCCAGAAGAGGTTTAGATCCCTATACTGAGTATTTCTGATGCCATTCAACTTGGTGATGTACAGTAAATCCAACAGTATTGGGTCTGAGGATGCCCTGTATTCCAGACAAAGGTCACCTCTTAGCAATCTGGAGGAAATCGAGTGTAGTGACAGGGCTTTGAATTGGTCCATGTAAGACATGTTTATTAGACTTTGTATCCTTTTAGTAAGGTATCTCTGTGGGTGTTCAAGTTGCATGTATCTGGGCAGATACATGACAAAGGGGATATTATATTCAATGACTAGCCTAATGAGGGCTGAGTAAGGGGGACAATGACATCCTTAGATCTATTAATATTAATAATAATATAAATATTAAGTTTTGTCTTCTGAAATATTCCTTACTGAGTGTTATTCTCTGTTATTCATTGTACTGCCAACCTGTCATCAATGCCCAGATATTTATATACTCCCTCCTGCTCATGTTCCTTTATGTCGTATTTCTGACCCAGGTTCATATTTTATTGATACTGCAGCTTTCCTTTTTTAAATGTTGCTTTCGCACATTTATCAAGACCAAAAGTCTTTCTTATATCATCTGAAAAGTTCTAGCCATTTGTAATTGTGCTTTCAGTTCCTTATCTGATGAATTATACAAACCAGAAAAAGGGGGGTTTCTGGGAGCCAAATTGTAACCATAGTCTAATCTGTAAGTAAACTGCTTAATGGGTTATGGACAAGACAAATTAACAGCGGTGACAAAGAATTACACTGGAATATCCCTCTTTGAATTTGCATCTTTGGTATAATTATTTGCCCTTTGTCATGGCTCAAATGCAAAGTTGTTTGCCACTATTTCATGGTCATTCCAATGTAATTGATCAATGTAGGGTATATTTTATACAACTGTAAACACTTCATTATCCATGAATGTGGGATGCTGTCATGCTTTTTTGAATCCCTCCATGCCATATTTAGATTCTTCCCCCTTTTTATGGCTCTCAATTGTGACTTTGTTAGCAACAAATGATCGTTTGTTCCATATGACTTTCTTTTTTTTGCTTTTTTGTTCTACTGTCATACTGAACTTTCTTGAATGATTATAAATTCTGTCTGCATCAATTCTAGCATATAATTTGTATATTGTGAGAAGCCAAGTTATTGGTCCTTGGTTCTTAAGATGGTTTGCAGGTACACTCTTAAGGAGGATTGTTATTTTGCCTGTTGTTAACCAGACTGATATCTATTTGGGATGTGCATGTAAGTAATTCTTGCTCAGGTGTAAATCCTTATGTAAAGATGTTAATATCTTTTACCAGAAGTTAGTTACTGCATATGGGTCCAGGATTTTCTATTCAGGAGCTTTTTTTTAATTTTGTCTAAATCTGTTTGGCTGTTACTTCATCCACATTCATATACTCTACATTAGAGATCCTTACTGTTTTTTTAAGTTCTTCTTATCTTTTTAGCATCTTTGTTATGTTTAATATGGTCTTCATATATTTTCTCCAAAATGTATTACTTCTTTTTGGTGATGTTTTTCAATTTATTTTGCTTTATTTCCCAATTCTCTATAAAACTTCTTGGGATATGAATTGCTCATTTTGTATTTTTTGTTAATATTTATTTGAATACCTTCTATGTTTTTCTGCTTATGTTGATATTTTTTTTTAGTTTATTGTTGGAAATCGTGTATGATTTGATACTGTGAGCTGCTTTTATCATGTCTATGTTTCTAAGTATTTCTGATGATCTGTTCCCTTTTCTACATTCTTCTAACAATGATACTTCTTGTCTTAATTGCTTTAATGTTTTCTCTTTTCAACAATCCTTGTAGGCATTCTGTTTGCTCCCTTCCTTTTCTTTGTTATTCTACATTTTTGTGGTAACATTTTATCCATTACTAGTTTAGCTGTATTGTAATATATCTTATTTATTTCTGTTGTATCACGTGAATTTATCTGAATAGTCTTGTTTACAATGTTTATCTGTTTTACAAATCTCCTAATAGTATGAGTTTTATCTATAAATCCAAGAAGTAATGAAGACACAGCCCTCGAAATACGACCAAAACCACAAAAATAAGGGCTGCCAGGAGTCACTGATGAAAAACTCGGCTCCACAAAAAAGTTTTATTTTTCACTCCAAACACAGATAAACACCCACAATACACGTACATTTTCGTACTTCAACAGACTTCTTCAGACAGAAATGGTATATTCAGTGCTAGTGGAAGTTAATATACATACAAGTTAATTAGTCAGCAAATACATTTAAAGAAGTCCATGAAACAACCTTAACACTTAAACTGTACCTACAAAATACATACAAACATGTAGCTGTAGCCTAAGTTAAAACCCAATATATAAAACTAATATGTAAATATATGTATAAATAAATAAATACCCACATGGTAGGGTAGCAGTACAGGTAAACAACTTCTTGTAAAAACATTTGTTAAAAAAAAAAAAAAAAAAAACACGTAAAAACATATAAATATTCTAATTTAAAAATAATTATGACAACAATAAAACATTATTAAAAATGTGCTACCATCTAGTGGCCAATGTAAATATGACATGTAAAAAACATACTAATAAAACACATTCACAAGTGGTATGTTAAAACAGTTTTATAATTTCGCTGCCCTTAATTTTAACAATGGGGCAATAGAAACATGTTCATTCAAACCAGGAAATCTACCTGAATCCAAAGTGACCTGCCAGTAAACCTCCCTGTATTCCAATTTGGCCTCCCATAAACCCCCTCAAATGTCCTTTGGCACTGTTTCTGTAACAAAAAATACAAATCTAGCCTGCACACATTCCAATGTGTGTTTAAACAGAGAGTTTTTTTAATTTCTAGTCCAGATATCGTAGTTATGTTCATATAGCCATCTTTTTAGTTTCCTCTCTGTCTTCCCTACATAGAATGCCTGGCACTGGCCAACAGGGTGTTGAATAATGACAATAGGTTGAATGATTCTTATATTGTTAGTTTAAACAAATTGGCTAATGTTATGGGAAAATACAAAGCCCTCAGCATTGACAATGAGTACCTTAAAGAATGTTTGAACCGTGGTATAGTACCTAAAGGTCTGAGGGTTTATAGGTTTCCCAACAACATTAATGAAGGAACAGAATTGTATAATGAACTACTAGAGATTTTTAATAATTGTGGTCTTGATGTGGTTAGAATCGTTATTAGCAAAATTGAGCACATAAATTCTGTTATTACCTCAGACTTGTTATATACCATTGAGACGGAAAAACAAAAATATTTTGAAATATTGGGCGACATAGATGAGAAATGTATTTTAAATGTTAACAGAAAAATGAAGAAGTTAGATAGAGATATTTTAGAGTATAAAGAAAATGGAAGTTATCGTAAACCCCAAACTGTGAGTTATAAAGATAGGGATGATGGGCAGGATTTTAATGAGGTAACAGGGAATGCTGAAGGAAGTAATTTTGGTAACTCCAAAAATGATGTGCTTGACCCTTTAGAGTATCCCCCCTCCGACGCTCAGAGTGATTAATGAATCAGAGGACCCCCAATTACTATCAGCAACCATTCTGTGGGGTGTACCAGGGGATGGAAGGGGAGGGGGAGATGATGACAAATAGGGTCAATGAAGAAATTAAGTGTGTGGACCATACTTTTACTTATTTAAATTATAATATATTTAATTACAGTAATGTTGATTTGGTCAAGGATCATTTTAAATTATTGTCTAGAGGGTTTAAATTTATTCCCTGTTATAGGAATGACCTTACTTAGGTATTATTAGACTTAAAAATTTTCACTAGGAAGTTAAATCTATTTATATTATTTCAGAACAAACAGAATGATCATATGTCAGGTACTTTGAAATGCAAAAGTGAATTTAACCCCCCTTTACACCCTCAAGTAAAAAACTTTGAGAATGTTGTTGAAATAGAATTAAGGCGAGTACTTACTACCCCTCTGTATTTTAGAGACAATCTTGACAAGGGTGAAAGGAAAATTTTGAAAGAACTTCAGTTAGACAAAACTATTAGGGTTATGAAGCCCGACATGGGGGGGGGGGTCAGTTATTATGGATAATGTGGTGTATGAAGGTAAAATGATGGATATTTTAGGTGACTACAGTACCTATACAAGGATTTCTAAGAATGAGATCAATTTAGCCTATAGGAAGATAGATTTGGCTTTAAACTATTTAGTTCTGGAGGGACTTCTAGATCACAATACCTTTAAATATTTTAATGTGACACAGCCTAGAATTCCTACAATATTCAGAATTCTGAAAGTCCACAAGGAGCAAACTGACCCCCCCCCCCACGACCTATTGTTTCCGCAGAAGGTTCCAAAACAGCCCCTTTGGCAAAATATGTTGATAAAAGATTAAAAACTATTTGGGGTATGGAGAATTTTATTCTAAAAGACCCATGAGGACTTCCTTAGAAACATTGATCTGGAGCAATCATATGACAACATTAGTTTTGTCACAGTCGATGTAAACGATTTGTTCTCTGTCATTCCCCACGATATATGCCTAGATTGGTTGGATAAGGCCTTGGGGGACAAAGGACCTATCCCTAGTGATGAACTTCATGTTATAATGTGTCTCATGGAATTGATATTAAGGAATAATTTTATTTATTTCTGTGGGGAATTTTTTCATCAGACGAAGGAGGTAGCTATGGGGGACAATTGTGCCCCCACATACACAAATATAATACTTGCCTGGTGGGAAAAGTCTTTTATTTTTAATTCTGAATACAATAATTGTAGGGTCCTATACAAGAGGTTCCTTGACAACATTTGTATCTTTTGGAAAGACTCCGAAGAAAGGCTGGGGGACTTTATTAAGTACATTAATGATACCACATCTTTTCTTAAATTTACTCACAATATACAACATGATGGAATAGATTTTTTGGATGTGAGTATATGTAAAATTCAGGGTGGTATTAAATCTAAGGTATTTTGAAAGAAAACATTTTCAAACTCTTATCTACACTTCCAGAGTGCACACCCTTACCTACAAAAGAAAAATATTTTAAGGGCCAGCTTATTAGGGCCAGTAGGTTAACTTATTTGCAGGAAGATTTTTTAAAGGAATGTGAATTTTTGGAAGGGCTTTTCCTCGATAGGGGTTATCCTAAGGTGATGCTGGTTGATGTTAAAAACTATGTGCTGAATTTTAGGGACAGTAGGTACTATCCCATTATGGGCAAAATGGGAGACAATATTACTAACCATTTGACAAATGGGAATAGTAATGCTTACCAGATGGCGGTTGCCACTGAATATAATGTGGACTCTAAGGTTTTTCAAAACATTTTTTCTAAGGAATGGGAGAAGTTTAGCTCCCTAACTGACCTTAGAGGTCTGAAAGAAAAAAACTGCTATGGTTATTTATAGAAAAGGTAAAAATCTTAAAGATTTACTTGAAAAGAGTACATTGCAACCAGCTGTGGGGGAGGTAGAAAATATGGCACCTTTAAATGTGGGGCATGCAGTCAATGCAGTTTCATTTCAAATGTGGACTGTGTGGAGATTCGGGATACAGCAAAAGTCCTACACAGTTCCTGCTTTTGTAATTGTCGGAGCCTTCCTGTGTCCTGATGTGTTCTTCAAACTATCTGGCGATGTACAGAGCTAAGTATATTTTTCTGGCACTTCAGAGTTGTGTACTGTTAATTGTTGCTTGACTAATTTTATATCATTGCAGGCTGACTTCAGAGTTGTACAGTGTTATTTTTGCTTCACTGTATAGTTTTTCAGATCTCTGCTGAAGGTGTTTTTCCCCACCTCCCCCTATTTCTGCTGTGTCTTATGTTGGTATAACTGGTTTTACATCCTGTGTGTTATCTGACTATCTCAAAGATTACTTGCATAAAATTAGACCCTGTTAGTAACAGCCTGCATATAATTGCTGGAGCCTTCCTGTGTCCTGACAGAGTGCTCTTCAAACTATCTGGAGATATACAGCGCTAAGTATATTTTTCTGGCACTTCAGAGTTGTGTACTGTTAATTGTTGCCTGACTAATTTTATATCATTGCTGGCTGACTTCAGAGTTGTGCACTGTTATTTTTGCTTCACTGTATAGTTTTTCAGATCTCGGCTGAAGTTGTTTTTCCCTTACCCAGCCTCCCTATTCCTGTCTTGTTTAAATTTGGAGGCTTTTGCAGTTGCCCGCCCCCACTGTAGATTTGATCTGGGACACTCCCCCCAGTCCCATCTCTTTACCTCATTCTACCTAATAGACTCCTTCTGCACTTGTTTTTAGTCATTTTTAATTTAATTGCATTTTTTAAACTGTTTGGTCTAACATTGCTGCATACTCAAGTGTGCTAGCTTGCACTGCATTTGAATTGTTTTTACTGCTGTTTTAGCTACTTTTCTGTATAAAAAAAAATCTAAGCCTGTTTCCTACCTTTCCTGTAACTAGTATAGTCCAGATTCAGATTTGCTGTATCCAAGACTGTATGTAAGCTTCTGAGCCCCCCAAGCTTTCTGTGTTGGAGGGTAGCCTTCTAGCTTATCAGTGGGAGTGGTAAGCACTAGGTAACCTATCTACCACATAAGAAGTGGTTCTGGCCCAGAAATTGTAGTTATTGGCCGTTTGGGCAGTTTTTCCATCTCTCTCAACTTTCTGATTTAAAAGCCCGCATTTGCACTTGTTTACCCCCTTTCCTGTAACTAGTTTAGTCCAGATACAGATTCTTAGTTTTAGCACTTGAATTTGCTTATTGTGATCAGCACTTGTTCAGAACTTGTAAGCACTAAATAAGCTACTAATTACTACAGCACTCATCTTTCCTCATTACCTAGAGGAAAACAGTTTTTGTATTTACTTTCCTCACTTGCTTAGAGAAAAACAGCTCTTGTACTCAGTTTCCTCACTTATCTAGAGGAAAATAGTTTTTTATTCAGGCATGTCCAAGGGTCAGCTCCCAGTGTTCTCTCCTGTCTATCTGACGAATCTGAGCATTTTGGGGCAATGTAGAAATTGCCTCATGTACACAGACAACCCTCTCCTCCTACCACCCAACACTACAACCTGTGAAAGATGCACTTATGTAGCCAAACTGGAGGTAAAGCTCTCTCCACCAAGACTGAACTTGACAGTCAAGAGGAGAAGGTAAACACTTGCACCACACCACACTCATCACATAGTCTCACTAAATCTATACCACCAAAATCCACACATAGAAACACAAAAACATTCGCGGAGGCTCTCAATAAAAATCTTCTCAAGCAACAGAGACCTCCAAAGCAGAAATGCAAGCAACCTCCACCCCCCAACACAACCCAAATGACACATAGCCCGTAGACTCAGTGTGCCACTCAACCACAGCCAATAAGGCAAAAAAGTACCCAACACACTTGTCATAGGTGACTCTATAGTCAGGCACACTGATGTTCCACTCACCAGGCTAAACAAGGAAAAGGTTACTATCAGCTGCCTGTCGGGTGTCAGGATCCGCCACATAACCCATGCACTTAGGTCACTCCACAACAAGTACAAATATAACTCTGTCATTGTCCATGTTGGTGTGAATGACCTGAGACGTACCTCCCTGGACTACATGAAAAGAGACATGGAAGAGCTGTCTGATCTTGTAGCCCAGGCAGGTATGACCCTAGCCCTGAGTAGCATTCTGCCATCACCCAGAATGATACCACAGTACAAGGACAAAATGATTGACCTCAACAATTGGCTAAACTTCTGGTGTCATTCTAAAGGGATCCAGTATCTGTCTGTCTGGGATGACATGGTCGACAGACCACGATGCTTTGCCAGAGATGGCCTGCACCTGTCACCCCTGGGATTCCAGATACTGGCTAAGGTTCTTGCCACCCCTATAGTGCCTTTTTTAGGCAAGGTTCAAATGAAAAATTCACCACTGTTACAGGAACAGGCAAGCAAAAACTGAAGGTGATGCTACTCAATGCTAGAAGTCTTAATCTCAAAATGCACTCACTCGAGACACTCCTTAAAATGGAGAACATCGATATTTGTGCAGTGACTGAGACCTGGCTCAAGGCTCCAGAGAGCACCCTTGCACTACCAGGCTATAAGTCATACCACACTTTTCAGCCATGTAACCTGGACCGGAACACCAAAGGTGGAGATGTGTCCATATTCATTAAGGATATCCACACCTCGAGGCTAGTTGCTCAGCATAATGCATCCGAGGTTATCCAAGTGCAACTAACTCTGGGCAAAACTGCAATCCAAATTGTAGCTTGCTACAGATCCCCCACTATGCCCCAGGATTCCCACTCCTCTTTTCTTGATGTACTGGAAAATATTAGGGTTCAACCAAACACCCTAATAATGGGCGATTTAAACTACCCCACCATTAACTGGGAAAACTACTCATGTACCAACTCCTTCGCTCAACGCTTTCTGGAATTCATAAACTCCAATGCCCTGGATCAACTTATCCACACCCCCACCAGGGGCAACAATATCCTAGATCTAGTCATTACCAACATGAGTGACCGGTGTTGCGCACCTGAAATCAACGCCTCATTAATCCAATCCAACCATAAGCTAATCACCCTAGATATCCACATCCTGTCCCCACCTCCCATTAAGGAAACCACGATAAAAAATTTCTCCAGAGCCAACTTCATGCTATTTTAAGACAGAAGTAGTGAACTTCATGACACCCATGCAGATGGACAATACAGCTACAACTATTGAATCCTACACAGTTGCATTTTATAAGCACTTACACGAGTGTATGGATCGTGCTATCCCAAACAGAATCAAGACGCTATCCTCCAATAAAAAGGAAGCCAATCTGGTGGTCCCCTGCCATAAACAAACTGTAAAACAGAAGGAAGAAACTGTTGAAAATGGAGTAAAATCCCATGAGTGGAGGAGCTCCCTGGTCAGCCTCAGTAAGAAGCTGTGATCTTTCATAAAATCCTCCAAAGCTAGTTACGAAAACAAAATTGCCACTGATTCTAAAGACAGCCACAAAGCATTCTATAGCTATGTCAAGAATCTCAATGTCAACACTCAGATCTGCTCTAAGTTACAGCACAATGGCACTAAATATACAAACCCAACTGATACTGCCAACATCCTGGCAGATAGGTTTAGTGCTAACTTTATGCCCCCTCATCCCCTAAAGGGCCCATCTCTATACTGGAAGAATGCAAAGTTCTTGTAATCATGGCTGCACAGTTAAAAACCTCCAAAGCCAAGAACACAGCATCCATGAGACCAGACAACATCCCAGGCTGCGATCTACACGAACGACAGAATGAACTGGCACCCCACCTAAGTACCATGTTCAATCATAGCCTCACCTCAGGCTTTGTGCCCACAGTATGGTGCACAGTGACAGTTATCCCATTCCACAAAGGGGGAGCCACCACGGACCCCGGGAACTACTGCCCCATTAGCCTGATGAGCCTGGTCTGCAAGGCCATGGAACGTATCATCATGGAACTTATATACAAAGACATAGGTAATCTCCAAACTCTGGACCCCACCCAGTTCGGTTTTGGAAAAGGCAGATCATGTCTCCTAAACCTGATGGACTTCTTTGAAGCAGTCACCAAAGCCATAGACAAGGGTAAGGTGGTTCACACAGCCTATCTAGATGTTGCCAAGGCTTTCAACACCATCCCCCACTCTGGAATTATAGATTCAGTAAACTAGGTATAAATCCCTATGTCACAAGATGGGTTGCCAATTGGCTCACTGACAGAACTCACATAGTGAAAGTAGCAGACTCCAAATCCGACTTCAGACCAGTGATAAGTGGAGTACCACAGGGTTCAGTCCTGGGTCCTCTCCTGTTTGGTATCTACTTCTCTGAAGTACAGGCTAACACAGAAGGTCTTTGGCTAATGAAGTTCACAGATGACTGCAAACTAGGAGCCATAATCAAAACTCCTAATGATGTGGACATCCTACAAAAGGGCCTCACTGAGACAGATGCCTGGTGTCAAAGCCATGGCCTCAAGCACAATGCCAAAAAGTGCGTTGTCATCCCCTTTGGTAAAAACTCTGTACCCATGAACTTCAACATAGGCGGTAGTATATTTAACACCGAAAGTGTGATAAGAGACCTTGGGACACAGGTGGACAGTAGTCTCTCCTTTGATAATCACATTGCCACAGTAGTCAGGAAATCCTTCTACGTGGCACACCTCATCACAAAAGATTTCTCATCCAGAAAAAAAGAGGTCATTGTTCCCCTCTACTCATCACTCATTAGACCCATTATAGAGTACAATGCCCCTTTTGGTATGTACCTCACAAGACATCTACAACAACTGGAAAGGCTGCAGAAATACCTCACAAAGAGGATTACCAGCCTCAAACAGATGCCCTACGCAGACCATCTCAAAAAAACTCCAGCTTTACTCCGTCGCATACCGCCTACTCAGACGTGATCTCTGCCTAACATACAAAGCTATGTGAAACCCAGAGCTGTTGGACATGCTTCACTTAAAGAAATCCCAATCCCTCTGAGCTACACGCTCTAGGGACCTAAACCTTGTCACCACAGTAAACAGAACATCCCGGAGGGATAGATTCCTGTCCCAGAGACTTCCCATACTCTGGAATAAACTACCTATCTATATAAAACAAAGCTTCTCATTGGCACTCTTCAAGAAAAATCTTGTTGATTGGATGGGAAATAGGAAATTCACCCCGGGGATCACTTCTGTGGCTCTGCACGACAGTGGCACAGGAAAATAATTTTCTTGGGTGGCAAAAGCCAGGGTACATTTTTGGCTGGGCTTGTATAGGCCCTAGGGCTGATAGCCTAGTACTTACCTATGAACCTATGTACTACCAGTGGAATTGTATACCTGGCCACCTGCGTCCAGTGCCAGGCATTCTATGTAGGGAAGACAGAGCGGAAACTAAAAAGACGGATATATGAACATGACTATGATATCTGGACTAGAAATGAAAAAAAATGCTCTGTTTAAACACATGTTGGAATGTGTGCAGGCTAGGTTTGTATTTTTTGTTACAGAAACAGTGCTAAAGGACATTCGAGGGGGTTTATGGGAGGCCAAATTGGAATACAGGGAGGTTTACTGGCAGGTCACTTTGGATTCAGGTAGATTTCTTGGTTTGAATGAACATGTGTCTATTGTCCCATTGTTAAAATTAAGGGCAGCAAAATTATAAAACTGTTTTAACATACCACTTGTGAATATGTCTTATTAGTATGGTTTTTACATGTCATATTTATATTGGCCACTAGATGGTAACACATTTTTAATAATGTTGTATTGTTATCATAATTATTTTTAAATTAGAATATTTGTATGTAAATATGAACGAATAGCCACCTGTAGGATAAACGCTCCTCTGCCAAAAGGTTGTAGAATAAAATCAATTCGCAGCAGGCAGAAAGCGAAACAGAACATGAAAATACCAAAGTCTTCAGTGGGAATATCCAATAACTGAATCAATCCACGAGTGTAAAATGCTCAGCAGTAAAAAACTTTATTAGACAAGCGCTTTCGCTATAAATAGCTTCTTCAGGTCTGTTTTAAAATTAATCAATCAAAATTGCTCTATATATATGCTTAACACTGAGTTGAAAGTTCATTGTGCAACCTCATTACATATTTAAAAGGGTAAACAAGCTATTAGGTCTGTTACCAGAGGAACTAGTCTAAAATAAAAACATCAATTGTATATGTCTATTCATGTCACTGTCATATACTCAGTGATAAGAAAACATATATATAAAATATATATATAAGAAATATTAGATAACATATCTATTGATAAAAAGAAATGGAAAACATCATTCAACAAAACATAAGTCTTATCACTTGTATTTATGTAAAAACTATACAAGAACTATTAGTATATTTCATAAAACCATGAGTGTACATAGAAAGTGAAAGAAGATAATAGTAAGACCTATGTAAAAACTTCTTTAACTGATATATGTGTATGTGTATAATGTAACTTCATGAAGACATAAATACAGATAAAAATGCATAAAAATGCATACAGGATACTCCAAGTGTTAAAAACACTATAGTGGAATGTATAAAAAACATCCTACAATATCATTAACTAATATATATACATGTATGTGATATATAGGGAATATAACTTGTGTATCTATACTATTGTGGTATGAGTGAGGATTCTACTTGATTTTTCTACGTTTTCTTAGTCGTGGTTTTATAGATGCTCTCTCATTTAGGCCTACCCTATTATCTGCCCTTAAACGTATGATCCAATCACTTTCCTTACTTTCAGTGTGACTTCTGATGTCTCCCCCTCTTATACTGGTTGGTATAACTTCCAGTACTCTAAAGCGGAAGGTGTGTGACATATCATTGTTCATGACATGTTTAGCTAAGGCATTGTTGGATGACCCTTTTCTGATATTATATATATGTTCTCTAATTCGGTCTCTGAACTTCCTATTAGTTTTACCCACATAAAAGCTAGTACATACATGGCATACCGCAAGATAGACTATATTGTATGTCATGCAATCTGCTTTGATGTCGGTCCTAAACATCTGCCCTGTGTCAGGATGTATAAATGAAGAGTCAGTATCTATGTACGAACAGAAATTACATTGACCACAAGGCATCGTGTTGCCTCCGTCTATGTTTATGTATGTCTCATTAGAGTAACAAAGCATCCTCTTTAGATTCTTTTTGTTCCTATACTGAAATTTTGGAGTGTCACCAACTATATTCCTAATATCATCATCGATCTGGAAAACAGTCCAGAATCTGCTGATGATGTCCTTAACTTTATGATGATCTGATGTAAAAGTAGTGGTGAACTTAACAATGGATGTTGTGTTACTATTCTTTACCTCATTGTTTATAACTTCCTTTGGTCCAAAATATGGTGCCGCAGTGGTAAACCTCAAATCCAATAAATCTTGTAAATTTCTATCCACTTCATAGGTCTCATATCCTCTCTCCAATAATCTATCCTTCAAATTATCAAGTTCAGTGACAAAACCTTCCTCTGTGGGGTTGAGCCTGGAGGCCCTTATTGCTTGTCCTCTAATGATATTTTTAAAAACAAACGAAATTAACGATGTTGATTTCAATGTTGTAAATATGCCTCAGGTTGAGGAGTCATCTTTTCTGTTTAACAACAACTGCAATACTAGCACTTGCTTGAATGTGGTAGCGTGCACCCAGCATGGTGTTTCGGGTGACACAGAATTATGTGACAATATTTGTTTAGGGAATGACAATGTGTTTTCTACTTCGTATTCTGTGGTTAACAGTGAGGAGCTACTTGATGGTAAAATGGAAAGTGCTGGGGGAGATAGTACCCTTGAACTCGAGTTTTAGGGAAACAACTCCTTAGTTCAATGTGACTCGCAATGTGAAGTTTTGTTGAAATGTAGCACTACACAGATGCGGGGTTTTTTTATATATAACTACACTGACCTTGAGTTACGTGATATGTACTTTGATCTATTTAGTAAGGGTATTAACTTTGTTCCTAATTTTAGATTGGACATTGCTCAGGTTTTAATTGCCTTGAGGTTATACACTAGGAGGTTAAATTTACAAGTGTATTTTGCTGTTAACCACGAACACAAAAAAGATGGTAACAATGAAACTCCTGTTGGGTTGCATAGAAAGAGCACCTTTATTCCGCCATCAAACCAAGAAATTGTGTTTTTTGAGAAATTGTTGGAAAATGATCTTAGGAGAATTTGTTTGAACAAAAGTGTTATTCCTGACAACCTATCTGAGGATGAAAGGGTAGTTCTTAAGGAACTGCAATCCTCTAGGCATATCAGGTGTATGAAGCCTGACAAGGGTGGTGGAATGGTACTTATGTATACGATTGATTACATCTCAAGTATCATGGAGCTTCTTGAGGATGACAGTACTTACACAAGGGTCTCAGTGAATGAAGTTAACAGGGCTTACCAGAAGATAGATTTATTTATTTTGGACGCACTATATCAGGGGACTATTTGTGAAGCCGAACTTGACTATCTCACTGTAAAGTTTCCTACAATGCCAAGTATATTTGGTATCCCCAAGGTTCATAAAGGGACCGACAAGTTGCAATTTAGACCAATTGTGGCGGCTAGGGGGTCCAAAACTGAGCCGATTGCCAGTTATGTTGACTATTACTCTATACCTGTTCTCAATGATGTCTCTCATATTCTTAGAGACTCTTGGCATTGTTTGGAAAGGTTAAGGGGAGTAAAGGACGATGTGAATTCTTATGGTTTTTTGACCATCGATGTAGTGAATCTTTTTTCAGTGATTCCACAGGGACCGGGCTTGGAAATGTTTTATGATAGTTTGAATGCAAGTAAGTGCGTTGACAAAGGGAAGCTCAATTTGATCTATGACCTTATGGAAATTGTTCTCAAAAACAATTTTATGAAGTTTGAGGGTGAGGTTTACCAACAATGTTCAGGTGTTGCTATGGGGGCGAAATGTGCCCCAGTGTTTGCCAATTTGGTTTTGTTGGCATGGGAAAGGGCATTTGTTTTTCCATCTAAATTCCAGCGGAGGATAGTGATGTACAACAGGTTTTTAGATGATTTACTCATCTTGTGGAAGGGAGATGAAACTAGTGCAAATGAATTTGTTAACTATCTTGGTACTACCACGGGGTTTTTGAAGTTTACCTATGTGTGGAACAAGGAGTGTATTAACTACTTAGACATTTCCATTGTTAAAACAACATCTGGTTTATCGAGTACTATCTATAGAAAGGACAGCTACTCTAACTCACTGTTGCATTTTGGGAGTTGTCACCCCTTTCACCAGAGGAAAGGGGTGGCTAAGGGCCAAATGGTATGAATTTCCAGGCTTATCAGTGATGATGTTGTTTTCAGGGAAGAAATGTATAAGTTGATAGGTATGTTTGTGGACCGTGACTATCCACTAGAGCTACTACTGAAAATCAAAAGGGAAGTTTACAGAAAAAGAGGTTCCATTTATTCGCCAATACTTAAAATTGGCGTTGGCTCTGAGGTAATGGAAGCCGTGGGGAGAAGGGTGGATAACAGGATAGAGGGTCCAGCTTTTGTTTTACAGTTCAATGACAAATCTGATGAGATTTGTGCATGTTTGAGGAGTGCATGGACTAATGTGTTGAGTATGGACATCAAAAACATTATTGGGGTTAAGCCACTGATTGTGTTTGGCAAAGGAAAAAGTATGAAAACTATTTTGGAGAAGGATTGTAGGCAATCTAGATCGAGGATGACAAAATGTGGGCCTTGCAAATGTTGTAGGTTTATTGCTGAAGGGGCCTACATTTGTGTATTTGGGTTTAGAAGAACTTTGGCTTGTCCAGGGGTTTGTAGTTGTAGTACCAAGAATTTAGTTTATGTGGCCTCATGTTTGTCCTGTGACACCTTCTATGTAGGAATGACTACTCTAAGGCTCAGGGACAGGGTCTTGGAGCACATTAGATCTATTAAGAAAAAAGATGTGCACAATGCGTTGTACTTACACAGTAGTCACTGTTCTAACTTTAGTAAATTCCTGTTTTTTGTAGTTGATAGAGTGTATTTTGGTGTTGAGGGTGACATTAAAAACAGGGTTGCCCTTTTGGAAACTGAATGGCAATTGCGATTGAATGCCATGAGATATCCAGGTCTCAACGACAACATTTCTTTGAAGCCAGTTTTGAAACACAAATCAACTATATTATAAGTTGCTTATTGTTATAAATGGAAACAGGTGTTTTTCTACTAAATGAATTTTGAATGTTTAAATGTTCACACGTTTTTCCACTAAATGTATTTTGAGTGTTCAAATGTTCAAATTTTTCAGTACACTGATTTCATTTATGCAAGTGCTATGTTTTATGTATTTATTTGGGGGGGGGGTAGAGGGATAATTTTTAATACTAAGAACTAAATTGGGTGAGTCAATTGTATTGATTCAATTATGATGTCATGAACAATTGGTGGGGGTGTGTGAGAGAGTATATATTATATTATTTGTTAGTATTTCAAATGACTCTGATGATGCCATATTGATGGTGAAAGCGCTCAGTCTTGAATAAAAAATTTTTTAGACCAGACATTCGTGGCATTGGTGACTTGAAGTGCGGTGGTTGGAATATTTTGCCTTTTACAAGAAGTTGTTTACCTGTACTGTCACACTACCATGTGGGTATTTATTTATTTATACATCTGTTTACATATTCGTTTTATATATTGGGTTTTAACTTAGGCTACAGCTATATGTTTGTATGTATTTTTTAGGTACAGTTTAGTAAACGTTAAGGTTGTTTCATGGACTTCTTTAAATGTATTGGCTGACTAATTAACTTGTATGTATATTAACTTCCACTAGCATTAAATATACCATTTCTGTCTGAAGAAGTCTGTTGAGGGACGAAAACGTATGTGTATTGTGGGCGTTTATCTGTGTTTGGAGTGAAAAATGAAATGTTTTTGTGGAGCCGAGTTTTTCATCAGTGACTCCTGGCAGTCCTTATTTTTGTGGTATGGGTCTTATCTATCTTAATATGTATTTTAATCTCTATTAAATCAAGCAGGCCTTCCCTTAGATATTTTTTTCCTAGATTGAGAGCATTTTCTTTGATCTCTGTTCCTTGGGGGAATTCTACTGAAAGTTCCAGAACATTTTTCTGTGACATGTCCTCTTCAGATGCATCCTGCTTCAGCTGCTTGTCCCTAATATGGCGACATACTGATCTATCACTCCACAACATTACATGCATCAGAGATGGCAGTGTTTCCTGCTCCTTTCTTTGCTGTACAGCTTCAACTGGACTCTTTTATAGGTTTTCTGCAGAAGGCTCCAGAGCATAACCATGTGGCAAATCTTTTTCCGATGCCTCTCGTACCACCTGCTGCTCTTTAATTTGGGAACCCATTGTGCCGTCGTGTTGTGACACTACATGTGTTGGAGCCTCCACACTAAACCCTTCACTTTGCAGATAATCTATTACTTCATTTTCTATTTATTTAATTTCTACCTCACTAATTCTCTTTTTACATTCCTCTTTCTGATCTTATTTTTGTATTGCGAAATTTTCCATATCTGGGTGCCTTTGCTTGTATTTCTCTCTCTCTCTCTTTTTTTTTAATTTCTCCAAGTGTTTTGGGTTTCTAATATCATTATGGGAATGGACCCCATTCCTAGTCAAAATATGATTAAAGGTCATGAAATTAGTATTGTTTCAGTCTTTGATGTTAGCCAAAAGTGCTCTTTGCAGCACCCGCAATCTGTCCAGTAATGACTCTTTCTTCAGTTTGTATGGAGTTACATATATCGGTAACATATCCAAGTATGCTAAAAGTGCCGACTGCACACAATGAGAGAACACTGGTAAAACCAAAAACAACTTTATTGCTGCAAACTGTAATACGAATAATCCCGATAAAGGTAAGCGCTTTCGGCGAGTTCAAATAACCCGCCTTCATCAGACAATTAGTGAACAAGGGCAGATACATTTTATACTTAACTGGTAAAACAGTGGCCCAATGATTTAAAGGCACATGACTGAATTAATAACGTGAGATGAACTTCTTTAAAACACTTGAAAGAAATAGCGAGTTACCAGCAACTATTGAAAAGCCGTGACAGGCAATGCTTTACATTTCAGTATTACATTAAATTAAATGATATCAGACATTCATGAACCAGAACAAATGTACTAAAAATACGTAAAAGATATTGCTTTAAAGTAATGCAGCAAAAAATAAAATAAAAAAAAAATAAAATAAAAAAACAGCTCCAAAATCTAAATAAAGGAAGAAATGTTGATAGACACCCAAGAAGGTAGTAGTATTTACTTTACCTCTGTTGGCTCATACACAATCCGTAAAACTAGACAAAGGGAAAGTGAACCCTTCCATTATGTCTTAAATCATATACTTGATTACTGTAATTACTCTTTTAATTAATCTTTTATTACCATTGGAGCTTCCTTGCATAAAAGTTTCTCAAGGTATTTAACTTTTACCAATATAGAAGCCCCATTATTAGATTCTTTAGTTACATTATGCCATCCTATTATAAGACCATCGAGCCTGTTTTTTCTAGTATTGGTCACATGTCTTTTATCTTCGATCAATTTTAGCTGTTATTACAGTAATCAAGTATATGATTTAAGACATAATGGAAGGGTTCACTTTCCCTTTGTCTAGTTTTACGGATTGTATATGAGCCAACAGAGGTAAAGTAAATACTACTACCTTCTTGGGTGTCTATCAACATTTCTTCCTTTATTCAGATTTTGGAGCTGTTTTTTTATTTTATTTTTTGCTGCATTACTTTAAAGCAATATCTTTTACGTATTTTTAGTACATTTGTTCTGGTTCATGAATGTCTGATATCATTTAATTTAATGTAATACTGAAATGTAAAGCATTGCCTGTCACGGCTTTTCAATAGTTGCTGGTAACTCGCTATTTCTTTCAAGTGTTTTAAAGAAGTTCATCTCACGTTATTAATTTAGTCATGTGCCTTTAAATCATTGGGCCACTGTTTTACCAGTTAAGTATAAAATGTATCTGCCCTTGTTCACTAATTGTCTGATGAAGGCGGGTTATTTGAACTCGCCGAAAGCGCTTACCTTTATCGGGATTATTCGTATTACAGTTTGCAACAATAAAGTTGTTTTTGGTTTTACCAGTGTTCTCTCATTGTGTGCAGTCGGCACTTTTAGCAGTTTCTTGGTTTTTACAGTTTGTTGGTCGAACATATCCAAGTATGATTGTAAATTTTTTTTTATCAACAAAAAACAAGTAGTCTCCGTGGTATCCCTGAAGTCTCAAAACAACCCACTAAAGTGTAGTGGGTCTAAAAACAAAACAGTGTAAGAAACTTCTCTGTGTGGAAGATTTTCAGTCCATATATTTCTAGTTAATCACTGTATATTAATCAGATCAGACAATAGTAGTAGAAGTAGCGAAAGTAAACTCGTCAAGTCAAAAAGTAATAATAGAAAATATATAATTCTACAGCATTACTAAGTATTCGAAAGTAATCCAAGCAAGGCAGGCAGTCTGTTTCCAGTCGAATCGACTATTGTCTGATCTGAATAGGAGTAGTAACCTTTCATCTTTTGGTTTGAATTCGCCTCTCCTTAACTATTCCTCCATTCCATGCTATCATCATGAGGTTCTTCCAGGAATTTTCTGTGCTTGCAACTATATTTATCTGTTTTTCACATTTCTTGCCTTCTCTTATGATCCATCACCTTATATTTTTCTTTTGTTTTTTGGCACATTCAGCTGCTGCCTGATTTTTATCTACTTCTGGTTTGATGTCCATTCCCTCTTGACCCTAATATGCTTCTGCTAGACAAAGCAGAGAAGTCATCTTAGATTTATTCTCCTCATGTTTTAAAAGCTTTCACTATGTTTGGGTCAGCAGATATGTGTGCAGTCTCACAATTGCAGAGCTATGCATGTGATCAGCTTTGAGGAGGCCTATACCTCCTTCAGAACAGGGAATATATAATCTTGGTAAGCAGTGATTTTTATAAATCATTTGATGAACATGAAGCATCCTTCTTGTCTCCCTATCTAATCTAACATCTTTTGGGACCAGTCAATCACTCCAAAACTGTAAGTTAGGGCAGGAAGAGCAAAATGATTTATAGCTTGGACTTTATTCCTAGATGTCAACGCTGTTTTCAGAATTAAGTCTTCTAAAATATTTCTTACTGAGTTTTATTCACATTTGTTTATGTTTTTTTGCTGATCCTTCATCAATTCCCAAATATTTATGGACTCCCTCTTGCTTAAATTCTTTTATATCAGATTCTTGTCCCAAACTGTTTTTTTTCTTGGTGCTGCTGCTCTCCTGGTTTAAAGGTTGCTTTTACACATTTATCAAGAACAAATGACATTCTTACATCATCTGAAAATGTTTTGACTACTTGCAGTTGTGCTTTCAGCTCCTCATCAGATGAGCTATACAATCATCGACAAAGAGAAGATTAGTCTTTACACTTTCTAGGAGCGACATTATAGCCATGACCTAATCTGTTAAGTAGACAGCTAAATGGGTGGAGGGAAAGACAGAATAGCAGTGGCGACAGGGAATCTCCCTGGAATACCCCCCTTTGAATTTTTATCCATGGAATAATACTTTGTGCTTTATCATGGCTTAATTGCAAAGTAGTCTGCCACTGTTTCATGGTCACTGTAATGTAATCAATCAGTATAGGATGTATCTTATACATTTTTAAGCACTCTTTTATCCATGAATATGGGATACTGTCAAATTATTTTTTGTATTCAGTCTGTGCAATACTTAGAGTCTTCCCCTTTTTACAGTTTTCCATTATGACTTTATTTAGTATATGATTTTCTTTTATTACCCTTTTGTTCTATTGCCATGATTGAGTTTTCTTCTAAATGACTATAAACTCTGCCATCACCAATTCTGGTGTGTAGTTTATACCTCGTCAGAAGGCAAGCTATTGGTCTATAATTTTTAGGGAAGCTTGTAGGTTCACTCTTAAGTAGGAGCATTGCTTTTCCTGTTGTTAGCCAGGTTGGTGTCTGTTCAGAGTGTGCATGTAAATAGTTCTTACTCCTGGCTAATTATTCATGCAAAGATGTTAATACTTTTAACCAGAAGTTACATACTGCATCTGGGCCTGGGGTTTTCTTAATTTTATTTCAATCTCTCTGGCTGTTACTTCATCCCATTTCATATCTTGTACTTTTGAACTTCTTATTCTTTTTTTCTTTTTTTTTACTTCTTCTATCTATTTACCATCTTTGTTATGTTCCGCAGGCTCATCAGAAATACTTCTCGAAAATGTATCTATTACTTTTTTTTTTGGTGGTCTTTCAATTCCTGTTACCTTGTTTCCCAGTTCACTATAAAACGTGTTTGGGTCATCAGTAAATTGCTTATTTTTGTACTTTTCTGTTTAACATTTACACTAATCTACTCTAATGACTGCACCTCTAAGGACCCCTCTGTCAAACTTATTAAATATGCAGATGGTACAACTGTCATTGGGCTCATCAGGAGTGATGATGAGTCTGCATACAGACAGGGGGGTTGAGCAGCAGGCCCTTTGGTGTAGTCAGAATAATCTGAAACTGAACACTCTTAAAACTGTGGAGATGACAGTGGACTTTAGGAGTGGTACTACAATATTATCCCCCCTCTTCATATTTAATACTGCTGTGTCAGTTGTGGGATCCTTCAAGTTCTTGGGATCTGCAATCTCCCTGGACTTGAAGTGGGAGACCAATGTAGGGGCCATCATAAAAAAGGCACAACAGCGAATGTACTTTCTGTTACAGCTGAGGAAGTTCAATGTCTCAAGGAACTGTTGATTCAGTTCTATACAGCAGTCATCGAGCCAGTTCTCAGCTCATCCATAACAGTGTGGTTTGTATCTCTGTCTAATCATGACAGAAATAGGTTACATTGAATAGTCAGATCTGCCAAAAATATCATTGGTGCCAGTTTGCCCTCCTTACAGGACCTGTACTATTCCAGAGTCATTAAAAGGGCAGGGAAAATCATCACTGACCCTTCACATCCAGGCCACCATCTTTTTGAACTATTACCATCAGCCAGACATTATAGATTAATATGCACCAAAACAAACAGATACGCATATTTACTTTTTTGTCTTTTTCTTAATAGTTGCATGTATGTCGTTTGTCTTATTCTTAATAGCTGTATGTATGTTGTTTATGTAATTCATACTTGGAGAGTCACTGAAACTGGAGTCAAATTCCTTGTATGCATGCATGCTTGGCCAATAAATGTGATTCCGATTCTGATTTACGATGTCCTAGCAAATATTGTAGAAGTATGGTTAACCAAGTTTGCTGATGACTGCAAGCTAGACACTATTATCCAGTCCTGCTATAATACTGAATAGCTCCAGCAAGGGATGGAATATGCGCATGTCTAGTATACTAAAAATGGTCTCAAGCTAAATGCAGAAAAATGCAGTATATAGCATTCATTGAAAAGCTGTTCCAACCTCAAAATAGTACTCCTCTTCAGATAGTCTCATAAGAGACCTGGGTATTTATATAGCTAACCTCCTGGACAGACTGGCCATACAGGTGTGGGAGGTGGCCCAGAATGTAGGGGTGACCCCAGTATCCCAATACATTCCCTGACAGGACAACAGATTGACATATAGATCAAACAAGACAACATTGGAGCCCAATGAATGGATGCTAAAAAAAGTATTTTTGGATCTGGTGCACAAGTGGGGTGTGCCAGAAGTAGACCTTTTCGCTCTTCAGAAACAGATAAATAAGGATGTTTTGCAGAAGGATTTCCAAAAAGAGGCCTAGGTGGCCAGCACCTTCTTCATCTCATGGACAGGTCAATTTTTGTATGCTTTCTTTCTCTTTCCACTCATCTCCAGTGTACTACAGAATGTCAGGGACGAGAGGTCAAGGATGATCTTAGTAACTTTCAGGCCATGTAGTACTGGCAGATATTACAGGGTTCCTGATTCTCACAAGTTCCTTTTTAAAAATCCTATTGCGGATCCAGAGACTATTTCACGGGGACCCAAGGGCATTAAGGCTTCTACTGCTAAAAATCCTACCCCTTCTGATAGAGACTCCAGGGCACTGGATAGATGGGGTAAGAAGGTTTACACTTCTGCAACCTTGGCCATTAGGGCTTTAAACTGCCAGTTTCATATGTTAAAGTATCAACAACATGTTATTGGATTGCTTAAACACAAAATGATGTTGATTCCTGACTGTGCGGAAAATAAAGAATTACAGGATTTAATGCATTCTGCTGAACAGGTTGGAAAACATACTTTGCAATGTGGATTTGATTCATTAGAGGCCTCTTGCAGGCCTGCTGTTACTGGGTCTATGCTCAGAAGACATGCTTGGCTTAAGGAGCAATCTTTGCCTTATCATGTTAAAGCTAAATTGTTGGATGCTCCCTTAAATCAGGACTGCCTGTTTGGCAACAAGGCTGAGGAAGTTCTTAAAAAGATGGAAGATAAAGCTAAATCTATGCAAACTGTTAAAGATTTCTTACCAGTTCAGCCTCCTAGATTTAGTAGGCACTGGCCCTCTAAGAATCGGTCCTTTTCAGCCCCTTCCAGGTCTTCTCAAGTCAAACCCAGACACAGCAGAAATCCCAGGTTTAAGTCCCAGGGGACACATAAGACTAAGCAGTGGGGGGTTTCCGCACCAAAATCAGGGAGTAGTAATACTCCCATCTATGGAAAACTGTCTCAATGACTTGCTTTTAAAACTTCCAAGCACTTACCAACTGAATGCTCCTTTAGGTGAAAAGATTGGTCTGCAGGCCAAAAACTGGGAACTCATTACCCAGGACAAATGGGTTTTAAATATAGTGTCCCAAGGATCCAGATTTCACTTCCACACCTTACCAACACCAAGTGGGTGCCCAGAACTACCCCCAAATCAGTGCGTAGAGGCCCAAAATCAAGTACTCTCTCTCTTAAGCATGGGGGCTATTCAGTTGGTATCAGAAGAGGAAAAGGGACAAGGTTTCTATTCAAGACTTTTCCTGGTACCCAGAAAAGGCAATACATGGCATCCTATCCTGGACATTTCTATTCTAAACACCTTTCTGGTGATTCCAAAATTCAAAATGCTGACTCTTCACCAGCTGCTTCCTATGCTAAGTAAGGATGCATCGCTGACAACACTAGACTTAAAAGAAGCATACCTGCACATCCCTATCAGGGAGTCTTGCAGAAGATACCTACTCTTCAAAGCAGGCTACATGCACTATCAGTTCTCTGCACTGCCCTTTGGCTTATCTACTACGCCCAGGTTATTCACAAAGTGCCTAGCTCTAGTCATTGCATTTTGCAGGCAAACAAATATTCAAATATACGCATACCTGGACGATTGTCTAATTCAGGCAGAAAGCAAGGACATTCTTTTGAATCATCTGGCCTTTGTTCAAAAGATGCTGACTTGTCTGGGGTTCACCATAAACGAAAAGAAATCCCACCTGGTACCCTGTCAACAAATTATATTCCTGGGAGCAAGCTTGAATACAACTTCCAAGATGGCTTTCCTCACGCCAGAGAAATGGATTCATTTGACAACTTACTTCAAACAAGTGGCCACAAAAACCCAGCTATTTGCAAGGCAAATACTGCAAGCCTTCGGGTTCATGGCCTCCTGCATTCTTCTAATTCCATATGCAAGGCTGCATATGAGGAAACTACAATGGTATCTCAAAAGCCTATTGTGTCAACATTCACAGGATCTAGAAGCAAGGATTCCTATCATACCTTGCCTATGCCTAGAGTTCCTTTGGTGGGCAGAAGCCTGCCTCCAAAACAGGGGATTACCATTCACATTACCCACTGCCACCCAAATCTTAAAAACAGATGCATCAGACTATGCATGGGGGGCTCACCTGGCAGGGAATTGCATTCAGGGCAAATGGAACCCAAGTCAAATGCACCTGCACATAAATCAAAATGAAATGATAGCTGTACAGAATGCTCTGACAGCCTTCAAGAATCACATTTTTCCAGGACAACTAATGGTAAAGACAGACAACACCACTGTCATGTGGTACATAAACAAGCAGGGGGGTACACATTCTTACCCCCTTTGCAGACTAGCCATGGCATTGTGGAACACAGCCTTGAGCTTCCAAGTGAATCTACAAGCTCAATTCCTGCCAGGAAAACTGAATACACTGGCAGATGGACTAAGCAGAAACCTCATGAACCCACACGAGTGGAAACTGGAACCAAGGATTTTCAACATGTTGACAAGCAAATGGAGGAGCCCAGATATAGACCTGTTTGCCTCCTCCCAGAACCATCAGCTGGACAAATTTTGCACAAGGATCCCCCACAAGCTAGCTTGGAAAGTGGATGCTCTATCCTTCAGCTGGAAAAACCTATCACTTTATGCCTTTCCTCCTCTGCCTCTGCTCTCCAAGGTACTACTAAAGATCAAACAGAACAAGCCAAGGACGATTTTAATTGCACCAGACTGGCCTCGCCAACACTGGTACCCACTCTTGCACAGTGTGTCACACTTAGCTCCATGACACCTGCCTCAGACTCCTTCCCTGTTGTCTCAGCAGGAGAACCAGATTCTGCATCCTCAGCTGCAAACCCTGAATCTAGCAGCCTGGCTAATTACCTAATTTTTCCTTTACCATCCCTCAGTAAATCAGTGATGGATATCATTTTAGAGGCAAGGAGGTCTAGTACTAGAACATCTTATGCTGCAAAATGGAAAAGATTCTGTGCCTGGAACCAATCTCAAGGAATGAATGCAGCAGCGCCCAATTTACCTCAGATTCTACAATACTTTACTGAGATGCTTCATAAGGGCTTGTCTTTTTCCTCCATCAAAATTCATGCCTCAGCCATTTCAGCTCATTATAGCACAGAGCCTCCCCTCTTCTCTCACCCACTGCTCAAGCAGTTCCTCAGAGGGACCAAAAATTTAAGGCCACCCAGGAGAGCTCCAACTCCAGGCTGGAATCTTAACTTTGTCTTGGAGAAACTCACTCTTCCTCCTTTCGAGCACAGTTACTGCAGATTTAAAATTTCTTTCCTGGAAAACAGCTTTCCTTTTAGCAATCACTTCTGCAAGAAGGGTATCTGAATTACAGGTCCTTATGGCAATGGAACATATCATCATCTTTCATGCGGACAGGGTGTCCCTCAGAACCAATCCCTCCTTCATGCCCAAGGTGGTATCCAATGTGACTCTTAATCAGCCATTTCATTTGCCTACCTTCTTTCCTAACCCACAGAACAAAGGGGAATGGATACTGCACTCTTTAGATGTGCACAGACAGCTTAGATTCTACTTGGACAGGACTAAAACCTCAAAGGAAATCTGAACAACTGCTGGTGGCATTTGCTGCAGGAACAGAGGGGGAAAGCTATTTAAAAACAAACTGCTTCAAAATGTATAGGCCACTGCATTCATTTCTACTATAAGCACCATGGAAAACCTATCTAGCACAGCATCAGACCCCGTTCAAAGAGGGCTGCATCTACCTCTACAGCCTTTCTCAGGGGCGTTCCTACTAGGGACATCCTAGAAGCTGCTACCTGGAATTCTGTAAATACTTACTTACCAAGCATTATCATTTGCCAATTTTCTCTAAATCCAGAGCTGGTTTTGCCACTGCAGTCTTGCAGGGCCTTATAGCTGGTCCTAATTCTATTTAAATTCCTCCTCCCAACCTTAGCTTTGGGAATCTACCCAAATGTAATGACTGCAACAGTGAAACATGAAGAACATAGTACAGTTGTGTAAACTTACTATAAATGTAGATGTTCGAGTGTATTCACTGTTGCAGTCCTGGTTACCCTCCCTCCAGCCCCCTTTCTTATTTTGGCTATACCTCTACTCTCACTTACTATGCTCCAAAAGCTTTTTGGTGCATTTGCTTTTTTTTAGAGGTATATCCTTGTATTTATAGATTTAATTGCTTCCCATTAGGGGACACCTGACATCTGGGGCAAGAAAAACTGATGTAATGGCATTGGCTGCATGCTTTATACCCCTGATGACCTGACATCATGGAAGAAGGGAAAGAAACCGACGCAGGACCCAAGACTTTGTTAATCAGGCCGACTGAGGGCTACTGCAAGCAGACAACCCAAATGTAATGACTGCAACAGTGAATACACTTGAACATCTACTTTTATGGTAAGTGTACACAACTGTACTTTCCTTTCATCCAACCCTTCTTTTTGGACCAATGCCTTTGGGTTGATGTAGATTCCCTGTTCTCCTTTACTCAAATTTGTTGGGTCAGTTTCCACCTACCTATGCCCCTCATACAGTCTTCTGGTACTAGATTAGGACAGCACTGAGGGGGTTGTGCTCTGAACCATACATAGCTATGACTAGGAGCCAGAGCAAGAAAGACTGAAGATGGCATATATGACTAGTCTTTATACCATTGATATATGCTGTCCTTTCCCTTGTGCTGACAACTGGGTTATGCATAATAGCAACCAGTCAGCTTACAGTGCATATAAACTCCCTCTAATAAATACTGAGCTTTGCAGGGACTTTGTTGATGTATTTATTTGCTTTTATTAACCAGGCAGTGCTAATCACAATATTTTTCAGGCATGATCAGTCTCAGTTATGCAGCACAGGTGCAGTAAAACTACTTGATAAAGACCACACTGAAGTGCAACAATATTTTCAGGTTAGCACTGAGTAATGTAAAGTACAAAATAAAGAGCTTACACTCCAAAAAGGCAAAAAAAAAAAACAGTTTACATAGTTATGATAGTAGTCATCTGCTGTTTATAAATTCCCCTAATAGTTTGGACGTGCTCAAAAATAGGTACTGGAGATGAAGCAGTTCACATGCTAAAACTAAGAGTTCATTCCAGACTGTTACAATGAAATTTATAATTCCAGATGAAGTGAAGTTATTCTGTGCTAGTGAACTGTGATACAAAAACTTTGCCTTTCTTATTTTCTGAAGAAGCATCAGCTTTTAAGGTGGATATGTGCATATTCAGTATGTGTATATATATATATATATATATATATATATATATATATATATATATATATGTATACATATATATATATAGGTAGACAGATATATATCTATATCTTTATATATATATATATATATATATATATATATATATATATATATATATATATATATATATATATATGGTTATACTAGAAAGCTTTGCACCAACATTCACACTGCAAATGCTTGGTTGCATAACCTGATAACCTGTCATCAACATGTAACTAGATGTAACACCTCAAAACAAGTGTTTTTTGCATGGGGCAAACCCTCCTGCATCACCCTTGTGGATGGGGCAAGCCCCATAGTTTTTTATACTGACTCCATGGCCATACAACATTGAGGGAAAGAGAAAGCTCACAAAGTACTGATCAGTATTCTTAAACAATCCTTTTTTTAATTCTTTCATGACTGAGCAAGTAATTTTAGTGATCTAGGACATCAAGCATATGTCTGTATGTATGTGTGTGTCTGTTTGCCTGTGAGAGTCAGTCTGAATCTGTGTGTGTGTGTGTGTGTGTGTGTGTGTGTGTGTGTGTGTGTGTGTGTGTGTGTGTGTGTGTGTGTGTGTGTGTGTGTGTGTGTGTGTGTGTGTGTGTGTGCGTCTATTTACACACACACACACACCCATACACATACGATTGGACAAAGTGTAAAGCAGAATATAGAGATTGAAGGACAAACAAATGTGCTTATTGAAGGGGAGAAAGAAGGTCTCTAGAGGTTACTTGAGGTCATCATCATCATCATCAACAACCCCATTTTCCCATTTTCTGCAATGGGTCAGGGTGTCATGCCAGTTGTCACCAACTCTTCTGATTCTCTGCCATTCTCCTAACTTTTCCACAGACATGCCTAACAGTCTCAGGACTTGTCTCACAAAATCAATCCATTAGTCTCAGGACTTGTCTCACAAAATCCATCTATTTCTTTGTTGCATGTCCTGATTTCATCCTGCCTTTTTCCTGTCTCTCCCAAATCTTCTTCTCTAAATCATCTTCTGCTTTTCTTCACATTTACAGAAGAACAAATCCGCTCTGAAACCAGTCCCATTTCCAGAAACCAAGAAGCACAAAGAAACTGGCAATCACGGTGAAGCCGAACAGTCACTTTAGCATATTAAACGCTTTATTAAACGCTTTTGTCCTCAGACTTCTTCAGAAATCACAGAATTCACTCATCGCACATTTAAATAAGTAAACCAAACCAATTAAAAAATAGAACCAATTAATTATGTTAAAACACTGTTAAAAGCAAGCCAATCCTACAATACCACTATGGTTTATTTCACAGTTACTTATTTACATACAATCTAAGATTTTTTATAAAGACACTTGATATTAACCATTTCACTGAGCCCTGGCACTTTATCAGAATGCAGTCTTAACTGCCACAGGGCCTCCTTCTGTTTCAAATAATTCTTAAAATCCCCACCCCTTCATATCAACCAAACCTTGCTCCAAAATTGAGAAAATAAATTTCAAGTATGTTTAAAAAGTGCATTCTTGGTGTTCCTTCTTTTTAATGCAATATAAATGATCCCTTACCCTTTTGTTTAAAGCCCTAGTTGTCATACCTATATAAAAAGCTGTACAGCTGGTGCATATACTAATATACACAACCCCCCTACTCTTACAACAGAAATGCCCCGGAACCCTAATGGTATGGGACATATGATGCAAGTAAACATAGGGTCCCTCCAGAATTAGTCTAAATATATTACATCCTCCACACTTATACATCCCGCTGGGTTTGTCAGTATAACAATTCATTCTGTAACAACATTTTTAAATTGTAATTATTCTTGTAAACAAATTGAGGGTGGGAACCTACCACCTTGAACAAATCTTTGCTTCCCACCAATATTTTTAAATTGTTTTGTATGATCTTAGATATGTATATATATATATATATATATATATATATATATGTATATATATATTATAACCACTATCCAATGTCATCTCTAAACTATAAAACATCCCAGAATTACCTCCAAAATCCCTTTGTCTGTTGTTCAAACTCTGAAATGGAAATTTTAATATTGGAGGGTAGGTGGTATACCTTTTATTAAGAACCACATCCGCTAATTCCTTTAGGAATTTCTCTTCATATCCCTCAATTAAGAATTCAAATTCTTCTTTAAGTTCATTGCCATCGCTTGTCATACAACTAGCCTTTATTAACTGTCCTTTAGGAATGTTGTTCTTGATAAATCGGGGATGTTGGCTATTATAGTGCTAGTAACTGTTAGTAAAGGTCTTCTTTCTATGAATGTGACTTTCAAAACTTTTTTTGATGCATTCCACATCAAACATATATTTAAAAAATTGACCTCCTGACCAGCCACTGAAATTCACTTCAGTGAACCACAGAATCTTTCCCACAGTTCGGAAACACTCACCTACCAACCGTCTGGAACACACAAAGCACTAAATCAAATTCACCCAAGTGAGGGGGTCTTTGCCCCCCACACCACCCTAACTATATATACCAATTCCAAGATTGTACTACAATGGAGAAAAGGGCAATTTCAGATGATGGCCAAGTGTTTCTGAACCGTGGAAAAAATTCCACGGTTGCCGAAGTGAATTTCGGCGGCTGGTGATCGATGAAGATGTATTCATGGAATAGCTCTTTTGCTGAATTAATATAGATCCATCAGTACAGCAGCAAGCCAAGCTACTTGCGTCTGCTCAGGATGGGCAAGCCAGAATCAGCTGCTTCGCTACCATCCTCCATAACTGGCTTCTTCAGCACCAGGTCACTAGTCAGTTTTTTGTTTGTGTAGGTCACATTTAAAGCTTCATCTGTATACGGAGTGAGTTAACACTATCTTCATCACAGTCAGGGCCACAAGTGCCCCAGAACCAACACCTCCCAGGGAAACTTGTACGAACAACCACTTTTGACAATACTCATTTTCTAGAAGGGTTATTCAGTAAAAGAGAGGTTGAAGAAAGAAAAGGTTGTAAGACGATTTGATGTAAGCTGAACTCCTACACCCAACATTTGCTCTGACCTATCATTTCTAAAAAAAGAATAATGGATAGTTAATAGTTATTGAGAGAAGGAGGTGTTAGGTTTGAGCCAGCTGTCAGAAATAACAAGGCAGTCAGGAGATTTGATCTCTTCCCAGGTGCCCAGTCAGTCAGTTTTATTGGTGAGGCTCCCTATATTGATATGGCCTGTTTGTATTCCCATAAAGAATATCAGAGGCACCGACTAGAGGAGAAACACTGAGTACCTCCTATAAGTCCATGAATTCCTTTCAGTATTACTTGAATAAGTTAACATTTTCAAGGTTAGGTGGCCTTCCAGATGAAACTTAAGAAAGATTGTCTTGGAAATGGCACAGGGCTGTGTGTTTGTATGTTGTCTTGGAAATGGCATAGGACTGTGTGTGTATGTGTGTGTGTGTGTGTGTGTGTGTGTGTGTGTGTGTGTGTGTGTGTGTGTGTGTGTGTGTATGATCCCAAAACCTCAGAGAAGGATTTATAGCAGAAAGATGAAAACGGTGAATCTACAAGCAAAAGAAAATAGTAACACTGTGTAATGTGGTCCTTGCTTTAGAGAAAGACTGCATCAGCTTCTTATAAAAATAGCTGGTCACTAAATAAGGGAATGAAGTAATTAAGTAAGAGGTACTGTAAGGGAGAAAATGTAAAAGGGTAAAGAACAACATGGAAATGAGCCACAGTAAGGAGAGATGAGATGTAAAGCAAGTGTGGTACACAGAGTTAAGAAATGGCAAATAGCCTATCATTGAAGGAAGCTTCCTAATAATGACATCATTATACTGGTTCATCCTGAATTTGTCAAACAGTACAACACTGTATCTTTTGTGTTATACAACCTGGACTTTTTCCATTAGTATAAGTCTTTTTTTTTTTTTTTTGACAGCAACGGAGAACGGAAGAGCTCGTTGCTGTTATCTCGCTATGTTAAACAAGTTTAACCGAGATATCTTAAAAAAAGCAATGGAGAGCTTCCTTTCTCCGTTGCTTTTTTTAAAGCTGTCTCACTATGTTAAACTCTTTTAACATAGCGAGATACGTTTTTAAAAGCAATGGAGATCTTCCTTTCTCCATTGCTTCCATACACAGTTCTGATGTACTGCGTAACAATACACATGCACAGTACATAAGAACTGCCGCAGAATACTGGACAGCTGCGGAAGGGCAGCAAGGAGGCATTATACAATGCCATTACTTAAGAAAAGTAAGTAATTTTTCTTAAATAATGTCATTGTATAATAGCAGTAACACTTCTGGGTGTGGGTAATGCTGGATTTACCCACGGTTGTCTTTGTTTGGCCACTCGCGCTTTGCCCTTGTGACCAAACCACACCAACCGTGAGTAAATCCAGTATTACTCACATCCAGGCGTGGGTTATTGCTTAAATAGTATATACGATTTAAAAAAAATGCTTCCTATTGTAATTTTGAGAGACATTCTGTAATTGCAACTTCTGGAATTATTTAGAAAAAACAGAGAATAGTAAATGTTTTTTGACAGGGTGCAAGTCTACTTGTGTAGCCCAGTGTAGACTGCTACAACCCCACACCTTCACTACTTTACTTTGACATCACCATATACCTCAAGAAGGGGGATTGCACTAAGACACTGTCACTTTGAGCCTTGTATATGTAAGCCCAATTTTTGCACATTCAGTCATGCTATTCAGGGACTCATACCAGTCTCAGAATTTGCAACTGTTATCCACAAAAACAGATGCCAAATGCCACCTGAGGAAGTATTCTTTTTCTTTGAGGTGGCACAATCTCATAGAGGGAAGATTTAAGTGGAGGGAGGTCTGCTGGTGGTGACACCCTGCAAAAAAATGTTTTTCCCTGTTATTCTTTTAGGAGTATATATACATATATACATATATAACACACACACACACACACACACACACACACACACACACACACACACACACACACACACACATATATATATATATATATATATATATATATATGTTGTAGTTTTATGCTTGATTTTGAATATTGTGATGTTTTACAAAGCGGTGGTCTAATTAGACCCCATGATGTGTCCAGAACTTTTATCGGTACAGAATTTGGTACAAGAGACAGCTAAGATAATTGTCTAAGGTCATAAGCATTTATCTACGTATTGTTGAAGTAATATGATTTAAAAAACAAAGACTTAAACATGTTGTATTTGTCATAATCTGTCACTTTTTCAAGCTTTGACTGCAGTAACCCTATTTACGGGCAGAGCCTGAATCCACTGAATCATACGAAAAGCCCTGGTGGATCGTCAGGAGGTGAAGGTGCTCTGATTGCTGGAGGTGGTTCTGTCCTTGGAATTGGAACTGATATTGGAGGAAGCATCCGCCTGCCTTGCAGCTTCTGTGGAATCTGTGGACTGAAGCCAACTAGTGGTAGGTTGAGGTAAGTCTTTGCAATATCTATATTATCTGGACTAGAATTAATGCAATTTATGTTTAGTACAAGTATCAGTGATATTATTTTGCTACTATACTTTAAATGATCTGCATATTGCTTTTGATTTTTCTCTTGTATAAGAAAACATTTCCTGTTTATTTGTGTTTTTTTATTTTTTGCCTTGTCTTTTGCCATTGCCAAGTGTATTTGAAAGCACAACGGAGAATGTAAATAATAAGGATATGTCTTAATAAGGCTCTGTAGCTTATCCATTAGGTAGGGAGCAGGCAGGTTAGGCGCGGCAAATTACATTTGCCATCAATATCTATATCTCTAAATTTCTCCAAGTTATTATATCATTAGTGACATTCTGGCAGGAATTATAGAATTTATTTTTCTTTATTTTACCTTGTTATCTGGTGGTGTGAACTTGAGCAAATTTCTTTTATTTATTTATTGACAGTTTCAGAATAAAATGGGTGGGCTGCTCTGTGAAAACCTCATTCAGTCAAATCTCATGCTCTATGCGCAAAAACTATTAAGGTTAGAAAAACACAAAATCATATCATCCTGATTATTAATTTGTTAACTATGTGGGTAGAATATTCCAGAATAGATGCACTCACTGCATGGGCTAGATGCAGAATGAAGAATGGAACTTAGAGGGCAGTAAACATAGAAGACTCTGACTGGGTCTCTGATTATAACCAACTTGTCATGTGTTTAGTACACAGATGTCAAGAAATTTACCTTGAAGGTGAAGTGAAGTGACTCTGGAGAAGTGATTTTTGACATTCATACTGAGAACACATACCAGTATGATAAGTAAAGCTGCCCTTTTGTATAAAGGTTTCCTTTTTCACCTGTGATATGGTGATGTTCATATTCAGGAGCCAGGAACATAAAATGACAGAGGATGTAGATTTTACAGGCTTGCAGTTGGGTAAGAGTAAAATGGAGAAGTTTGTAATCTCACTGAGAATAAGAAGACTCTTGCAAATTATTCTTCTGTACTTTGGGCACAGATTTTTAGATAATTTCCAACAGAATTTTAATTGTGTAGTGATTTAAATTTAAACTGATGGATATGAGTACCCTTAGGAAGAGCTGGGATTAGCCAGTCTTCTAAATATCTGCAAGACTGAATACCGTTAGGAGAATTGCCTGCTAAAATGTGTATCCCCTGTTTGTAGGAGAAGTTTTACTTGGCACTGAAGGAGCGCCAAACAGCATGGATTTGGTTTTGACAAAGTCTGTTTTGAGATTTTTTTTTCTGCATCAGCGAGGTAGGTTTTTATGTTTTCTCTCCAGTAGCAAAAGCAGGTGAGTATGGACAACAAGGTCATCAGCATATAAAAAGTAGTAAGGGATATAAGATCAGCGGTACATTTGCTAATGAATAAAAATAAAGTATAACATATGAAAACCTAGTAAATGATTTGAAGATTTGGGAATCTTTACACACTGAGCTTCCAGTCTGATAAGTAGTTCTTGAATCGCCTTATAACCTTGCTGAAAAATCCTGTCTATCAGTGTGCTCATCAGCAAAGAGTGGTCAACAAGGACAAAGGCCATGATCAGGTCACTGAAAATAGCACAAGTAAGGAGATTTTACCTGTACCTACACAGGATATTATCAAGTTAGCAGCAGTAATGCTACTTATACTTAGTCTAAAGGCATGTTGTTGGTCAGGCACAAGGATATATTTATTTATTTATTCTATAGTCTTTATTATTTATTGCTTTTGTTTCCTGAGAGAGACTGACTGGGCATAAGTTCCATTTTCAGTGGATGCCCAGGGAGAAATGCTCCATTTCAGTGAATGAGTTGAAGGCAGTTATACAAAATGTATATAATAAATGTTGATGCATAGAATCACAGTAATATGACAGTTAATCAAACAAGAATACAGTAAAATGTTAATTAATATCAAACATATAAGAGTCTAGTTATTTTCAAAGGGAATTAGCTGTAAATAGATATTAAGCAGGAGAAGTATTCCTATGTTAAGCTGACACCAGCTTTTCTAAGATAGTTTGGAAAGAGGGTATGTGATGCATTAGAGACTTTTGGACTTTTGGATGGGGAGTAACCACAGCCTACTTCTGCATTTTAGCAACTGTCCCTTAACTAGAGATAAGTTACAATAGGTGTGCTAACACACATACACACACACACACGCTCGCGCGCACACACACGCGCGCGCACACACACGCACACGCACACACACACACACACGCGCCTGCACGCACGCACACACACACACACACACACACACACACACACACACACACACACACACACACACACACACACACACACACGCATATACACACACACACACACACACACACACACAAGAAAAATGGTAATGAATGAGCAAAATACATCAAAACCCAGGATTTTGAACTATCCGCACCTGACTACCATTGTCTGGCAAGAGTGCACTACTAATCATTGACAAATTCACTACTGAATTTGAGTTTATTAAAACAAACACATTGAATCAACAGTTTGCTCATATACAAGCTATTAAACCTTAAGGAAACATTCCTTACATCATAAAAACTCATATTTCAACGAACAAACTGCCTAAAGAATTAGTTTTGATGAAGTCATATTTCACAGTTTGTCTGTGGAAGTACTGCAGTGCACCAGTCTGGTACCTTCTTTTTATCCGTATTCCATCTTCTTCCTGTACGCATCTTTTATCATTATTATCATTAATCAGATTATCATCTTTTTTCTTTTTCTGGGTGCTGTAATCCAGACAGCAATCACAATGTGTTCTGATACTCTCACTGATAATTTCTCTTGTTGTTTCATATGCATGCTTGCCAGAATGGGTGTCTGTAATGTCTTCTCCAAGGCAATTGCATGCTTTCACATATTTACTAATGATGATTAGATCACATGTACACTAAACAAAACCAAGCTAATATCCTGGACCTTGCATTGCATGTTTTAAAACTCAGCATCCACTGTGCATAGTAGGGGACTGAGCCACCAACCCCTCTCCCGAGGATGGTGTGCTGGGTTACAGTCAAGCTTTTATCCCTCTGAGAGAATGCAGAGTGCATTGGGAAACTGTAGCATTGCTTGCTGTTTGACCATCTTTGTGTGCCTTGTTTATTTTATTTTCTTCTTCTGAGGGCAGTGAGGTACACTGGCTTGCCATGTGAATCAGCACTTTTGTTTTTCTGTCATTGGTGCTGTTAATAAGATCCTCCTTCCTGCTTCTGCTTCAAAGTCAGCATAGAACTAAGCAGCAGTGAGTTTAAAGCATCTACTTATCAGCAAAGATGTGAAGACACAATGACTCATCTTTCTCATCTTTGTGTCTGAAGTGTGATGCATCTGATGAATTTTTCTTGAAAAATGAAAACCGTGATTTATTTTTGAACAAAAGTGTTTATTACTTTTCAAATGGACATCTTATTTTCCAGCTATTTTTGTCATTTGCCATTATATATATATATATATATATATATATATATATATATATATATATATATAAATGTATTTTGTATTGACAAATTATAAAAACTGCAGAAGGAGAGTTTTGGGGAGTCTAAAGTTGCTGGTAAACCTTTGAATGTTATAATCACTTATGCTTGGCTAAGGACGGGAAGAATAGATGGTGATACTGTGTCAAGTACCTTAGAAAGGTCTAGAAGTATTGATGGAACACGTGACCTTTATTTTTTTTTTTTCTGTTGGTCAGTTGTGTTGAAGAAGGGAGTTGTCTGTCTTCTGTGACCTGACTGAAAACCGTGTTATTTTTGAGAAATTCAGCAAAGATTTATGAAAAACCGGCAATAGACCTGTAGTTTGATACGTATTTGGATGTACTTCCCTTATGTGGAGGACTTGGAATTATATAGCATTGTTTCCAGTGTATGGGAATATACATCTCCTTAGTTCATCTGTTTACTAGTAGAGAAATGGGAATATAGTGGTACTGGCAGTCATGTGCAGGCACTCTGTAGGGAGTTTTTCTGGGTGTAAGGAAGTAGGATTCAGCCTTTTTGTCAATTTATTGATGCATTCGATAACTACTTAACTAGAGTTGTGTTGTTGTATGGGAAAGGCAGTTGTGTTAATACAATGGAAGTTTAGCATGTCAGCTTTGCTGTAGTTAGGTTCATTTGTTAGTGAACATGGCTGTGAGGTTTTACCTGGTTGTTGTACTTTACTATCGAATTCCAGAACATCTTAGGGTTGTTAGTATCTTGTATTTTTTGGGTAGGATCCTTCCTCTAGAGTGCCTGTGCTTTGTCTCTAGTGTTCATTATAGCTTTGGTTTCTTGTATTAACCAGAGGTTTGGAATGTGTTTTATTTTCTTTCTGGAGTGGGGTGCAACTAAGCCTGATATACTAAGGAACATGTTATTATAACAGTCAGCTGCTTCATGTAAAGGTAGCTGGTTTAGAGGTCACCAATTACAATGAGCTCGTTGATGAATTTCTCAAAGCAGAAACTTCTCTTGTTTCTGGTCCAGTTTATAGGAAATGGCTTTAGGGATTTTTGTTTCCTTCCCAATGAACTAATGTATTCTGAATTATTTGTTAATATCCAGTCAAGAAAACTGTTGTTGATTTATATGCAGATTTTTTTTTTCATTTTTATTAATTGAGAAAAAAACTGTAGAGATTAATAAACTGTTAAGCACTTTCCTGTAGGGTGTGTTGTGTTATAGTCCATTTGTGACATCTTCTGAGATTATGATGTTTTGTTTTAGAGTGACAGTAATACAAGAGGGAGAGATAGAGAGAGAGAGAGAGAGAATATCCTGTAATAAGGTGATGTTTGATTTGAGGGCCACTAGGTTTGTATATGTTGAAAATGTGTAGTTTTTGTAGTATTTTAGCATTACTGAAAGTAGATGTTACTGATGGGGGAGTTATACTACGTGCATATGGTTAGCATAGTGTACAGTAATGCAATTTACCCTGGTCTTTTGGATAAGTGATCAAGACTTTGAATTTTAAATCCCAGGGTTATTACTTCTTTATCTTGGGCATTGTGTTTAGCCATGTTTCATGCATGTAAAGGATACAAAGGGTTAAGATCAGGTGTCCAATCATTACCAGCTTATTTTGTGTTCTTAACATGGATGCCAAAAAAGTCATCTCGAGAACAAAGCTCAAGAAATGAATCTTCACATCTATGTTGAGAATACATAACGCTGATTATTACTGGAAATGAGATCATAATTCTTTATAGTGATTGGTGCTTTATCTGCTCCGTGTGCTACCAGATACATTAGAAAGTAAAGGAATGCAAAGAGTTTTGCCAGCTTTCAAAACCAATGAAGGTCAGGAAAGTACTTAGAGCTGTCAGACAACAAACAGAAAAGAAATGCCTTTCTGTAGAAGTAATGGCTTTAAAAGCTGTTAGATACTTAATTCTGTCACAGTTTGTTTGTAAATGTGGCAGAGCAAAGCACTGAACAGCTTTTAAAAGCTATTCTGCCTTCTACTGCTGTTCTTTGTCAGCCAACATTGTTTGCTGATAGTCCTCAGCATAAGACCCAGTCGTAACAGCTGTTAGGTGTCCTTAACAAGGTTTTTTTAAGCAGCCAAAAGAACTGCTAAGATTGGATCTTGTACTAGAGACACCCTTAATAAGTTATCTTTTTACCAATATCAGATTATAATCATGGCACTCCTTGCACTACATCAAGTTTATGCGTGTATATCCAGCTATGCAGTTCTGTAATTTTATTATGAATACTTCTGAAAGTTACGTAAAATAGTTTTAACATTGGAGCATTAATAGGGATTTGGGATTATATGCTCTGAACTCTGATTATGGAGAGTAGACCCTGGATTAAGTTGTGTGTCACCTCAAAAAACAGATTTATATGAGAGGGTTTTTGGGATGTGTTGAAATGGCACATCATTTTATAGGTTTTGTATCATAATTTCGAACATGTTTATTGTTAGTACTTACATACTCAAAAAACATTGTCGAAAGTTATGATAGTGACCAAGAAAAAGAACTAACGAAAAAAAATATTGACAATTCTATTTCGAATTGTTGACATTTTTCGAACATACCGTCACATCTTGTGGCATACAACACACATTTTGCAAGAGGGGCAAGCCCACCCCCTGCAACATATATATATATATATATATAAATATATATATATATATATATAAATAAACTCCGAGATCACACTATAGTGTGGGAAAGGGTACAATTCCTGACCCCCGCTATAGTGTGATCTCCAGCCAACATAACGAACTCGCAAATGCGTATGCACACTACCATTCGCTGTTGTGCATTTGGCATGTTTTTTTTTTTTTTTTGCACATACATACCTGTGCAGACCTACTTTCGAATATCCATTGTCGCACACTGCAGCTGCGACATTGTGATGGTAAACCCATTTGATATGTATGTTTCTTATTAATAGTGATGTGGCATAGGTATGTGCATTTCTAGCAATGAATAATGGAGTATTTTAGCAGGCACAGGAGAGTGAGTATATTGCTCTGGTATTCCTGTTGATCGTATGACAAATTGTAGCATTGGTAATTTTGGTAAGTTATTATGGTGGTGTGATAGTTTGTAGCTAAAATGAGAACACATGGTGCAGTGGTGATTATATATAATAGGAGTACTTTTTTAAGTGCATCTTGCTATACTATCAGGAAAACTAAGCTGATCCACAGTAAGAGAATATTGTTCAGGTTTAGTTAGACATTTAGACACTCTGCTCAGTCACTCTGAAAACTTTCTAAGGATGCCGGTTCTCTATGTTTCCCTTGAATGTAACAATATATCTAACAAAGAGGACAGTTTAGTACAATTACCAGCAACTTCCATCAATCTTGAGCTGTAAGTGCAGCTTGGCACATACGGCTCATAGTAGGCAAACAGTATATTGAAGTACCAATCTATGTTAGATGATAGATAAATAATTGCTTAGTAACTATGAACAGTCAGTGATTTCACAAGATTGCAACACATTATTTTTATTGGAAGATGCTATTATGATGAGCTGGCAGCATAGTCACTGTTGTTTGTAATAGTATGAGTGATTGTTTGTTATAGTGTAGCCTTTGCAGATTGCTTACAATGATAGGGTTTCACTGATGCCGAAGCAGAACCAGATGTTATGGAGTCTATCCAGTTATTAACATTGGTTACATAGTATGTATGTCTTGCACATTAACTCTGTTCTTTGAATCATTTTTACTTACAGTCTTGCTACATTTTGTATAAATGGCTTTCTTTTCTGCTTGCTTCTTTCTATTTGGCTGAAATGTATATTGTTTCCATACAGTGGCTTGTCATGTCTGTTGGTACTTTGCATACTGTAACAAATTGATTTTTTTCTTGTACTTCATGCATGATTTTCCCTTTGCAGTGGAACTAGCAATATACCAAACATTCTCAGCTGTGCCAAGTATCCACTACCTAAGCCTCTACTTAAACTGTTCAGCCTCAGCCTAGCTACCGGATTTGTGATTGATAGTTGGAGAATAGTGACTGTGATTCATCTGCACAAGAAAGGCCCATCTATGGACCCAGATAGTTATAGGCCCATCAACCTCACCAGACTTGTATACTAAGCCATTGCACATGTTAAAACAGAACTCATTAATGCGTATGCAGACAACTTAAATGATTTATTCTCCAATCAGTTTGGTTTTGTTATGGGCAAGACAAGACTCCTGAATGTATTAAACTTCTTTGAAAATGTTATAGAAGCTGCAGGCAGTAAGCAATGAGTACACACTGCTCATCTTGATCTGGCCAAGGTTTTTGATATCATTCTGCATGCTGGTATTATTGAAAAATTAGAAGAACTTAATACAAACCCATATATTTTCAGCTGGATTGCTAATTAACTATTTATCAAGGTCCAAGTTGTGAAATTTGGTGGTACCCTCTATGAGCATAAAATTGTAACTAGTGTGGATTCTACTGGGGTAATTATTTAGAATTTATTTTGAAGACATCCAAACCAGTATCCAAGAAGAGCAGTTAGTAAGTTTGCTGATGAATGAAAGCTGGCTGCTCTTATCCATTCATCCACTGATACTAAACAGCTCCAGCTAGGGCTGGAATATGCCCATACCAGCTATACCAAAATGGTATCATACTAAATGCAAAAAAATGAATCATAGTAGCCTTCAGCAAAAAGCTTTTCTCATCAGACAAGCATAATCATAAGAGACATGAATACTTAGGTTGGCAGCATTTTCTTGTTCAATCACCATATTTCCAGAATTGTCAGGAACTCTTCCTATCTGGACTAGTTAATGTTCAGGGGAATATCCTCAAGATCCTGGAAAATCATTATACTGCTGTACATTTCTCTTATCAGATCTATTAATGAATACAATGCCCCCCCATAGTATGTACAAATTGAAGCATATTCCTTAACTTTAAAGAGCCCAAAGATTTGATGACTGGATAGGGAGACACAAATTTACGCCAGAGTTATTTATCAGATATGGCTCTCCTCATTTTGGGAAGTGAGCACTACTATGTGCTCAAAAAAAGTGCCAAGAAGTATGTCTGGATAGGTATCTTATGCTTCATTGGATCACTTCCTACTATTACTATTCTAATGTTCCTATGTTCCCACAAAAAACATGGAAAAACAGGCTCAGCAATCCTATCATTTCCCCTAGTATAACCAATGGTAAAAAAAATGAAGGCATTACTTTAACACATGGGTGGAAATAAAGCCTATCAAATATATTAATCTATGACTAATCTAGAAGATAAATTAAAAAATGTTGGTAAAGGAAAATTAGTCTGCTACTTCTAACCAAAAAAGTGATATTTCAAATACAGAAAGTTGAATGTGCATGGGCAAAATGACACACATGCATTCCAATAAAGTTGGTGTCCTTGCAAGAACATTTGATATTTTTGTCAGATAAAGAACTGAAAACACAAATGATATATGCATGCCTTTCAATAAAAGTAAGGAGAAAGGCATTGTTAGAGTCTGACATGACATACGAGCAAATCTTAGAATTTACACTTAGAAAGTCAGATACAAACCAACAAGACAGGGGTATATAAAGCAATAGAGTCTGATAAAATGCAAGTGGGGTGTCAATGAGAAGATATGAGACATAAAATATAAATCAAAGGATGTCTGCGTGAATGCTGCATAATTGATGTAAAAACAAAACAGCATGTAGGTGCTGTGAATGTCTCATTGGGAAATACCCAGCAAAGGGAAAAATCGTGTGTGAAGTACTAGAAAAAAATCAATTTGTTACAGAATGAAAAGTACTAACAGACATGCCAATACAACATAAAATCACAGTAGAAGTCTACATAACTCAATCAATACAGTATCAGACTTTTAATCTGAGTAGGCCAGGATTCAAATCCTTGTTAAGGGACCTCCCCCAAGTACATGCTAAAGGCTAAAAATATTCTTATGTAAATTTAAAAGCAAAATTGGTGAAGAAAATCTAATATTCTAATATCTCCTGACCATAGAATGAATTTAAAATCCAAAAAACATAAATAAAGCTTTAGATAAGACTCGTATAGCGAGTCAAGAAAAAAAAATTTTGTATAGGTAGTCAGACATAAAAAATTTCTGTCGGTACACACAACTATATTAGCAGATGTAGATGCAGAAGTTGTACCCATTGTGAGACCTCTAAACTGGTGATAGTATACAATTTCAAAAAGTAAGACATTTTTAAGTAACATGAGATCTGCAAATTGATCTAACAAGGTGCTATCACTGATAGATAACTTATTTTATATATTTTGGCCTCTTTTCAGTGGAGACCTAAGGTGGTATTTATACTAGTAGGTGTAATTTGGTCATGGCATCAGGGAGCTTCCCATGTTCTTTTCGATAGGTGCTGTGAAATCTTTTACATTAATCTGAGTTATCAGGAACTAAAGCATGTGGGACCTTGCTTTAATGTCTCACCTGAAGGACAATACACTCAGGAGTGCAGCACCACCCTAATGTTGCACTATGTCAGCAATCCAGTCACCTGGAGTGGGAACAGAACCCTCAGATGTTTGGTCAACTAGCACCAAAGACAAGTGTGTTACCTGTTGTACCTCTCATCTTATCTCAATTTACCAGTGCCTTTTGAAGCCATATAAATCATGTGGAAGGGGGAATTAGTGTAAATAAATATTTTACATCTGTTGTAACAAATATATAATTGTCAGAATAAAAAGTATATTCTCAACTTCTTAAAAATTTTATCGTCGTCTTCTTTCAGCTTTTTCCTGGGTAGGGGTCACCACAGCAAAACAATAGTCTGCAGAACAATTGGCAGTGGAGTTTTATGGTGTCAAGTTGCCAGTCCAGCACCCAGTCTTCCACAGAAGCCACACACTAACACCTAGGGCCAAATTAGAGTGTCCAATCCACCTACAGCATGTTTCTTAAACATTTTATGAATCCTTCAAAATATAAGAAAATCTATAAAAAAAACATTTTCAATCCATTGTCATTATAAATAGCAAAGGTGTTTCTGACCCATTCGCAACAACAGAAAGGCAGAGATGGGGTTGCACTTTTGGTGTCTGATATGTGGCAGGAATTAATTGCTTGTTCACAGTAAGAAAATTATACAGTACTGGCATAATAATATGTTGTGAAACCAAATTAAATAAAAACATCTATACATTTAGAAACAATACTAATTTAATTTCTAGAAATCTGCACATAAAACTCTGTGTCATTCAAAACTGAAAAATCCTGCTAACATAATCAACTGTGCCCATAATCACAAGTCCACTGCCTTTGTCTGGTTTCTTGACACATATACTTTTGTCGTGAATTAAGTCAGATTGCAATTTTCTTTCTTCGTGGGATAAATTAAAACAAAAAAGAAAAGAATTAGCTAGCTTTTGTTTGAAAACTTGTCTTATGTTGTCTCACATAGCCTTTTAAATATATCTACTGCGGTGGTGGTGGTGCTGCGGTAGCATTGTCGCGTCATAGCAAGACGTTGTCCCGTTCAATTCTCAGCTAGAACGTCTTCTGTGTGGAGGCATACGTGAATGGGGCGTGCCTTCCTTGAAGGTTGTGCGTCAGGGCTGGTAACCCGGTACGTAAAAATCCACTACCAATCATTAGCGGACCGGAGTTCCGCTGTGGCGACCCCTAACCGGGAAAAGCTGAAAGACACAAACAAACAAACAAAGCAGGATGTAATGGGAGATTAAATATACTTAATTTTGATAAATTGTTAGTGTTAGATGCACCCAAGTCAGAATTGTTGAAAATTAGAGCTTGATTTAATTTTCTATTAAAGAGGTATAATTTGATGAGTGTATCTGCCAGATTCATGTGGCTGGCAGGGCAAAGGGGAATCCTCATTTGAACAATTTGTAATGTATATCCATAATCAGTAAATGACTATAGTTAAATATTTTAAAGTTACCTGCCTCAAAATCAATTTCAGTACCTGTAAGGCTGTTCATTATTATCCCCTTGTTCCTTTGCTCCATCCATGATGCACTGCACTATGACCTCACTGATACATTCAAGAGGGATCTGAAAATTTTTGTATTTTGAGTCCAACACATTCTGGGTGTTGTGACCAACATATCCTTCACAAAAAGATTGCAGTATTCACACAACTACAGCTTCTAAGCAGCCTACCATTCATGATGAGGCCCTGTTGAACATAACGTATTTTGAAACAACACAAATAGATCTTCTTGGACCTTCTACCTTTGTGCAGCTTAGAACATTTGGCCAGTTATGAAAGCCAGAATGTGTTGGCCTCAGACCAGAATAATTCCTAGACCCCCTCAAATACATTAGAGGTGCACAGTAAAGGACATTCAAGGTACCGTCAGGGACAGGTCAGAGGAAAGGGAAGATAATAGTAGATGGCCTTAACAGTGCTGTAATTTCTTGGCTTCATAATGATGTTTTTTCAGGACTTTGAAAGCTCATCAACATTTCTTTTGACTAGGCTGGGCCTATGCATCCCTGTATGATGAAAGGGATGGAGGGATAGTGCCCAGTGGTGCAACTTCATCTTTTCATCAGCCTACCTATTAAGCCATCACAATGAGGCATCATACTGAAATGTCTACCTGACAAATAGTACTTGAAGGCAGAAAAGGCCCTCTTTACAGTTAGGCAGTCTCTTTTAATGGCTGAGTATCGCCTTCCATCATTGCTCGATTTCCTGCTGATATAGCACACAGGATGTGCTTCACCACAAATGCTTTGGGATACCACTGCTCCTAAGTTTACCTCTGATGCATCAGTATATACAGTGAATTCTTTAGTTTAATCAAGAGTCACTAATATAGGTTCAGAATATATTATCTGTTTGAGTTCATTAAATATTCTGCCTGCCTCAAGAGACCATTGCAACTCAGTAGGAGATATTCCTTTTGTGAGTTCTGGCATAAGGCAGGCAGTAGTTACAAAATTAGATAAAAAAGTTTCTGTAGTACTCAGCTAGTCCAAGAAAAGCATTCACCTGTCTTTTAATTGAGGGAACAGACCAGTTTTTATGGCTTCTAGTTTTTCTACTTGTGGTCTTACTATCCCCTTTCCTCTAAGATATTCCAAATACTTGTCTTTCACAATGCCCACTTTACTTTTTTCATAGCATTCATTGTCAAGTCGGCCTGTCCTATACATTCTAACACATCCTGCACTTTTGCTAAGTGAGACTCATAGTCTTCTAAATAAATAACTGCATCATCAAGGTATGCAGAAACAAATTGTGAATGTGGTTTCAAGATTTTACCCATCAGCCTTTGAAAAGTGGCTGGGGATTCATGGAGTTTAAACGGTAATACTGTGTATTGATGTTGATCATCGTAGGTTGCTTTTTCTTTGGCAGAGGGGGTAAGGGGGATTTATTGGAATCGTTTCATCAAGTCTAGTGTTGTCAAGTATCTTGCTTTCCCTAGTTTATCTAACATCTCCTCAATTTCGGGAATGATATTGCTGTTAAAATTTAAAATGCTATTCAGTTTCCTCAAGTCATTACAGATGTTAATATTTATATTACACTTAGGAGTTAGTACTACTGACATGCTCAGTCCACTCTGTGACTCTTCTACCATGCAAAAACTATAGCTAGGCTCATACGGTTTCATGTGCATTTCCCCAAACTGGTGCCCTCCTCATCTTTTATTTGTGGAGAAAAAAATAATAAAATTGAAAAAAGGATCTTCTCAAAGTTAACGGAGCTTCCCAAAAAAGTTCCTCTGCTCTGAACTGAAATTGTAGTAAGCTGCTTGCTCCTAGTAGAACAAGAAGCTTGCTACGGTTAAATTACCAGGCACAGGGAGTACTTCAGCTCTTTAGTTGAAACCACAAATGCAGTACTGCATTTATGAAACTGTTCTCCTGGCTTCATAAACAAATTCTGATTCTACACTCCCACACCATAAGCACCTGCAGATCGCACCCACTAACAGCTTTCACCCAGGGCAGCTGCCCTATTCACACTGCTCTAGTTATGGCTCTGTATGATGCCTAGCTTGAACATTTTGTTTCTGACACTAGTTTGTTCCATCAGGCATTTTTTTGAGAACAGTTCTTTGCTGCTTAATAAAAATTCTGTCCTTCCTGCTTTTGTTCTTTTGCCAAAGATTTTTTAACTACACTTCAGATTGACATTCCCAAATCCCCCCCGTATGAACTTCAGCTAGCAGGCTCACTGCAGAATTCTGTACTTCTTTCCATGGTTTCAATATATTAATGTGATAGATTTGCTGTATCATTCTCTTTCCTGGTTGCCTAACATTATAGTTAACTGCATTTATCATTTCAGTCATCTAAAATGGCCCTAACCATTTGGTCAGGAATGTGAATTCCATGCAGGTACTAATTCTTAATCTCCTGGTTTAGATTCAGTAAACCGGGCATTCTTACAATAAAATTGTTGCATCTTTTGACTGCCTGTATGTACTCCCTTACCATGGGCTTAATCAACTTTAGTATGTCCTGTGAATTAATAATTTTAAGTGTTGTCTTTGCTTGTTTCCAAGTTTCTATAGCATGTCAATCAGTCCTCTCAGATGCTGACTATACAAAAGTTCAAGTAAGTAAACCTACTTGAAATATGTGTCATTTCCCTAACTGCAAACAGTAAGCAGAGTAACAACTGGTCCTAGTTTTTGCCATCTCTATCAGCCACTTTCTTTAGCATGGATTTCAGTGTTTTAATAAAGTGGATGATAGAGTGATGTCTTCCTCTACCTAAATTTAAAGCACTGATAGGTTGATCTAGTAGCCTTGACATCAGGGTTGTGCCTTGGTCATTCCTCTTTAGAGATAGCTGCCTGGAAAATAACCATACCAGTTTCTGACAATAGCTTATGCATTAGCTTTGCATAATGGCACAGTCTGGAAGTTTGGTAGCATACTCCATTTATATGCACTGATATCCATTACTAGATTTTACTGTGATGTCCACAGCAATATGTTCAAATGAAACTTCCATGATAGGCAAATGGGAGATGTGATGAGATGCAGTTTTTCTGGCATTTGAGACAAGAAGTGAAGAAATAATTCTGTCTGTTTTATTGTACCTGTCTAACAATTTTGACCATCCCATGTGACCTGTTAACATCTAACAATGGAGTAGCTTCATTACTGATGTTCTAGAAGGGTTTAGTACTAGCAAGTAATGCGGAAATTATTTCCTTTCTTCTTTTTGCCACTTTTTTCTCCTTGCAGCTAACCATCAACTGACCGTCATGCCTGTCTCATTCGCTACATCTACCTAACCCCCAGACTTTATCCATAAGAGATTGGGCCAGCAGTGAGACTGAGGCATCCCAGGACAGCATGATAATTCTTCCATGGATTTCTTCTTATTTATTTCCCATTCCTGCTCATACCCAGCAACATTCTAAAGACAGGATATGCAATGGTCTTCAGTGGTGTACCACCTACTCCCTCAGTGCTTCAGACATCAGAGCTGCTGATGGAGCCTGGGTGACCTGAGCCACAGTCATGGCTTTATCCCTCTAAGCCATGGTGTTGCATAGAATTTCTTCCTTACCTTTATTTAATCAGTATAAGAAGTTATCTTTTAACTCAAAATAATGGGAAGATCCTGCTCACTCTCTTCCCCTATAACTGGTTATGTTATTTCTCTCAGTATTTAAAATTATCATCTTTCCACTGTGTTTTTAAAGGTTTATTTGACTTATGTGTAAGTTCACTAACTCGGGGTTACTAATTTACTTTGAGGTTGAAAGTGTATCTTCCTTCCCCAAAAGTATTTGCATTGCAGTTTATATTACGTCTTCCCCAGCAAAGGGAAATTGTAAACAAAAATTGCCTTCTGCTTTACTGCTGTTACTGGCAGTACAGTCTAAACTTCTATTTTTCTTTTTCTTTTAGGTTGCTGTCCCTTTATCTTTGTGTGAGTGGCTGTAGCTTCTCACTTTCTTTTTCATCTCACCTCTCACTGCAAAGGGCATCTCAGAAAAAAATTTATCATCGGATTTTCTTATTTTTTTTTACTTATATATATCTGTTTCAGTCTGCTTCATTTGAATTCTCTGCTTTACACCAACAGAAGTGGGTTCAGAACTCTGCATTTTCTTACCTATCTCAACTTTCTGTACTCACTTTGTTCTTGGTGTCCTCACTTAAATGTCTTTCTCTTTCTATTTTTATGCTGCTTGCTTCAGGATTAATGCTTCTTGTAAGTTTCTGTGTAGACGTCTGTCTCGCACTGACTTTTTCATCAGATTTTCCTATTTGTTCTCTTTCAATACCATATAAGTTTTCAGTGCTTCGTCTGTCAGCTGTGACAACAGAATTTTTGCTCACTTTGCTTGACCTTAGTTCTGTATGGTAGCATAGTTCTCAAATGCTACTAAACAGGATTCCAGTTATCCATTCTGGTTAATTTCTTCATAGTAAGTTCAGTCTTGGGACTGGGAGCTACATCTGCCAGCACAGCTAGCTGTTGTTGTTGTAATTAAACCAAGTTTTGGTCAGTCTCCACCTGTAACTCCACAAATCTTGTTAGTAAATGCTCCATCATTTGTACTACTAGAAAGCCACACCAGGAATACAACTATAATGTTCTAGGGAGCTAGTAGCCGAAATCTAGTTTGCACTTGGTAGCAGATGTTCTCCAAAGATCGGTAAGATGGCAAGTTTCTGGCCAAATTCCCATGCACATACCACCAATGTGACTCCACAGAGACACTGGTACTAGGGCTTTCATAAAACACAGGTTTATTTTTCACTAAATCACTGAAAAAACAAAATAATAGCCCACTTGGCTTGAAATATATTATAACAGCATCTATGGCTTGTTTCCAGCAAAAATATTGTATTTTCTTACAGCCCCTTCAGAAACAGGCTGTCCTTAATATCCCAGGCTGTAGACGTCGACTAGGCCTCAGTCACGGCCCTATAGTTTGTATAATTTCCCTAAATGTAACTCATTAACATGAATGTGGTATGGAATGTCACACTTCTTGCAACCTATACACACATCTTGCATTCTAGATCATTTTCTGAAAAATAAACTTAAAAAACATAAGATAAACAAATGTAAATATTTTTTGAACAATACAGGGTATTAAAACTGTACAAGTAGCAATGCTATCAGTAAGTAGTATTCTTTACAGTGATATTAGAGCAGTCATAGTCTTTTCCACAAATGCTATAATATTGTAATTACCGATGATGTGGGTGTGATATATTGCAGATTTACCCACAGTTGGTGTGGTATAATCATGAGGGCAAATCCTGAATGATTAAACAAAGCCAACTGTGGATAAATCTTCAATATACCACACCTGGGAATTGGTTATTGCTGTTATACAATGACATTATTTACGAAAAAAATTACTTATTTTCTTAAATAATGTCATTGTATAATGGAGTTGTGGTGTTCTGCCACATTGTTTCCTGATTCTGCCCTTTGATGATGTACTGTGCATGCGTATGGGATTTTCGTTCCCAGGCTTACACAGTACATCACTGCTTTAGCAAGCAAGCAATGGAGAAAGGATGCTCTCTGTTGCTATGTTTTTTTTTTGAAAGAAAAAAACTGTAATCTCCTGACAGTTTAGAGGCACAGGAGAGACAGGAAAATTCAAGGAAAATCAGGTATATCTTAGTTTGCAGAACGCAGCTGATTTTTCTTGTATTTTTTTCTAGGTTCATTCTAGGTTCATACTAGGCTAACTGCCCTTGTGAGTCATTTTAAGCCTAGCCAATAATTCCTTGTGAGATTCAAACCCTGCACCTTGTGTTTGTAAGGCAAACACCTTAACCATTAGGTCATGGTCTCATACATACCTCTTGATCATTTATTTGAAAAAAATATGAATATGTGTGCATTTTCTGAAGGAAAAAAGCCTGAAACTGAAATGCCTGTCATTTTTTAGTGACTTTGTTCCTCTGTGATTTGACGGAAAAAAAAACACATTTTATGAGAAATTAAGTCACTAAATAATGACGCACTTTTTAGTTTTAGAGTCTTTCACTTAGACTAATGCTTGTCTAAGAGATAGCAATTAAAAAAAAAGTCTGGCCGCTCAGTGATATTTCGGACTTTTACCGTCTGTATATTCTTGATTTACAAAGGGCACGCTGGTTGGGCTGACCATCAGAGTGCTCGTTTTGGAATGTTAATGGCCAGTCATTGTATAATATATTATAATGCATGCAAACACAAAATTATATTTTTCCTATATTTTCATAAGCAAGTTATCATATCTTAGAAACTGTACAGCCTGGAGATATATTTTAGAACATTTGTAAACTTTCATATGATACCAAGAAATTCCTCTGTGAGTACACATTTATTAAGATATTTACAGAAATATGAAACATATGCTTAACTGTATAATTATCAATGTAAATAAATCTGGATATTGCTCAAGATCTGCAACATACAGTGCAAAATTCAAATATAGTTTCTTCAGAAACATGTAAGGTTTCACCTGATGTCATGTAACAGTTTGTAAGTCACTTACTTTTTGAAGTATTTAGTATATATGCAAATTTTCAGAATTACTAAAAACAATTTGCAATATCTCAGGGATAATGTAATATGAAAGGATCCTGACAATGACTTTTACTGTCTCCCACCATGGTATTTTCACACATTACCCCTCAATATCATGTAGGGTTCTCACGTATAAAATATGAACATAAGGGTTCTCGTTTGAAAATATGAACATAAAATGAAAATATGAATAATAAATTACAAAAAGTAATTCATTTCTCTGCTTCAGGACATCTTAGATTAACAGTCTTGGTGTCATTTTGTTAATAACCCATAACACTTTCTAATACTGCTTATTATTAACGAGTAAGTCACTTAGTTATAGAATGGATGCCATAAGGAGCTGTGGGCATGAATTGGAGGTGTACAACAAAGGCATGGGTATGAACTAGAGGTGTTCAAAAAAGGCACTACAAGTTAACTCTGAGTGCACCGTCACTCCATGTATTCACGGTCTTCTAGGCAAGTTCCAGCTAACCACTCTGTACCTCCAGATAAGGATGGCCTTCCTAATCTCAGTTTGGTGAAGTATGCAGATGGTGTTTTACTCCAGGAGATGGCTGACAGAGCAAATTCACTAAATTATGTAAATCACCTTAAGAGACAAGACCAATAATCAGCCCCCTAAATCAGGCATAATGCTGTTTACCATTTCTGAAAAAAAATTTACATTGGCCCCCCTATAAATTAATCAGCCCAATGAACAGCATTATTCCTAATCTAATGGAATGGAAATTACTTGGGCTAATTAGTGACCCATCTCTGTTCTTCCTGCACACAGAGACTATAGGCAAGTAAAGTCCTAATCCAGTTCAATCTATGCTACAATATATCCCATCTGTTTCTCCATCAGAATGTCTGACCCTAAAAAGGACTGCATTATTCCCTAATGTTATTCCCTAAACTTGAGTATGGCTTTCACGTCATTTTATCACAGTCCTGCTGTAATATGCACATGGTACAGATAACTGAAAACAAAAATTTATAGATTTGTTTTACTGAAAGTCCCACTTGCACATCACTACATCATCATCATGAAAAATCATTGGCTACCTCCTTAAGGTAGAGCTACATGTAGAAAATATATATTTAAAATCATTAGACTAGGGTCCCACTGAAATCAAAACTGAGAATTAGAGATGAAAAGTATTCCTTAAGGAATATTCATGAAGATGTGCTAACATTTTTAATACCATGTGCTGACATTATTAATATATTGTTTTTAACTAGCCATTTGTGAAAGAGCCTATGTGAAGACTGTAGCTACTTGGAATCACATTCCTAGATTGATAAGAACACAAGTATTAAAGGAATTCAAAACTATCCTGAAGTTAAGTGTTCTTGCTTCAGAATACTGTTTAATGCCTTCTTCAGAAACACATGCTTTATCTTTATTGAACTAAGAACTGCATACATGCATAAAACATATAAATTGCAATGGGTTCCTGTTAAATTATCGAAAGTTTCAAAGTTTAACTGTCATATGGTCGACACCATATGATCGAACTTTGAAAAGTTCAAAGGTGAAAGGCAACGGCTCTGTACTCGCAGAATGGGATAATTTCCCTTTTCTGCACTGAAGTGCAGTCTTGGAGTTGGTATATTTAAGTAGGGGGGGTTGTGAGGGGGTGCAGGTGAGCTTGCCCCCCTGCTCAGAGCATTAAGGTAAGTGTTTTTTTTTTTTTTTTTTACTTTTTTATTATATATTTGAAGATTCAGGTTTCAGTCATATGTTGTCGAACATATGAGGTTAGAAATTTTGAAGCTTCGAATATATAATATAGACCAATTTGCAACAAGCAGTGTTTGATCAATTTATCCTTGGAAAACTTAGTACAAGTATTTATAAATTGTTTCTGCTCTTTGTTATAGTACTTAATTGTATTTGTGGCTGATGCTTCTTTTATATACTGTCAACTTTTGTTCACTCTGTTATCTGTTATGTCTTTTGTGTACTGTAAACATCACTGAACCTATTTGATCTTGTGGTTTCTGTGTGATAGCTGTAAAGGTTCATTTGACCAGTCTACTAACACAATCATCAAACAGAAAATGAATGTATGAACATCTGATCCCTACTCTACAGGGTACTTTCTTTTCTACAAGAGTAACTGGCAGTTGGAGCCTTGTTATCTGGCTAATTTGTAGTGTTTGGCAAATTAGTTGTATTTTAAAGACTCATTACTCATGTACTAGAATTGGCATGATTTTTTTTATATATATGTATACTAACATAGATGCATGCAAGACCTCTATGAAGTTTGCATTGGTTTTCTGTAACTACTGTAGCTTTGTCAGTTCCTCCCAAATCGAAATTACAAAAAATGCTATTTGACTGGTTGCCCACTAAACTGTCCTTATTCTTGCACATGTATATACACACACACACACACACACACACACACACACACACACACACACACACACACACACACACACACATGCATACGTTTGTGTGCGAGTGTGTGTTTGTGTATATACATGTGTAAGAGTAAGGACAGTTTAGTGGGCAACTAGTCAAATAGCATTTTTTGTAATTTCGATTTGGGAGGAACTGACAAAGCTGCAGTAGTTAGAGAAAACCAATGCAAACTTCATAGAGGTCTTGACTGGAAGTCAGGCTTTAGCTGGAAGTCAGGCATAGATCTTAGCTGGCTGTGCTGGCATATAATACAGTTGTACCTGCTGCTTTTGATTTAGTTGGTCTTATCCATATTCACTACATTTCTATTCTGACTTATGACTAATGGCATGACCAAGAAGAGCTCTGAGAATTAGTAAGGCTATGATTTAATTTGGAATGCTTCTTAATACTCAGGACTGAAGAATTTCAGTAGCTGACATAATGGCAGAGCATAAGAATGCAGAACTATCACGGCCAAACATGGGAACCATGGCACGTAGCAGTACAGCCTAGGGAGACTGGATATTGATACTGTGATACTGCCAGTGCCTGAGGAGCACTGTGTTGATATTTGTTCTTCACTAGATATAATGGGAATGCATGGAGAATAGAGCAGACTGTCAGGAACTTATTGAAATACAAATATATGTAGGATTGAGAGTTTGTAAGACCACTGCAGTATAAGGACATTTTAGATCGGCTGAAGGTCTGAGTATTAGGTCGCTTGAAAATGGTGTAGTTATTCTGAAATCACGCACACATGCACACACACACACACACACACACACACACACACACACACACACACACACACACACACACACACACACACACACTCAGACTCACAGACACACATGCTTACACAACATCCTGGCAGATACATTCGGTGCAAACTTCACCCCCTTTCACCCCCTAAAGGGCCCATCTCAATACTGGGAGAATGCCAAGTCCTGGTAATAATGGCTGCACAGATAAAAACCACACTCTCCAAAGCAAAGAATACAGGATCCATGGGACCAGACAACATCCTGGGCTGTGTTCTGCATGAACTACAAAACGAACTGGCACCCCACCTAAGTACCATGTTCAATCATAGCCTCACTTCAGACTTTGGGCCTACTGAGTGGTGCACAGCTACAGTTATCCCACTCCACAAGGGGGGATCCACCATGGACCCTGGGAACTACCACACCATTAGCCTGATGAGCCTGATCTGCAAAGCCATGGAATGTATCATCATGGAACTTCTAAACAAAGACATAGGTAACCTTCAAACTTTGGACCCCACCCAGTTTGGGTTTGTGAAAGGCAGATCATATCTCCTAAACCTGATTGACTTCTTTGAAGCAGTCACCAGAGCCGTTGACGAGGGTAATGTGGTTCACACAGCCTGTCTAAACCTTGCCAAAGCCTTTGACACCATTCCCCACTCTGGTATTATAGATAAACTCACTAAACTGGACATAAATGTCTATGTCACGTGATGGATTGCTAGCTGGCTCACTGACAGAACCCACACAGTGAAAGTAGCCAACTCCAAGTCTGGCTCCAGACTGGTTACAAGTGGAGTACCACAGGGTTCAGTCCTGGGTCCGCTCCTGTTCAGCATCTACTTCTCTGAAGTTCAGGCCAACACATAGGGTCTATGGCTAACAAAGTTCACAGATGGCTGCAAACTGGGAGCCATAATTGAATCCCCAAATGATGTGGACATTCTGCAAAAGGGCCTCACTGAGATAGATGCCTAGTGTCATAGCCATGGCCTCAAGCTCAGTGCCAAAAAATGCGTAGTCATCCCCTTTGAAAAAAACTCTATGCCCATGAACTACCACATAGGCAGTAGTCCACTTAATACCAAACGTTTTTTAAGAGACCTAGGGACACATGTGGGCAGTAGTCTCTCCTTTGTTAACCACATCTCCACAATAATCTGGAAAAACTTCTACGTGGCACACCTCATCACAAAAGGTTTCTCATTCAGAAAAATGGAGGTCATTGTTCCTCTCTATTCATCCCTCATTAGACCTATTATAGAGTACAACACCCCGTTTGGTATGTACCTCATAAGACATTTACAACAACTGGAAAGGCCACAGAAATACCTCACAAAGAGGATCACTGGCCTCAAACAGATGCCCTATGCAGACCGTCTCAAAAAACTCCAGCTCTACTCCGTCGCATATCACCTACTCAGAGGCGATCTCTGCCTAACATACAAAGCCATGTCAAACCCAGAGCTGATGGACACGCTACACTTACAGATATCCCAATTCCTCTGAGCCATATGCTCCAGGGACCTAAACCTTGTCATCACAATAAACAAAATATGCTGGAGGGATAGATTTCTGTCCCAGAGACTCCCCATACTTTGGAACAGACTGCCCATTTATGTCAAGCAGAGCACCTCATTAGCCCTCTTTAAGAAAAATCTTGACGATTGGATGGGAGATAGGAAATTCACCCTGGGGATCACTTCTGTGGTTCTGCTTGACAGGGGCACAGGAAAATAAATTTTGGGTGGCGAAAGCCAGGAAATCTTTATAGCTAGGCTTGTACAGGCCCTAGGGTCAATAGCCTAGTATCTACCTATGAACCTATTAACATGCATGCATAAACACATATACTTATATGGACATGTGGACACATGCGTGTGCGCGCGCGCACACACACACACACACACACAGACACACACACACATACACATGCTCGCACGTACACAAAGATGTATACACACACACACACACACACACACACGCTTACACATGTATGCATAAACACATATACTTACATGCACATTCTCACATGCACACACACACACACACACACACACACACACACACACACACACACATACATACACACACACACACACACACACACACACACACACACACACGCACACATGCTCACATGAACACAAAGATGCGCGCACACACACACACACACACACACACACATGCTCGCACGTACACAAAGATGTACACACACACACACACACACACACACACACTTACACATGTATGCATAAACACATATACTTACATGCACATTCTCGCATGCACACACACATACACACACACACACGCACACACAACACACACACAGCACACACACACATACACACACACACACACACACACACACACACACACACATGCTCACATGTACACAAAAATGCGCGCACACACACACACACACACACACACACACACACACACACACACACATACTCACACTCACAGACACACATGCTTACACAATATCCTGGCAGATACATTCAGTGCAAACGTCACCCCCTCTCACCCCCTAAAGGGCCCATCTCAATACTGGAAGAATGCCAAGTCCTGGTAATCATGGCTGCACAGATAAAAAACGCACTCTCCAAAGCCAAGAATACAGGATCCATGGGACCAGACAACATCCTGGGCTGTATTCTGCATGAACTACAAAATGAACTGGCACCCCACCTAAGCACCATGTTCAATCATAGCCTCACTTCAGGCTTTGGGCCTACTGAGTGGTGCACAGCTACAGTTATCCCACTCCACAAGGGGGAATCCACCATGGACCCCAGGAACTACCACACCATTAGCCTGATGAGCCTGATCTGCAAAGCCATGGAATGTATCATCATGGAACTTCTAAACAAAGGCATTGGTAACCTTCAAACTTTGGACCCCACCCAGTTTGGGTTTGTGAAAGGCAGATCATATCTCCTAAACCTGATTGACTTCTCTGAAGCAGTCACCAGAGCCGTGGACGAGGGTAATGTGGTTCACATAGCCTATCTAAACCTTGCCAAAGCCTTTGACACCATTCCCCACTCTGGTATTATAGATAAACTCACTAAACTGGGCATAAATGTCTATGTCACGTGATGGGTTGCTAGCTGGCTCACTGACAGAACCCACACAGTGAAAGTAGCCAACTCCAAGTCTGGCTCCAGACCGGTTACAAGTGGAGTACCACAGGGTTCAGTCCTGGGTCCGCTCCTGTTCAGCATCTACTTCTCTGAAGTTCAGGCCAACACAGAGGGTCTATGGCTAACAAAGTTCGCAGATGGCTGCAAACTGGGAGCCATTATTGAATCCCCAAATGATGTGGACATTCTGCAAAAGGGCCTCACTGAGATAGATGCCTAGTGTCATAGCCATGGCCTCAAGCTCAGTGCCAAAAAATGCATAGTCATCCCTTTTGAGAAAAACTCTGTGCCCATGAACTACCACATATGCAGTAGTCCACTTAATACATAAAATTTTTTAAGAGACCTAGGGACACATGTGGGCAGTAGTCTCTCCTTTGTTAACCACATCTCCACAATAATCTGGAAAAACTTCTACGTGGCACACCTCATCACAAAAGGTTTCTCATCCAGAAAAATGGAGGTTATTGTTCCTCTCTACTCATCCCTCATTAGACCTATTATAGAGTACAACACCCCATTTGGTATGTACCTCACAAGACATTTACAGCAACTGGAAAGGCCACAGAAATACCTCACAAAGAGGATCACTGGCCTCAAACAGATGTCCTATGCAGACCGTCTCAAAAAACTCCAGCTCTACTCTGTCGCATATCACTTACTCAGAGGCGATCTCTGCCTAACATACAAAGCCATGTCAAACCCAGAGCTGATGGACATGCTACACTTACAGATATCCCAATTCCTCTGAGCCATATGCTCCAGGGACCTAAACCTTGTCATCACAATAAACAAAATATGCTGGAGGGATAGGTTCCTGTCCCAGAGACTCCCCATACTTTGGAACAGACTGCCCATTTATGTCAAGCAGAGCACCTCATTAGCCCTCTTTAAGAAAAATCTTGACGATTGGATGGGAGATAGGAAATTCACCCTGGGGATCACTTCTGTGGTTCTGCTTGACAGGGGCACAGGGAAATAAATTTTGGGTGGTGAAAGCCAGGAAATCTTTATAGCTAGGCTTGTACAGGCCCTAGGGTCAATAGCCTAGTATCTACCTATGAACCTAATAACATGCATGCATAAACACATATACTTATATGGACATGTGGACACGTGCGCACACACACACACACACACACACACACACACACACACACACACACACACACACATGCTTACACATGTATGCATAAACACATATACTTACATGCACATTCTCGCATGCACACACACATACACACACACACACAACACACACACATATACACACACACACACACACACACACACACATGCTCACATGTACACAAAGATGCGCGCGCACACACACACAGACTCACACACACACACACACACACACACACACACACACACACACACACACACACACACACATGTATGCATAAACACATATACTTACATGCACATTCTCGCATGCACACACACAACACACACACATGTACACACGTACACACACACACACACACACTCACACACACACACACACACACACACACATACACACACACACACACACACACACACACACACACACACACACACACACACACACACACACACACACACACACACAGACATATACCTCATATATAAGGATCCCTGGATAATTTCTGAAGTTAATGTGAGAGTTTTTCACTTTCCACAACAACTGAGTTTTAAAAAATGCTTGTCTTGGTGCCTTAACTTGTTTGTAGGTCACCTGCATGTTTTTTTAGTTGCTCAGAAAATTCTGAGATCTTCCATGGAGTTGCCATTACTAGTTTAAATGTTGAGGGTAATTCTTGGGTATGCCACAAGAGATATGCCTCACTTAGTTATGTGAAGTATTTAAATGCTTAAGAAATTACACATTTTACAAACATGCAAAAAAAAGAAGCAAAAATGAATATTAAAAAAGGCATTAGATCTAAGAAATCAAAAGTGTTAAACATTTAAAAAAATTGAAAAATTTATATAGGATTAAAATCTGAAAAAAATGAAAAAGGAACAAGATCCTCCTGTTTAGATCCAGGCAGGCTGTTCTGAAGGGATGATAGCTCAAAGACTTCCTAAAAGAGTACTTGGAGTCTCCCAAATGAATCAGTAAAGATAAGCGGCTTTGAGGGACAGAAGCTAGACAATCAAAAGGTAGCCTGGAAGAAGTGTCCAAGTGGGTCTGGGAGAGCTCCACTAGCACCTCAACCGAAGACATTAGATGTCTGTCTGGGATGTAGGACCCCTCGTTTAGATAAGCAAAGAAAAATCTGCAGTGGGCTGAGCTGTTTCTCTACAGCTTTTGGGAGACAGACTTTACAATTCTAGCATTCATTTGTACGTATAGTAGAGAGGTGCACTGTTAAAATGATACTAGATAAAAAAATGCAACAGATTTTTTTGTGTGAATGTGCTTGTTTGCTTATTTATTTAGGATGAGTGCTTCTGAACACAAATGAACACAAATGAGTTTTAGAGTGAATACACCAGGAGTAAAATCAGACACATTGCATGCTAATCAAACATGTCCCGGTATGGAGCATAATTAAAACAGTCAGGAACATAATAAATTCAATGTCATAATACTACAGCTATTAAGAAAAAATATAGCATTTATAAATTAAAACAGTTATGAATTAAGCTGCAGAACAGTAAGTCTTACAAATTATGTAAATTGTTTGAAAGGTATGTGGTATATTATTGTCAGACGAAACAAAAAGTTTCAGTTGGCAAGATAATGTTCTCTCTGGATGCATAAGTAGAAATTAGCATCTGCAATTGATACCTATGTAAACATAATAGGATTATGATTGGTTTGGTGATCCTACCCATCTTACTATGTGTTCGAGACATGGATGGCAACAAATTCACCACAAGAGTGAAGCTTGAGAAGTGAATCTTGGCATCCATATCAAGAACACATAGTTGTAGGCTAGGATCAGAGAGTCAATGATAATTCTTTGTAATGCATGGAGCTTTATCTGCTTCATGTACTACATGTTACAATAAAAAAGAAAAAAATGCTAAATGTTTCGCTGGCTTTCAAAGCCATAAAAAATAGCGAGCACTGTCAGAAAAGCAGTGTAATGCAGTCAATCACCTTTCATATCTCTCAACTGTCCAAAATTTTGCAGACCATCCAGATTATTGCTTCAAATTTTTCATGTGTTCCTCTTAAAATCTGTTTTTTTTTTTTTTGGAGAAACCACTGAGGACTGAAGTCACTAAATAATGACAAACATTTAAGTTTCAGACATCCTTTACTAAATACAGACAAGCACACTTCCTGCTCATTGAGCTACTTTTTATGCTTATAACAGGAAGTTATGGACATCTTATCTGTATGGATAGTAATCAGAAACAAATCTTTTGTTCTGCTGCTGTCAATTGTTGGATTCTGCTGCTGTCATTTGTTGGATTCTGCTGATGTCATTTGTTGGACAGTACTGGAAGATTTTACTGCTGAATGCTAGATCCGACCTTAATGACTTCTGCAGGGGGGGTGCTTAACATTTGTTAATGTCGGTTCTTACGCCACTTTAGCTCTTAACTGGTTTGTCTTTTTCTGAATATCGGAGCATAATCAGTGCACTCCATGCACTATGTTGGTAATAACATACAGATATATTCAGATTTATATGGTTAAAGCAGAATGCAGTATTTTGTTGGAAAATGTATAAAATTATAAATAAGACATTTTCTATGAGTAAATCAGACAGTGAGTTAAATTAAAGAACATGAGAAGTAAAATCAGCTGGCAAGTTGGGAAAACTTAAAAGTATGACAATTGGAGCCCCATAGCACTCAGTAGTTGGGTTACAGTTACCTGTAGCATGGGTGATATTGTAAATAGAACTGAGACTCTAGAACTACAATGGATTCTAAGATTATGTTTTCAAAGGGAACATGGTCTAAATGACAGTGTTCCCCTTAAACCTGTTTTGAAATCCAGAAGAGTCAACAAATGTAAAAAAGGTTTATATCATTATTAACCATTATATTATTGAAGAATTTTATGTTGTGTATATATTATATATGTATTTATATATGTGTGTACATGTATAAGTCATATATAAGCTTATATTTATATGTATATGTTGATATATATTTATATATTAATTTATTTTATGCATTTTATATATATATATATATATATATATATATATATATATATGGATATATACATATGAAATAATATTTTTATAATATTTCTGACTTCATTAGATATTTATTAAATATTTATTTTAGAATTTTTGGTTATTCATATTAAGGTACACATATATACATGTTTAATATGTTGCATGGGTATTTAATTGAGGTGTGACGTTTTACGTTTTAGTTCACATGAATTTGAGCATTCAGGCCTCGAGATATGAATTAGAACACCTATGTCTTTAAATTTTAATTAACGTTTGGGTTTGCACATTTCTGAATGGCTGTTTAATTTTTGAATTGTTATGTAAGGACATCTACTTGCAGTTACTCTTGGTCTGATGAAGCAATACTATGTTATTGTGAAAGCGCTTACCATTTGGGAAACTTTGGAATAAAATCTGACTATCTTATTTTATTTTACTTTATCTTATTGGAGCGTATTTCCTTCATTTGGGCAGCTTTTATACATTTTGTGAGTCAACGTTCGCTTTTTTGGGTGTCTTGGATTGTTATAGCTATATGGCAGAAGGAAACATCATGAAGAATGGAATGACTACAGGGATTTTAATGGAGAATATAACAAGTAATAATCGTCTCTTCAATTTTTTGAAAGAAGCACAGGATCCCCTATTAACGGAAGAGGTAGCAACTCTTCAGCAGGTACCTATTTCACATAGCATCAATGACATTTCCATACATAATTTGAAACATAGCATAGAGAACAACATTTATAAGCATAAACGCTTGCAGTGTCAAAGGTTCCATCTAGAAGCATGCATAGGCTTAAATATTGTACCTAGAGGGCTTCGAGTGCTAAATATGCCCTCATATGGTACTACGTACCCTGTACTGCTGGCGAAATGGCAGCAGATTAACTTGGATACCAGTAAAGCCTATTTACAATTATTGGTTGATTTCTTCTACCCACATGAGCTGGACTAAATAGAACAGATATCTAACCAACAACGAGAAATGGCAGAAATAGCTGGGGAAGAGAATACTGAACTTGTTGTTAATGATCTAATAGATAAGATTGGCATTTATGAACAGAGATTGTTTACTCAAAAGAAACGCAAGATTGCCAGAGATTTACAAGACTTTTCTAACCAACATGTCTTCACCTGGCCACGATCGAGAGATGGAACTTTACAACATACTACTAATCAGAATGCTTCTAGTGTACCACATATTAATCAGCAGTCTGCGTTAGTGCTTCAATCTAGTATATGCACTAATGCTGATATTGTAAGATCGATGGAGACTGAAGGCTCGAATAGTGCTACAGTGTCTACATCGTCTTCAGCTACTATAAATACACCAGAGCAGGGATCTTCAGTTTACTCTACCCCCTCCATGGGAGAGGCACCTGAACAAGGCTCTGAAACATTTAACAGTAACTCCAATGCTACTGGTGGAATAGTTGTTCAACGCAAGATTTTGAACCAACAAAACCAGCAGGTTTTTCCAACCCTACCGCTACCTTTCAAGAATCAGCGGAAGAGGTCAGAAGGGCAGGACATAATACGTGGGAACAACAAATGCAAGGAACCTCCAGCTCCTGCGAACCCCCGAACATTGAAAAAGATATGGGGGTATCAAGACAATTAATCTGGAATATTTCCAGGTATGTACTTAATAATGCTGAGAGCTCATTGTTGAATCGAGGCCTAGGGTTTATTCCAACAGCTATGGCTGATGTCAGTGAATTTTTAATTGAACTTCGTCTATTCAGCAGAAATGTAGCATTGAAGTTATTGTATAACACACGAGAACATTCCTATGTTTCCAGTTATAGGAAACCTAATTTATTTGTTCCTCAACTTCCACATAATGTTGAGATATTTATAAAAGCATGTGAGAATGATATATATAATGAGTGAATCAATTTAATATTAATAATAGAATGAATCTAACATAGTCTGAATGCCATGCTATTGATAATCTGCAAAATCATCATGATCTTGTGATCCAACCATCAGATAAGGGTGGGCCTATTGTGGTATTGGACTCTGACTATTATCATGAAACCATGCTTAAGATGCTATATGATATTACTACATTTAAGAGTGTTGATGTTAATATTGTTGGACTTTTGCGAGATAGGATTGTCAATGATTTAACTGAGTGTTTATCTATAGGATTACTTGATAGACAACTCTGAATTTTTTATGGTAGCAGAACCCAATACCTCAAATAAAAGGACTGCCTAAGATCCATAAGGATGCATATAAACTACCTCTATGCCCCATTGTTGCAGGGGCTGGATGGCTGACTGAGCCAATTTCAGTATACCTAGATGGGGAACTTAGGGATACCCTTGATGAATGCCCTGCAGTTTTGAAAAATACAGAATATTTTTAAGAGACCTCTATAATGAATATCATGATTGTTCTAAAACAAAATTGTTGGTTACACTAGATGTAACCTCTTTGTTTACTTGTATTCCCAACAATGAAGGTGTAGATATGGTACGAAGATTTATGTTAAGGTTGGGGAAGTTAACCCCCACACATATAGATTTCTTATGCATGTTGTTTAGAGATGGTGTTAGAGTATAACATATTTATATTTCAGAATGTGTGCTATTGGCAAACAGCTGCTGTCGCTATGGGCACCAGCTGTGCAAATACATATGCCAATATTGTCATGGCCGAATGGGAATACCAGTTCATCTTTAATATGCAGAATCCATATATTGGATTTTATCGGCAATTTGTTGATGATCTCTTTCTCAATTAGGAGGGAGATCAAGATGCTTTAACAGAATTTTATAATTACCTGAATACTACTAGTACCTTCTTGAAATTTACTATGAAACATTCTGCAAATTCTATGGAATTTTTAGATGTTCTAGTGATAAAAACGGGTAATTCAATGTTCACTAAACTATATAGGAAGACATGCTATTGTCCAGCGTATTTGCATTGACATAGCATGCATCTGAGATTTACCTCTCAACGGGTAATGAAAGGTCAAGCCTTTAGGATATCCCATTTATCCTGTGATGAACGTGACTTTACATAGAGTTTGACTCAATTGGCAGCTGAATTTGAGAGTAGAGGCTATGGTAAAGATGAGGTTACTCAGGCTTGCAGAGAGGTGACTTATGAGAGGTTGAATCGAGCTTACCCTTATTATAGTAATCGGCCCAGACATAGAACTATGGAATCACCTGTATTAGATCATGTACCTTTGGTTCTTATGTATACCCAAAATATTTCTAACATTCAACATATTATTAGGCGGAATTGGTCTGTATTACTTACAGACCCTGATACTACAGCCATTGTGGGGCGTCAACCAACTTTCATATATAAGAATAAGAAGAATTTGAAACAGCTTTTATGTAATAGTAATGATAATATAACTTGATCTTATTCAAATACTTTGCAGGGGACACGAAAGTGTAGTAAATGCGCCCACTGTCAATATATTGATGAGTCTAGGTTTTTCAGACACCCAGAGACAAGAAGGTTATGGGAATTGAGAACTCAAGCTAACTGTGATACTAAAAATGTAATATATTCTGCACATTGTATATGCTGTTTTAAATTTATTTAGGAAAAACAAACAGACATTTTAGAGAGCGCATTAGAGATCACATGTATTGCACCACAAAAGGTCTGGAACATAGTGCTTTAGCTAAGCACACTTTAAAGGAAGGACCACAGCATGCGTTCTTATTCCAGGCATTACACGTGGTAGAAGAGAACACTAGAATGGGTGATATTATAAATAGAACTGAGAGTCTAGAACTACAATGGATTCTAAGATTAGGTTCTCATAGGGGACATGGTCTAAATGACAGTGTTCCCCTTAAACCTGTTTTGAAATCCAGAAGAGTCAACAAATGTAAAAAGGTTTATATCATTATTAGCCATTATATTATTGAAGTATTTTATGTTGTGTATATATTATATATGTATTTATATATGTGTACATGTATAAATCATATATAAGCTTATATTTATATGTATATGTTGATATATATTTAAATATTATTTTTTTATGCATTTATATATATATATATGGTTCTACCTGACATAGTCGAAACCACACAACACCGACAACCACATCACCGACACCACATATTCGACAGTCCATAAACACGAAACCACACATAATACACAAACAATACACTGCACACACCACAATAACAATTAAAACAAAACACATCCCCATTCCACAAACCACACACACAACACAAGCACACCAAAATCCTTACAAGCCCACACTAAACCTTACCTAACCCTAAGGTCCCCCTAACCCTAACTCACTTAACTCACTTAACCCACCCCTAACCCTAACTCACTTAACCCACCCTAACCCTAACTCACCTAACCCACCCCTATCCCCACAGACCACACAGCCTTTCCCCATGTCGGCATCCTCGGCGTTGGTGTTGTCATCCGTCGTGTCGGTCTTCTGCATTGTCGATGTTCTGCCACTCGCCATTCGCGTCGGTCTTCTTCACTTTCGATCTTCTGGTGCTCCGGATTCCGATGTCGGTCTTCTGCGCTGTCGACGAAGTCAGGTAGAACCATATATATATATATATATATATATATATATATATATATGGATATATGGATATATACATATGAAATAATATTTTTATAATATTTATGACTTCATTAGATATTTATTAAATATTTATTTTAGAATTTTTGGTTATTCGTATTAAGGTACACACATATACATACATATTATGTTGCATGGGTATTTAATTGAGGCTTGATGTTTTACGTTTTAGTTCACATTAATTTGAGCATTCAGGCCTTGAGCTATGAATTAGAACACCTATGTCTTTAAATTTTAATTGACGTTTGGGTTTGCACATTTCTGAATGGCTGTTTAATTTTTGAATTGTTATGTAAGGACATCTACTTGCAGTCACTCTTGGTCTGATGAAGCAATACTATGTTATTGTGAAAGCGCTTACCATCTTATTTTATTTTACTTTATCTTATTGGAGCATGTTTCTTTCATTTGGGCTGCTTTTGTACATTTTGTGAGTCAACATTTGCTTTTTTGGGTGTCTTGGATGGTTACCTGTAGCATGTGCTTTGAATCTGCTGGTGCCACAAGGGGTATGCCAATAATACCAAACACTCACATGCTGTTAAGGAGGCATCATGTAGGAGAAGGCCATGACATGCAATGGCATCCCAATAATTAAGAAAAGAACAAACATAATATGATTTGGAACCACAGTAAAAGAAGGATAAACAGCACCCAAAAATCAAAACCAGAAACAAAACCACATTAGGGCACCAGGAATCACCAGAGTCATGTTAAATACAAAAAAATCTAAGGCTTTGGGAATAACACAGCAACCAAAACATTTTAAAGTTTAACGTGACTTTGGTGCTTCCTGGTGCCCTAACGTGGTTTTGTTTATAATGTCTTTGGTTGATAAAACATGACAGAATACAAATTGCGAGATCAGTCACTAAGATTTCATCATACAAAGTCCTCTTTGTGGTAGTGAATAACAGCATTGGAAGTGGCCTCTAGATAGCTAATACACATAAACAGGCCTCTGAATGTACATACTACCAAAACCACAGACTGCACTTCAGCAGAAGATAAGAATAGGATGAGGAAGTATTGATGCTGATCTGACAGCCATCAGTCTGACATATTTTTATCCACAGTGAATGACTGGGTAGTCACATAATAAGGTCAGCTGGTCACTAAGGTCAGCAAATTCATTATCTCGTGTGTATGGAAAAGTAAATCAGGCAGCCAAATCTCTGCACTACTTTTTAACTAGCAGATTGAAAAATGGCAATTCTCAGGTAGTCCAAAGCTCTCTTATGGTTATGGGTGATTTGCCTGTTTACCGAGGTTGCATCTCATTAGAATAGAAGCTTAACATAGCTGTACTTACAGATTATGTCAGCATTTCTTTAGAAAATTAAAGATAGTAGTGGTAGTATCTTTGTATCTTCATTTCAAGTACATGTTTATTTTCACATCATTGTTTATGGCAACACCATCATGAATGCTGGTGTTCTTCAGTATACAGAACATTTCCAGGTGTGTTCTAACCCACTGGATTATGTAGACAGCATACCAGTCTTCATTTTATTTTCTGCATGCACTAATGATTTAAAAAAATCTATTTGCATTGTTTTTCTAAATACTGACTATTTCTTGGAGTGAAAGGAAAAGAAGTCCCTGAGAGTCAGTTAACTTTTTTTAGGTATCCCTGAGAGTCAGTTAAGTTTTTTTTAGGTAAACAAGAAAATGTGAGATTGCCAGCAATTTCATATACCTTATTCACTGATGCATATAATTGATTATTTCTTTATTATTTTGCAGCTTAAAAGGAACATCAGATATTATTCCTGGAATAAATTATGGTAAGTGTTTTATGTTTTTTCTTCTCTTGTCTGGTTGATCCCTGAATGTATATCCACAGATTTACTGGTGTGCTAGATTATGAAGCTAGCTATATTTTTCATTACATTTATCCTTTCACAGAATAAAATGAAGTTAATTTGCTCTTCTGAAATCTGAATTATTTGGTTACCAAAGTAATGGTGTTGGATATACAAGATGATATCTTCATCCTTTTAAGAATGCAGTTCATGCAAATCATTAATTCTACATGACTTCTGTGCTCTGGGATAACAAGTCTCTGTTTTTTTATTAACTTTCTTTCATTCAAGATGAATGTAAATTCATGTGCTCGGCTGATAATATTAGTAACATTTTCTGTGGAGAGTAGCCATGGATGCTTAGCTGACTCATTTTGACTTTGATTTGTTTGAATCCACATTACTGGTAGTCTGTTTACTGGCTGAGGGCAAATCTGATTCATTTTTTTTTAATTTAAGGAAAAAACTGCAGTAAGTTTTAGGAAACAGCAGTCCAGAGAGTATGAAACACAATACAGATAATTAGTAATAAAAACAAAGATGAGAATTTGTAATAGCCATACCCCTCAATCTCCTAGCACAAGAAATCTGGACAAAGCCTAAAATAAGGGATGGCAAAGGTCCAGAAATAGGAACAAGTTTTAAATATTGCTGTTATAAATTTAAAAAGTTTCTACAATAACATGATTTGTGTTAGCATGCATTTTCTGTAAGATGTGAAGTTTAAAACTCCAACATCTGTCATTATTTAATGATTTAAATTCTCAATTATTTGCTACAAAAACATAAACTGTAGCAGGAACAGAGCAAAAATCTGGACATTCTGAAAAAATTCGGAACTTCAGAGGTTTGGTAATAGTATGTCACCATACAATGGAACTCACACTTTTGTTTGAAGTTTAAGTATACCATTTCACATTTGGGCAGAAGGCACATCCATTGAGGATGGTCACTGCAAAGGCAGAAATCTGTATGCCAAGGTACAACATCCTTTTATTTGATTATAGCAAGTAAGGGGCCCCATGCATAGGAATGTTTTAATGCAAAGATCCCTATAAATATTTGAAAATGTTTTTCATGTGTTGTTATGAACATTTCTTTTTATCTAAAATGGCATTGATGTCATTGCATTTGAGCAGCTGACCTCTACCCATGGGAATGCTTATTGTCTAGGTACTAAAGTAATAGACCTGGAGTCTTCATGCACTCATGAATATGAATGATTTGGATCTTTTTTTTTTTACATTTTATCTTCTCCGCACCTTCTGACTACTGAGTCATGGCCTTTATATTAGTCAATCATTCCCTTTATAGAGTGAAAGCACAATAATGGTAAGTCCATCCTCCAGGTAGCCATCAGATGTTTTTTTTTTTTTTTTTTTTTTTTTAAGTTTTATGCCCTATTATTTTCTATGCAAACAGATGAAAATGCCCAAATGGGCAAGCTTGCAATGGGATAGTGCATGGGATTTGCCACCTGTTTGTATTAGTCATGCTCCTCCTCCCCCCCCCCCCCCCAAGTGGCCCAACCCTCTCATTATAGACATAAACCCCCATCACATCTGTAATCTCCAGTGGAAATTTTAGGTGAGCACACATCCTGTCACTCCCTCCCTAGCAAGATAAGAAGAGTGCATACCATCTTGCCTCTCCCTTCTTAGATGGCTCCTGCAGTAACCACATCACTAACTGAATGCAGGTCATATTTATCATAGTCATGGTTTTATCACTGTATGCCAGAGGGTTGGCTTATGATTTATTATTGCTGCTAGTAATAAAGATTGGCCTTTGCAATAATCAAAGCTGGACATGCTATTCTAATATGACAGACAGAAGACCTATGACAGACAGAGAGACCTTCGCCAATCAGCCCCCGGGCTTTGAGATTAAGGAAAGGGGAATGCTAAGAGCAGCAAAAAAAGCACAGCTGATTTTATTCTTGAGGTAATCTATACGGGTTATCACTGATTGCATGAATAGAGATTGAGGCCAAAATATTTGAAGGTGGAGACTAGGTTAGTGTGTTTTTTATGGTGTGATTAGAAAGGAGATAGAATGGAGATGGCGTTAAGTCCATTATAAGTTTCAGACACCATAGTCTTTGTTTTGCTTCTGTTAAGAATGAGCTGTTTACTGTGTAGATAATTGGCGGGGGTCCAGGGTCTTGGAGAAGGTATGCACCATTGTAATCAGTAACACCTGAGGACCCCCACCAAAGAAATAAGATCATCTGCATACAAAACAGTGTTAGTGGGATGCAACTTAAGGGGCTGAACAGAAGGCAGCCTAAAACTGATTATTTAGAAATACCAGAGAGAATTGTAGCTTTAGGAGAGAAGTCACAGCTAAGTTCAACTCTAAAGAATTGGTTAGCAAGGGAGCTCTGGAACTAGTTTAAGGTTGTAAGTCCAAATGAAGAGAAATGAAGGCAGCTGAGAAAAGAAATGTAACTGACAAGACCAAAAGCTTTTAATAAACAAGGTAGCAGCAGATTGTGACTGATAACATTAAGTGAGACCAGTAAACAAGACCTTTAAATTGGAAATAGTCTACAACAGTGAGGACTGCGTCAAAAATAGTTAATAGAGAGATTAGGGTACCGCCACCATGGTGTTAACCCTTGATGAGAATTTGTTAGGTTACTGCATTTTGTGACATATTCAGAGGTTTGTTTCTAGATGACTTTTTACTAGTTGTTTGGTAAAAGCAGAAGGCAGTGAGATGGGGCTGTAGTCTTAAATATTGTTGGGGGGCTTATTTTTAGAGAAGGAAACAGTAAAGGAGGAATAGGAAAATGCAATGGAAAGAGGGTAATTAAAGAGGTAGCAGACTGTGTGGAAGATAAGCTCCTTGCAAATTTAAACAATAAAGAAAAAGCATTTCCTGAGCCCATGATACTGTGGTGGAGGAGGTTGTTAAAATCAGTTGTTCTCTGCTTTGCTGCTGTTAACTTTCTAATTTCCTTAACTTCAAAGCCCTTAAAATAATTGATAAAGGTATCCTCTAGGCCCCACTTGAATATAGCTTTCTTTTCAGTACTTAGCCCTAAGCTCTGGTATGCACTATCACCAGATGTTAAAATAACACAGCTTCCCATGAGTTCTGCAAAAAATGAATGATTTTTTTTTTTTAATTTTAAACAGGAATCTGTGTCCCTCCTTTCCCATCCTGCTCCATTCTAACTCCCACCCACCCCTATTTACGCAAATACTTTGTTTCTGTATGTAAAATCCATGATATTCATCGTGCATACAGCTGCAGTAATCAAAGATGGGTTCTCCTGCCGTCAGGCGGGTCCTCGGTCGGACGAATTCTAAAGTCTAGGTCCGGCGTCGGTTGTTGTCGCTTTCTTTCCTGACGTCAGTGCGACAGGGGTATATAAGACACAGCCGACGCCATTTTCTTCAGTCTTTTTTGCCGCGCGGTGCCTGAAGCAGAAGCAGTTCGCAAGTGCCGGTCGGCCAGCTCCTGAATTTACGAAAAATTGGAAACCGAAGTCTTCTTTAAAGCTAAGTACCCCACTGGGGAAACTTTTCTTGCCTCAGACCGATGTCAGACAAAGTTAACAGTTGTATTTCTTGTGGGAAGCAAATACCGCATAAGGATTTCCATTCCCTTTGCATACCTTGTTTAGGCCCAGACCACGACGTCTCGGGCTGTCGCTTTTGCGCTATTTTATTTTCCAAATAATATAATGTATAACAATACAATCATCAATAAACAAGTATTATAAACCTTTATATACACTATGTACAATTGACCTGAACAAAAGAGGGAAAAAATTAATAAAATATATGAAATTAGTAACAAAAGTTTATGATATTCAATTAATAAAGTATAAAGTTACACATTAATTATTTAGGGTTAATTTTTAATGTCTCAATAAGAGTTAACATTTTTCCCAAGGATTGTTTGTCCATGTTTTAGGTGAAATTCTCGATTCTTTCACCTTGATTTCTAATGTTGCTGTTGGCATGTCTTCCTTGAGCTGCACTGATCACCTCACAATTTCTCTTTCCTACAGATTTTTGAGAGAGTTCTCTGTCTACTCTACAGAGCCTCAAAAGATCCAGTCCTGTGTGACCTCCTACACATCCACAAAACAAATAACACCCTGAACACCTGCTCAAAAGGTCTAAATTTCAACAAAATATAAATCTGCCCCTCTAGTGATATAGATATCTCTCCCAGAGAGTTCCTCTTATGGAACAGACTTCACTTGGCTGTAAAACAAAGTAGCTCTCTGATACTGTTTGGGTAAGAGTACACCCTGGGTCTGGCTCCTCAAGCCATAACCGAAAGGAGTTGAAGTTAGCTGATCTATCTGTGCAGCAGATTTCCTAACTTGCATACAAGTTATTACTATATAGTTTGACAGTTGTTTTGACTGACATTGGAGAAATGTTCAATCTGAGCATTTTCAACCACATTAATGATTCCATAACATGATCAAAAGCTGAGATACAATGCACAAATTCTGTTAAGTACTCAGTCCCACATAGTTTTCTCAAAGGTGCAAGAATACAAGGCATCCTGTAGTTAACAAACTTCTAAACCTGAATTGTGTTTTGTATAAAATGTTGTTTTCTCTAACTACATTTTGTACTTATTTAAAATGACTGCTTCACAAATCTTGAATAAATTGTTTGAGAGAGCAGATGGCCCATGGGCTTGCTATATGTATATTTATTTCCTTTTTTGATTTATAAACCAGAATGCTCTCTTTCATGTTTCTAGATATCTGTTGTTGTTTATTAAACAATTAAACATTTTCATAAGTACAGGGACCCAGGATATACTGAGCTTCTTGAAACATAGCTATAGCAAAGTCAACCGATGCCTTCGTCAATGCCCTCATATGCCCCACTTCCGCATACAAAGTTGAGGACCCAAAAAAAGGTCTTCAACTGAAGTGAAAGGTCTTCAAGTCTTCAACAACAGTTGTTTTTGTTTATGCAATGTAGAAAACAACTGCGCCTTTCCTACATTGTGTGAATGAAAGCCCTGTTACTTTTAAGTAAAATGACTATTTGCATTAAGCAGAAGTCAGAGTGTGAACATAACAAAGAGAAGGTTTGTACACCTATTTGCCATTTTCACACAGAGACCATCATTTAAGCATGTAATTATTTCTTAAACATATTGCAACCCATTTTGTTTAATTTTATCCTCCTCTGTACTGGATACATTTTGCTGGTCTTGGTACAATTAAATTTATGGCAAAGCCCACTGTTGTCTGTGTCAGTACCTATCTAGCTAGTAAGGGAAGCAAAACCAACTCCTTGATAATGACACAAGCACTACTTATTGTCTGGGCTCTGTAAGACTTAGACATTACTCTGTGTACTTTTGCAAGAAACTGCACTCCTGATGATTACAATCATCAGTGAACTGAGGCTTGCAGCAACCCATTCCTGTTCCTTTAACTAAATTTGTGGTATGTATGGCAGTTAAGTGCAGAGGACTAAAGTTTTGCTTCTAATGTGCTAAGAGTACATGGTTTGAATCTTTCCTTCTTCATTTTCCTATTGCATGACATTGAGAAAGTCACTTAACCAGGCAGTGCTTTGCAGCAATTGGGAATTTGGGATAGAGTCCCTTATGGTTTCATGGACTGCATGCTTAGCCACATTGCATGAATCCATGCTCCTGACTCTTTATTCCTTTGTTTCAGTACACATCACATCATGGTACTGTTTCTATGTTATGCTTCTTCAGTCTGTTACTAGCTATGATGGCTATGGGTTCAGTTAATGTGCAAAGAAATTCATAGCTTTTCACTGCATGTTAATCTTTTCTGTATTTTTCCCAGCCACAATTGCATTGATGATGTGTTTAATGTACAAAATATTTCCTTTCCGCAGTGTCTTTTTCTTCTCCATCAAATTTCATTTTTAGTGCACATACCTACAGTACAGTTGACGGCACAAAATTACAATATCAATGATATTCCCTTGCTCATGCACTCTTTTACATTTGCTTGCCATCTGTGTATGTTTTGCCCTTTGCATGGTTCCCCAGTTTATTGTCTGCCAATTAATCATCTCTTGTGAAATGATGTGCATCGCTACTCTAGGAATACTTACTGCTACTAAAATAGGGCAGTCTTCTTATGACCTAGTAATATCTCTCTGTACCCCTGGCAAACTCCAGAACTTTCAGACTCGAAAACAAATGTTTGGTGACCAATATGAACACAGATAATGCCAATCAGGCAAGCAGAAGTGGCTGTCAAATAACGATCCATTCACAATATGTTACACAAATGGGTGCATTTTCCCTTGTGCAATTGTAAAAATGGCACAGCACATATTCAAGAATGTCTGCTCATCATTTGTTTTCTCCACCAACTGCACAGTCTTAGGAAGCATCATATGCTGTTAATGCACTGAATATTTTAAGAAGCATCGTAGTGTACTTTGTCAAGCCTGTTTTCTCCCATTGTTTTTTCCCAGTTTTGCACAGAAACTGCTGCATCACCTTGACACCTGGCTTTCATGCACTTCAGCCCCATCTTGTCTGCTCTTTGTGTTGTGCTTTTAGTCTTCACATTCAGTTCATATGTCAGTTGTTTTCCTTACACAGCACCGCTTACTGTATTTTCATATGTAATGCCTGAATGCAACAATCAAGGATGCTAAGGTTAGTAAACTGATTAATCAAAAATAGAGCCTTTCTTTTCTTTGTGTCAGTGTTTCACTGTCTCTTTTCTTGGTAATTTAGCTATACCCTGCCTCTGTACTCAGTGCTGGATTATGTGTGCAGTGGATATAGAACTGAAAATTAAAAGTAGTCTATTTATTGTTTCAGTAGCATAGGATTTCAGACTAAAATGGAAATAGAAACAGCAGACCAGTTTCATACATGTGAACTTGGAGCTTCAGTCCCATCAGTCCCACTGTTTATTAGTATTTACATTTTTTACTGGAAAAGTCTGATTGGAAAATAAAACCCCATTTCAGTTGATGCCTGTGATGTCCTCACACTGGGCCAGTAATAAAGGAGCCTGAACCCTCACCACTGACACTGGAGAGGGACATTCACTTGGAATGCAAATGGATACACACAGTATTTTCAGATGCAGCTCTCTGCACCAGGTACAATTTCACTTTAGAGCAAACAGGGAACACAGTCAGCCCAGGGTCTGGATTTCTTTGCATCTGTCTTCCTCCAGGGCCCCAATAAGGCTCCCCACTAGCACAGCTACAGGGTTAAGTCCTTAGCTGAGTGTCCAAGCCAAGTCCTCCAGCACCCTGTCTGTGCAACCAGTGCTTTGTGTCCCTGCACCAAGTAGCTGACATACACACACACTGTGAGGTTTGATTTTCACACACACACACACACACACACACACACACACACACACACACACACACACACACACACACACACACACACACACCTGGGAAAGGCTGTCACAGATTTACCTGCTGTGCCCCTTCTGCTCAGAGGATAAGGTAGTTGTCACTGCCAAGGCACTCCACAATCAGCTACTCTAAGTCCCTTAACAAAAGGTATCCAATTATACTGTTTAATATTAATATTAATACAAATGGTAGTAGTTGACCAAGACAGCTAGGCCTTCGGGAGTGGCCCACACAGTGTCACCAAATAAATATAAGTACTTTCAAAGGTTAAATACTTTTAAAAGGACAAGCCACAGTAAAAGTTTTAAATATATTTAATAATAAATAAAAGAACATGAAAAATACTGAATATATATTTGTAGCAAACCACAGAGTTCAAATCATGAGAAATATTAAAAAAATAATACTGATGGACATATTCAGACAAATATTGAAAAAGAGTAAAAAACTAATCTTGCTATATATATTCCTGACTGAACTAAAGAAATTACTGTTCCCTAATAACTTACTTGGGCAAGGCAAGATGAAATACTTGAGCAGCCTTTCTAGTCAGGCTCCCAAACAGAATACTCAATAGTTAGAGATTACTCCCTGTAATATCTAAAAAAAATATTATTTCCAGGGTGGCTAAATGACCTCATCTGGTCACATGACTCTTGGTTCCCACACTATCCCCTTTTGAAGTTGAGAGAGAAATTCAGCATAGACATGTAAAAATGCATATCTAGTGGTTTTCTAATGTTTATGGCAGGCCTAAGGCCAAGAAACAATCACAGCACTTCTATTTTTACTGAAACGAATAAACAATGGCTTCTTCCAAACCTACCATCTCCAGTCCTGTTCATCCCTGTGGAATGCCATTTTAGTGGTTTAACAGCTTATTTACATTTCCCTTATTTTTCTTAAAGTAAGCTAGCTGGTTGAGCTCTGCTCTTCTAGTGTTCTTGGTTACATTATATACATTTAATCAGTTACTACCTGCGTGTATATTTTCTTTCTGTCCAGCAGAACCCACTGTTGATACATTTTGCAGTACTAGCAACTTTACAAATGCATTTTGATATTGAAATGCTATGCAGATTTAAAACAGTTGTAACATAAGCATCTGTACAAGTCAGTTTGGTATTCAAATGCCATACAAAGCTAATACATTTGTAACATAAGCATCTGTAAATATTAGTTTGATATTCAAATTCCATACAGTTCCAATACATTGTAACACAAGCATCTTGTACACATCAGTTTGATATTCAAAGGATATCATTCTTTACAAAACACCAGCTAGCTATGCTGGCACTAGCCCATGTCATCTCATCCCCCCTCCCCATCGAAGACTCAAGCTAGTTTTTCAAGTGACCCTTGGGAAATGTGGCTTGAGAGAAATAAGCCTATCTGGCAATATATTACCCCATTCCCAGTCATGACAGACCAGCTGTATTGACATTGCTCACCCCACTGCTGTGTTGTACTGTCATGTCATATCATATACCTGCAATCCGAACCTCCACCTTAATAACTTGGCATTTTGCTGGCTGGCTCTGTGTAGCCATGTTAAGGTATTGTGGTCTGTAACTACAGTGAATTTCCTTCCATACAGATAAGGCTGATGTTTCTACAGTGCCCATACTATGGCTAGGCATTCCTTTATTACAGCTGCACAGCATTTTACAGTGAGTTGGAGTCAAAATTATCACTTTCTTGGTACTGAGGAAGACATTTACTGACCTTTATTGCTTCTGAGCACTGTTACCTCCATGACACTGGTGAAGAGTCAGCATTTCCTTTTCATGTTGCCTCTGCCTCTCATTTTCTTCAGCTTCCAAACATCTCAGTCTCTCTTCTTCTTCAGTCTCCAAATGCTGCATACACTCTGCTGATTCTAATTCCAACTGCTTGGCCTCCAGCTCAAGTCACTTTAACTTCAGACAGGTTTTTAAGTCCTCTGAGGAAAAGGTGAACTGTCCTGTTTCTGAGAGCTGTACATCCCCAGTGCCAGACTGGTTGTCTTCCTGTTTGCTGGTCTGTGCTGTAGCTGTGATTAAGGCTGCAATCATTTCCCCTTTAGTCAGGTTGGCATGCACCAGTCCTTTGGCTTGGCAACTGTTTCTTGTCAGCTAGCCATAATCCTCTGCTGACATCCTTGCCTGCTTTTCTTGACTAAACTAAGCTAACAAAAAGTAAAAAAATAAAACTACTGTGGTATGAAACTCTGAATGTCTACTTTGCGATTGCTGGAGAGTACACATTTAGTGACAACTGCTTACAGGCTATAGCATTTCAAATAATATCCCACCACTGCCATCAGTATGTGATGTTCCCACACTGGGCCAGTAATCAAAGAGCCTGAATGCTCACCACTAACACTGGAGAGGGATGTTCACAAATGGATACACACAATATTTCCAGATTCAGCTGTCTGCACCAAGTACAAATTCCCTTAAGAGCACACAGGGAACACTGTCAGCCTGGGGTCTGGATTTTTTTACATCTGTCTCTCTCTCCAGAACCCCAATAAGGCTCCCCATTAGCATGTCTATAGGGTTAAGCTCTCAGCTGAATGTCCAAGCCAAGTCCTCCAGCACCCTGTCTGTGCAACCAATGCTTTGTGTTTGTGCTCCAAGTAGCTGACACACACACACACACACACACACACACACACACACACACACACACACACACACACACACACACACATGCATACACACGCGCGCACACACACTGTGAGATTTGATGTTTCACACAACACACACCTGGGAAGTGCTGGCACATATTTACCTGCTGTGCCCACTTCTGCCCAGAGTATAAGGTAGTTATCACTGTCACCAGACACTCCACAATCAAGGTTGTTCAATTATACTGTGTGATATTAATACTCCTACAAAAGATAGTAGTTGACCAAGACTGCTAGGCCTTCAAGAGTGGTCCACACAGTGCCACCAAATAAATATAAGCACTTTCAAAGGTTAAATTATTTCTAAAAGGACCAGACACAGTAAAAGTTTTAAATATATTTAATAATAAATAATAAAAGGACATGAAAATACTGAATATATGTTTGCAGCAAACCACAGACTTCAAATTACATGAAGTATTAAAAATAATACTGATGGACAGACTCAGACAAATATAGAAAAATGGTAATAAACTAATATTGCTATACATTTTTGACTGATCTAAAGAAATAATTGTTCTCCAATAACTTACTTGGGCAAGGCAAGATGAACAATGAGCAGTGAGCAGTCTTTCTAGTGAGGGTCCCAAACAGAATATTCAATACTCAGAGATTACTGCCTGTAATATCTAAAAAAAATGTTGTTTCCAGTACTGGCAGAATGACCACATCTAGGCTCCTACCCTATACCCTTTTGAAGATGAGAGAGGAAAGGAATTTAGCATAGACATGTAAAAATGCATATCTAGAGCTTTTATAATGTTTATGGCAGGCCTAAGGCAAAGAAACAATCACAGCACTTCTGCTCTTTTTACTGAAGCAAATAAACAATGGCTTCTTCCAGATCTACTGTCTCCAGTCCTATTCATCAGAGTGAGATGTCATTTTAATGATTTAATAGCTCATTTACATTTCCCTTATTTTTCTTAAAGTAAGCTAGCTGGTTAACCTCTGCTCTTCCAGTGTTCTTGGTTACACTATATATGTTTCATCAGTTACCACTTGCATGTATATTTCCTTTCTGTCCAGCAGGACCTACTGTTGCAATATTTTTCAATACTAGCAGCTTTACAAATACATTTTGATATTCAGATGCCATACAGTTTTAATACATTTGTAACATAAGCATCTGTACAAGTCAGTTTGGTATTCAAATGCCATACAGTTTCAATACGTTTGTAAAACAAGCATCTTGTACACATCAGTTTGATATTCAAGGGATATCATTTTTTTACAAAACTCTAGCTAGCTATGTTGGCACTAGCTTATATCATCACAATGCCCATGAAGAAAAGCTCCATGGTTACATATCTAAAGATATTATGAAAATGTACAAAACATCTAATAAAGCAAACGTATTTATAACTTTATAAGAGAGACTTCTCAATATTTAAAACAATGAATTAACTGCACTATACAATACACATACATTAAAATTAACTTTTTTATGCTAAATTAATATAAAGACGCTTTTGGTGGTTGCACTGTACAATACAGATACTTTAAAGGATTTTTTTTATACAAAAAAGTTACCCAAGTGCAGATGGGGAGGTGAAGTGTCACTAGTTTTATATGCATGTGTGTGCATGGGCGTGCACACACGCACACACACACACACACACACACACACACACACACACACACACACACACACACACACACGTATACTTACACACAATGTGTATAGTATATAGATAGTTAAATTACTTCTGATTTACTTTTTCTAATGTTTTTAATGAAAAGGCTCATAACACATGCATGCTAAAGTAAATTCAGCTGTATTTCATGGTTACCATCATTGGTTACATTTCCTTTGTAGATTAGAAAATGCTCATGCACTCTACCTGTGTAAAGACTGACTCAAAAGTCAGTGGAAGATGTCTCTTCCTATTTGCACCTGTGTACCAGATATGCATCATCCTCTGGAAGGATGCCACAAGAAAAAATAAAAAACCTTCTTATAAATATTATAAGTGTGGCAAGCTGATAGGGTTGCCACCTGTCTCACTTCCTATAGAGTAGTCCTAATTTGGGCAGTTCTGTCCTGTGGGTGGGGGAGGCATGAAAATGGTAAATGTGTTGATACTTTAAATGAATTGCAAGAAAAATGTTTTCCATCTTTTCTCTAAATATCACAGACATCTTTGATACTACATTTAATTCTTCCTAATATATGAAGTAGTATAAACAACCAACATTTAAAGCTTAGGATTTCAATACTGTGATGCTACTTATGTAAGTTTGTCAGAAGAAGTGACATCTGCCTTTGAACCCTTGAGTAACCAGCTATCAATCAATGTAAGTTTACTTCCAATCTGCAGTAAAAACAGTGGAAAACAGTTCTACAGCTCTTTTGTCTTTTTTTTTTTTTTTTTTACGAAAGGATTAATTGCCCTTCTAATATTGTCAGCAGTACATGACAGGGTAATCAACAAGTTTCCCTCTGTCTGTGGTGTCTCATGCAGGTGGATATGAATTCCTCTGCAAAGAATGTAAGAAGCTAAGCTATAAATGAAAGTGAGTAGACTTTCACTTCCTTTGATTCAAGGAAATTAGTGTTTTGTGAAGTTTAAACAGGTTTCCAGTACCTACACAAAACATTGCTACTATGTAGGGAGAAAAACAACCTAAGGTTTGAGTTAAACGGTAGGAGAAGGTGGAGTTTTTCTTTAAGCATGAGCTGTATCTTTATTTTTTCTTGTTAGATTGAAACGAAACATAGCTTCCTTTAATTATCTGTATGGTGAAGAATAAAGAAAGTTTACTGTATAATGCTTTTTAAATGGTTTCTTTGGGCTGTTTTTCACTGTGAATGGTTTTGTTATACCATTTTGTTTTGTGAACTTAATGCCAATTTTTATGGCAATAATTTGCTCTTCCTGACTGTCCTGATAATGTTTATGTGATTGTGTATCATGATGATTTCTTTCAGTTTTACCTTCGATAGGCCCCATGGCACTGGATGTTGACAGCCTTGCTCTCTGCATGAAAGCACTCTTGTGTGAGGAGTTGTTCCAGTTAGACCCTGAAATTCCACCCATGCCATTCAACAGTCAGGTATTTATTTCTTTATAGCCTTCAAAAATGGATTCCTGATGTACTTTGGCATTAACAATGTTGACACATCACATGTGGTAAGAAATCTCTTAATTAAAATAAAACAGTAGCCTTTTGTCTTTTACAACTCTATAAAGCCTAAGTAAAATAAATATATCTATGATGAATGCGCTGGTGCATTTTATCGTATTTATTGTTGCTTTATATTCTTCTTCACTGTCTCTAGTTCTAGCTTTCTTACATTACCATTGACAAAAATCTGCAGACTGTTAATTCCTTTCCACTGTTATCGTAGATCTGATTGATTTCTAATAGATGGTAGTGATATCTAATGAGAGTTGATACTTTAGGTGCTTAAAGGAGAACTGTACTCACAGACTGAAAGAAAAATGTTTATTTCATCATGTCTTGATATTTCCTACATTTTAACACCACTTTTGGACTCTATATAGTTTTTTTTTTATATTTTTAAATGTAATTCCAGAGTTTGCCCTCATGGGATCCAGTATCTGGATTTTTCAGTCTACCTGTAGGTACACTTGCAGTGTTTGGCTTTAAAATATTAGATCATAGCCCCTAAGCTCCTGCCAGTGCATTGACTTTGCATGTGTTTTCATGTATACCCTGCTTTCTTTTAGTCAGTCAGGTTTAATTACCATTTCTTAATTTTCAATGACTACTTAAAAACAAACTGGGGTAATCACATAGAGCAGTATTCTCAGTGCCTGCTTCTTCTTTTTCTTCCTAAAGTGACAAGTTTTTATTCCTTTATTATGTCTGAGCTGTAGCCCTTAAACTCATCTCCCCTTCCCCTAAACATATCAAAGTGGCAAATTTGAAGTGTTTGCTGCTGTGATTGATAGGTCACAGCAGGAGACAAAGTTCATCTGCTGAGAATACTGTTCTGTGTGATCATCTCTGTTTGTCTTTTAAGTAGCCACTGAAAAGCAAGACACGGTAATTAAACCTGACTAACTAAAAGAAAGTAGGGTATATGTGAAAACACCTGTAAAGTCAATGTATTCGCAGGAGCTTATTGCAATATTGCAGCTATAATCATATGTTCATTTCTCAAGACACAGCACCATAGTAGTGCTGTACTGAAAGCAAATATGCTTCCATTTCATCTCCAAGTTTGGTCTGCACTTGCAACATCTGTGTATAAAGTATGCAGGAGCATCTGCCTAACAGCTGTATGACGGTTCTTATAGTGAGTGCCACTTAATGTGGAATAAAATTGCCAAAACCACTTTCAGTGCTAATAGACTTGGCAGTTTGTACTTTTTCTCACAGTTGTACTACAAAGGAGTTGATATATTTAATTTTAGGTCTGTAGGTGTGTTCTCCCTCATGGGGGTGCAGCCTTTGCAAAAAAGACATACTCTTAGACTCACTGGAAGTGCTGCTCAATGATTTTTACTTCACATAAATGGCAATTGATGTCATTATCTTTGGTAACTTGACAAGACTTTAATAACCATTGCTCTGCCTATGTAAAATAAAACACTAAGAACATGCAGCAAAACTTTATTTGTCCCTTAATTATTTCACATTCTACACTTAACTAGCCTACCCATTGCCTGTCAGCCATGGAGTCCAAATCATGGGATTCTTTTGACCCCCTCCATAATATTCCTTCAAAAAATTCACTGAAAGCCTTCTTACTGACCCCCAAAAAAGCACTTGACTGTGAAAATATCTGCCCATCGCATGTACAACCCCCAGCCCCGCCAAATACACATTCACTATGGTATTCTTTCATTTAGTTCAGACAACTTATCTCCCGTAACTTGGTGCACATTTTTATTAACCTAAAAAGGATAACGTCTGTTAAGTCATTTAAAGAATTTTCATAACTCATTCAGGCCTAACATTAGTGGAATTTCACACTCCCTCTCACCTTCAGACTTCATGCCAGGATAACTTTTGCCTGAACTAAATCCCTGACAATGCAGTTTTGCAACCTACTTGTAAACAAACGTACATATCTTAAGAACTGAAAAAGTTACAAAGAAAGTTAAAATATGAAAGTTGTTTTGCATACACTTGTTTTCATAAAGTTATATTTATATGTCAGCCAGACAAAATGGTGATTTTATATTGAACAAGTAATTTATAATTATTAAAACAGCTGTTAGACCCTCAACTATCAGTGTGACATTTCTTCGTGCTGATGTGCTACTTCCTGAAAACTTTGCCAATGTACTTGGTGAGACCAGTCATCTACAACCAAGAATCCCCCCAGTGGAAAATAACATTTAAAGTATGGTTATTATTCAGCTCATAATCATAAGCTACTCTTGTACTCTCTATTTATTGCATCTAGTTATCTAACAATGTGCACACTGCATGAGGGCTCCAGTCCCTCCCACTAAAAGTAAATCAATGTTATTTTTATTTCACCCAATAATTACTTAACTAACAATATTATATCCTGCAAATAAACACAAGGAAAACATATTGCTTAAGTACCATATTTCTAATAGTAACACCTTATACTAGGTGGAAAGTCTAAAAAACCAAAAAATACATTTATGTTATAGACCCTAAAGAAAATACTTGTGGACAATCAGTTTCTTAACTTAAATCAACTTACATCAAGCTTACTAAGAGAGTTTACCTCAATATACTGGCTGTCATAATTTAATGTGCTGCTGTTTTCTTTACCATCAGAAAGATTGGTGCAAAATACACTTTGCTTGTGGTAGATGAATCTCTATAATATTGCCTTAATAAGCTCACCTTACTTTTAAATGCAGCTCCACTGATTGTTTCTCTTGAGAATACAATACTCTGTATGTGGGACCCACTCCATTCCACCCTTGCTCTGCATGGGCTGCACTACACTTCCTACTGTACCCCCATTCCCAAGCACCCCCACTATACCTTAATTTATACTTCCCAACCCATGCTCACCTGTCACAATTAGCCATTACTCTAGCAACACCTTCCCCATCTTACATCAGTTTTAAGACCTCTACCCTAATACACTTGCAGTCTTCAATAATACACATTAACCACCCTAAACATACACTACACATAATCTAGCAATCTTACACTACAACAAACACTTCTCTCATTATCATGAAGTACATGACATAGCTTATATTCCTTTTAAGACCAAAACTTTCTTTTGCAATCATCATAACACTACTTACCCTAATACACTTGCAGTCTTCAATAATACACTTTAACCACCATAAAGATATGCTACACATAACCTAGCAATCCTGCGCGTGCACACACACACACACACACACACACACACACACACACACACACACACACACACACACACACACACACACACACAAAACTTCTTCCTCATAAAATTTTAAATTTCCTGGTAAATTCCTGAATATTAGTCAGTCAATAATGACAGACATTCATGTTTCATATTTGTTGTTGTTCAGAAAATGATTGCTGATGGAAAACCTGTTGTTCTGTTAACTTTTTAAGTGAATTATACAAATATTTCACATTGTATCTAATTATAGGCCTTCATCCCCTATTAGTTTTAGCACTATACAGAATTCTTGAGCAATGAAATTTAGAAGTATGTATATAGTAAAGAAGCTACAGCGTTTAATAAAAAAAACCCCCAAACAGCTTAGAAACATATCAGGATCCACACTAAATAATCTTTTTTTAAATCATTCTGGAGAACGTCTAAATGTGTTTAGCAGCATTTCAGTGCCTGGTACTGCTGTGTGTGAATCACATTCAGCCACACACTATTCTTGTTTTATTCATTGTATTAAAATAGGGTTGTATTGGGTGTCCCATAAACATACTTTGCTAGCCAGGCACTGCATTTTCCGCTTCACTCTAGTTAGTGTATTAGACTCCACCACTAAACTTTCAGTACTGGGGACAACCTCTTTTATGGGCAGTTCACTGTAGTGCACTCAGATAGCCTGATTCACAAATCCTGTCCAAATTCCTGATACATTGAGACATCTGTGTAACATGATTGTGTTTTGCATGGCACCCAGTGATCATTTCAATCAGTGTGCATCTCTTTCAAGACATATAGTTGTAAGTGAGGGCATCCATCTGAGCCAATTGTCAGGGTAGCTTTTACTTTCCATGTGTAGCATTTTGGAAGAGTTATTTCCAGAATCACTGAGTTGAAATCTGGGGAATTATACCCATGATTATGAAGTGTAATTTCCAGTCAGTTTGTGCATAAGCAAAATAAAAACAGATTTTAAATATGTAACACTGAAGAAAACTATATTTTACAAGTAGTAAGTGTGACAGGCAGAGGGAATAGTGTCATTGTCCTCACCACTGCACTCCATTTATATGTAATATGGGGCATTAAATTTAGACATCTGGCACCAAATAATATGAACAGTCAACTGGCTTTAAGAGTAGACAATAAATGTGCACTGCTGTCACGGGTAGTATCCCAAAATGTGCTATAGCAAATACGTTTGACACTGGCCACCTACTGAGCAGAATTAGCAAAACCAATCTGGGATAGCAAGAATGCAATTACTGCTTCTCTTAAAATAAACCAACCATTATGTTTGTATATTAGTAATAGCTCTCAGTAGTCACTCTTCAAAAGACAGGTGTCAAAAGTTGAAATGTTGCCATGCCTACACACATTGTCTAATACTAATAAATGAAACCACTGCCGCTAATACTTGTAGATTAAACCATGGGAGGTCATAGTCCCAAAACTGCACCATTCCTGAGGTTGCAAAACACACAAAAACTTTTTTTTGTCTGGGGGCAAGCCCCCCCATACTCATGAATGTGAGGGCAAGCCACCACACCCCTGATCTCTAAATATGCCTACTCCAAAGTCACTCAAACTTGGAAAAGAGGGAAAAGGTAGAAAACAAAGTTAAACCCCATATTCTCTGTATCCATATTTCAGTCAATGCATGACCTAGGCAGTCATAATCCAGGGAAATGTCAACCACAGAAAGTTTATGGCCTTCCTGTTTTGGTATTCTGAGACTCAATAATTTGGACTGTGATGACCTCTCAACTGTCTCTGTTTTGAAGGAACATTCCTATTTTCAGGCCTGATTAAGTTTGCTCTATTTTTGGAGGTTTGCCCCTTTTCTGATTTACTCCTTTGAGTCCCCTTCATCCCATGTGATTTTTGAAGTTGTGTAGTATACAGAAAACCATATACATGACCAACATACTAGTGGGAACAATAATTAGAAGAAATACAACACATATCTTCCAACTCCCTTTTTCTGTAGCGAAAATAAATAACCTTGTATGGTAGCATTTTGGCGTATAGTTAAAGTCTACAAATTTTATATTGTCTCTTTAATAATGTACTTATATTTTTCCATAATTTTTGTCAGTCTCTGATTTTTAAATGCGTTTCTGTGTAGTATCCTTCATTTCTACTGGGAAGTGGGGAGAGATCTGCACTATCTGGTATTCAAATTGTATGTTAATTAAATGTCCAGATTTTTACCTGGATGTTCATATTTGTTCCTATTTTCAATGTCTTCAGGTTGAGGGGTATGTGTGACAATGAACTGTGCTCTGTATGCTGGTGATAGCTGAAGTTATGGAAAAAGAATGCATATCTTCTGCCCTCTAGAGGAAAGGAGGTGTATGGGCAGAGTTGTTTGTTTTCACAGGCAACAGTACTGCAATTAAGTTGCATGTTTGCCACCAGTATTTCTGTTCTGAAAGAAGGAATATACCTAGGTAGATGGAAAGTATGGATAAGGTTTCTAAGAGTAAAATGAGTGAAAAACCACTAGCAAGATATTTTCTGGCTCAGCTGTTCATAGAATGAAGATCTGAGAAACTGTTGTTCTGCTGCAAAAGATCTGACAGAGTTTTTTGCAGGAAACAATTTTGCAGTTCTCTATGGTGTCTTCCTGTACAAATTGCTCTGTTAATTATAATGACATGCTACATAACCCTTCTGTGTTTGCACAGTGGGACTTTACTCCTACACCTCCTTACCTTATTATGTTAATTCTGAGGGTTATTCTAAATCAGAAACTAATACTTGAAAGGAAATTGGAAATTCCCCTACATTACAGAAGCTGTGTGTAATATTGGATGAAGTGTCTATGATGGAAACTAAGAGTGTGCGAAGCAAAATGGCTACTATGGTTGTTTTTCACAGGAAAATCAAGAAGAATTACAAGGACCAGATAGAATTAACTTGGCCATTAGGTACCTCAAAAAGATGATGAGTAATTAATGGTCACATACAGACAAAGTGGTTGAATTCGCTATTGACAGTTTGTGTAAAAAAAGCTTAAACTAAAACAAATGTGAAACATTCTAAAGTTAATGTTCATGTTAATATTCAAAGGTTTTCTTTATCTATGATTGGAAGAAACTATTTACATTTCTGGAGTGAACTTCATTAACCAAAGGGTTGATATAAAAAAAAATAGTTAAACTGCATAAATAATGAAAAACTGTTTCACTTTTGTCTCTCAGTGAGCGGAATCTTGAAGATGGAAAATCATCAGACCATTACAAGGAAAACAAATGACTACAGAAAATAGTGAGCAAATAGGAATAACAAACTGCATGCAAAATAATTAATGCTTGAGCAAAACAAAACTCAAGCAGGAAAGCTTTGAGCAGCTGAAGGGAAACCTATTTTATGTTATATATGCATATATACAAATATTTCAAGCACAGGCATTAATGCCCTTCTAGCCTGCCAATATACCAAAACAGTTGTTCCCATAATAGGTTCATAGGTTGGTACTAGGCTATTGGCCCTAGGGCCTATACAAGCCTAGCCATAACAATTCCCTAGCTATTTCTTCCCACATTATTTACTTCCGTGGGCCCCTGTCTAGCAGAGCGACTGACATGATCCCCGGGCTGAATTTCCTATCTCCCATCCAATCATCAAGGTTCCCTTTGAAGAGGGCCAATGAGACACTCTGCTTGACATGTATGGGCAGTCTATTCCAGAGTCTGGGGAGTCTCTGGGTCAGGAACCTATCCCTCCAGCATGTTTTGTTCATTGTGATGACAAGGTTTAGATCTCTGAAGCGTGAGTCGCTGAGGGATTGGGATTTCTTTAAGTGTAGCATGTCCAACAGCTCTGGGTTTGACATGGCCTTGTATGTTAAGCAGAAATTGCCTCTGAGTAGACGATATGCGACAGAGTATAGGTGGAGTTTTTTTAGACGGTCAGCATAGGGCATCTGCTTTAAGTCAGTGATTCTTTTAGTGAGGTATTTCTGCGGCCTTTCCAGTTGTTGCAGATGTCTTGAGAGGTACATACCAAATGGGGCATTGTATTCTATAATTGGTCTAATGAGGGATGAGTACAGTGGGACAATGACCTCCTTTTTTCTGGATGAAAAGCCCTTAGTGATGAGGTGTGCCACATAGAAGGATTTCCTGACTGTTGTGGCAATGTGGTTATCGAAGGTGAGACCACTGTTCACCTGTGTCCCTAAGTCTCTTATCACACTTTCGGTGTTTAGTGTACTGCCACCTATGTGGTAATTCATGGGTAATAAGTGTCCAGGCTGTTCTTTAAATATGTAAACTAGTGCTTGCTTTAATGTAGTTTGATAGGCTGTTCCATGCATCAGCTGCTCTCTCAGAGAACCAATTAGTACACTTCTTATTCCTATAGAATCTTCTATATAGGTTGTCTGATGATTCTCTGTTACTTTTTGATAACCCCAAACATTCCCAGAGGTAGTTGTCTCTAAATGCCCTATATACCTGAATAACATCTTATCTTAAATATCTATTGTGAGAAACTGTACAAGTTCAGATATTTTAGTCTTTCATCATAACTTAAATTTTCACATCCACGGATGCCCTTGGTATATTTCTGATGTACTCTTTCCAGTTTACTCATGCATGTTTTCTTATAAGGTTTCTATATTGTTATTCCATGCCCAAGTTTGGGCCTAATGTAATTAATAAACAATGAGTTCATCATTTCTGATTTCCTAGACTTTATAAATTTTTTTTTTACAACCTGTAGTGCTGTAACTATTATTAGCTAGTTGCTTAGTATGATTACAAAAACTCAAAGCAGGATCTACCCATATACCCAGGTCTTTAAATTAATCTATAGTTTTAATTATTGTATCTTATGTATCTATAAAATGGTTTCCTATTATGCTCAATATCTTTATATACATTTTCTACACATTTTTCTTTATATTATCTCACACTGTGCTAAATTTGTTTGTCCAGCTTGTTTATTTCAGTTTTTAAAGTTGTAGTTTGATCTCTTTTCCATTTCTTATATTTTTGTTTCTCACCTTAATCAGGTATCTTGTTCTTATGGAAATATACTCCCCTGACATAGTATGCCTAGATCTTGATGTTAAACATTTTTGATCTTTTGCATTTAAACAATTTTTCTTTCAAAACTTTCCACATTACTTTTGCAGTTTTTCCACTGAACGCATCACTCCAGTTAGTTTTACAAAGTGACTGTTTTGCGTCCATGCAATCTGTAATTAGTCTTCTGTGCATTGGATTAGATTTCAGTTTGGCAGAATTATGTAGCAACAAATCAACCTTTATAACCCCATGATCACAGCACATCATTGGCAGTAAAACTTGACATGACGTTAAAATAATTTCTTTAGAAACACAAACAATGCCTAGTATGCTATGTTCCCTGGTAGATTTTTTTTTTTTTTTTTACAGTCTGAAGCAGTTGTTGGTCCTGAACTTACATTGTGAATAATTTCCTTACTAATGCTGTTGAATAAATGTTATTCCAGTCTGTTTCTAGTAAATGTAAGTCCCTAACCACTATTATTCTTCCCTGTTGTATTTCATGTAAGATATGTATGAATTCCTCTGGGTTATCAGCATTTAAGTTTGGTGGTTTGTATACTCCAACAATTGTTATATCTTCCAGGGTTGTCTTTATTGTCATGGTTACACACTCTGTAGTAGTGGTGTTATCACTGAACATGTAATAATCACAGGTCTCATAACTATTTTATTGCTTGTCATAACACCGCCACCTGATTGCCTATTATAGTAAAAACATTTATACCCTGACAGAACTGGTTTCCAATCATTGTTCCTTAACCATGTTTTCACAAACAATAATATCAGTCTTGTGGGAACATAAATTTTCTAGTAAAAAAAATTATTATTAATACTCCTAGCATTAACAACCATTAGAGATACACCAAATTTTGCTGTGAACTGTTAAATTTTTGACTTGACAAAAATCCTGCCTTGTGTTTGTCAAATATTGCAAAATATCTGCTGCAATTTCTTGTCTCTGATCTTGTCAAGTGGGCCATCGTGTCTGAACACATGTCCCCAGAATTAGGCTTGGATGCTCTGTACATTTCCAGTTTTTAAAATGGGACATTTTTTATGTAGGTATTTACCCAAAAAATCTTTTCATTCATGGTGACCTGACTGTCCTTTCTATATGTGATTTGTGAAAAATATGGCCTAATACCTGTACAAGCTATGCTAAGAGGGCTGCAAATTCTGTACTAACAGTCAGAGAGTCCTTGTGGATGAGATCATTTGTACTGACTTGAATAAAAGCAGATCCGTACTTCTTACATTAAGGCATTCTAAGGCTTGTTTCAAATCCTCTATTTTTACTCTTGGCAAACATAACACAATTTGATATTCATTATCTTCTCTGATAAAATGTAAGCGTCAGTTTCTCTAATAATTGAATCTTCAATTACAAGTATATCTTTTCTGACCTGATCTGAATAATCTTCATTTTCTAATTCAATAATATCTGCTCTATCAGTTGTTACAAAGAAATGATCTTCATCACCATTAGTCTTATTAATCCCACTGTTTTCATTGTGTATTGCATTTGCAAGCATACAATTCTCATCCAGCTGGTTTTGGGCATCCATAGCTTGAGCCATATTGTCAACGACTGTCTTTCTCATCTTTCTTTCTTACAGTAATGTTCTTCAATCCTTTCACATTCACAACTACCCCTTGCCTCTTTTTTTCTACCTTCTCTTTTGCAAAAATGCTGCCTTTTTCTGTAGGCTGAAGACTTTCTGATAGAAAATGAGATCATTCACTGTGCTCTGTGTGTTACATAACAAAGCAGTGTCTTTTTATGTATTCTCTTTATTTTGCACACATGTATTGGTTTCTTTTTCATCCTTGTTATTTTTTTGTGAACATCTTCCTTTCTTTCTTTTCTTTATTTCCTTCTGAATGCTCTGAATCCTCAGATCGTTGAGTACTCGTATCCAGAATCCCAAGGTTTTCAGGGGCATTGTCTTATTTCATAGGGGTAGTGATGTTTATAGACAGTAGACACATTTTTTCCTAAATGTGTTATATTTGCTCTTTGCCTAACATTATTTATCTCACCAGTCCAGTCTCTAATATATGTAACAACATTTCTTTAAGCTGTTCCAATTGCACAAGTGCAGTCATCATCAGTAAGTCTAGATTTACTACTAATAATGGTAAGCAAATCATCCAACTTTTGACACGAGGAACACAGATCTTCAGTGTTAAATATAATTTATTAAACTGTACAAGGTATTTGTGCTTTAGCAGATCATTTATGGCATACTCATTTAAGGAATCCATATTCAGCTGCAAATGAATAATAAATTCTAAACTAAAAAGAATAATCAAAATCAGTTACCACAGTTTTCAGAGAAACCTTAAATCAACTTCTGTGAGAAAACTCACACAAATAATATACAACTAAATATTAAATTAAGTACAGTGAAGTTGTTGCTCTGGCTATACAAGTTCTGAAAGTTGGACAAAAGTTGGAATTCCTTTACATCTCGCACATTTTTTTCACAGTAAAGATCGGTAAATCACACACCAAGACAGGATTGTTTAGCTAAGCTATGGATTGTCCTCTTTGCAGTCTGTGTGACTTTATAGCTGACTAGGTCCCTTAGGATGCCTAGAGTTTGATGTCTAAAACCTATCCCTTTTTAACCACCAACAGTGAAAATTAAAAGTAAAACAGCAAAATATAAATCAAAGTAAATCTTCTTGTCTACAAGCTATTCCTTCCTTCCTACAAACAGTGAAAAGCAGTGGTAAAAAATATAAATTCAAATAAAAACGTATCTTACCAAGCTACTGCACAGTCAGTGACAAACCAGTACAGGATTGTTTAGATAAACTCAGAATTGGATTCTATCACATCATATTATATCATGTCATGTTATTTTTCTTTAACTTGTCAACAGTATATTCATAGATTCATAGGTAAGTAGTAGGCTATCTGCCCCTGTAGGCCATTTTAAGCCTAGCTAATTCTCCTTTCAAAGGTGAGAATCAAACCCTGTACCTTGTGTGTGTAAGGTAAACATCTGAATCTATATTAAAGTACATAAAAACACAGTCACATATATATATATATATATATATATATATATATATATATATATATATATATATATATATATATATATATATATAAGTTCATAGGAGATTACTAGGCTAATGGCTTAAGGGCACTTACAAGCCTAGGCAATGGAACCCAATTTTACCCAATCTATGGCCCCTAGGAGCAAAAGGATGGCATGGATTTATGCCTATGCATTGAGTATCTTACAGATTGCCCCATCCATAAGGGACATAAGCACTACCTCATTTGTGAATTTGGGATTCCCTATCCATTGATCCAAATTGTGTTTGAAGAGGGAGAGGGAAGGGCTGTGCCTAATGTGAATAGGAAGCCTGTTCCAAAGAAGAGGCAATCTCTGAGACACATATATGTCTCTCCAGCATGTTTTGTTTGTGTCGCTGACTAAGTTTAGATCCCTAGATCAGGTGACCTTTTTGCTGTTTGACTTGTCAGTGTGTGGCATCTCCATCAGTGCTGGATTTTTGAGTGCCTTGTATGTTAATAATCCATAGGAGACAGAATAAAGGAATAGGGCTTTTAGTCTATCTGCATAGTTTATGTTGTTTACTCCTTGTATTTTCTTTGTGAGGAACCTATGAGTTCACTCCAGCTGCTGTAAATGCCTAGTCAAGTACATGCCAAATGATGCACTGTACTCGATTATTGGTTGAATGTGGGTTGAATACAGTGGGACTGTAATTTCCTTGGATCTGGACGCCATACCTTTACTTATAAGGTGTGCCACAGAAAAGGATTTCCTCACCACTGAAGACACATAGCGGTCAAAGTTCAGGCTACTGTCTATCTATGTACCTAGATCTCTCACCTCTGAGTCCACACTAAGGGGGTGCTATTGATGTTGTAATTTTGCAGGGGTATTTGACTTCCCAAAGAGTAAGATAATGTATTTTTTACATTTAATTTTAGGCCTTGGTTCTGGCACCAATCATTTGTCTGATCTAGACCCTCCTGGAGGATATCTACATCACTGGGTGATTCAGTGATTGCCCCCAACTTGCAGTCATCAGCAAATTTTGTTATCCACAGGACTTCCACATTTGCCTTGACTTCTGAGAAGTATAGTCCCAGTAATGAACCCTGTTCCACACCACTAGTAAATGGCCCCTTGCTTGTATCTGGATTCATCCACTGTGTCCTGTCCATGAGACAGTTGGCCATGCATCTGTTGACCTAGGGATTTATGCCCAGTTTTGTGAGTTTATTTATAAGTGAGTGTAGAATTGTGTCAAATGTCTTGGTCAGGTTGAGGTAGGTGGTATGTACTGTTTTACCCTCATCCATGGCCTTAGTGACTTTCTCAAAGAAATCCACCAGATTCAGAAGGCATGACCTGCTCTTGACAAAGCCAAATTGAAATGGGTCCCATGTTTGGAGTTCTCCAATGTCATTATTTATCCGGTCCATGATTATTCTTTCCATGGCTTACATAAAAGACTAGTCAAACTTATGGGTCTGTAATTTCCTGGGTTAGTATATGGACCCCATTTATGCAGAGGGATGACTGTTGCTGTCCTCCACTCTGTCGGGATAAAGCCAGTACAGAGGTTGTGGTTAAACAGAGATCCAAATGGGCCTGATAAGTCCTGATTTAAGCTGTTTAAGAGGTGACCTGGTATATTTGTTAGGCCCCAATGAAGCTGAATTTTTAGCTTTAGAGAGTGCATTGACAATTTGTCCTTTGGTGATAATTGGTGGTAGAGTGGGGGAGAGTATTTTTGGTGGGAAAAGTGGGGGTGATGGGGAGGTGAAATTTGAGATGAATTTGTCAGCTAGCAGATTGCTATATCTTCTGGCTAAGTATAGGTGATGCCATCTACAACTAATTCCACACATTGTTTGGTGTTGCCGTTAAGACTGCGAACATAACTGAAAAATGCCTTATGGATATCCTTAACTTTGGAGGCTATTTTTACCTCAAAGTCTGCTTTCAAAGACTTGACTAGTACCCTGATTCACTTGTTTAGACTACTGAGGGACTTATTTCTCTGTTGTACACATTCCCTCTTACTTCTTAATAGCATTTTTTTTCTTTTGTTGTACAACCTATTAATACTAGGGGTCCACCAGCGTGGCTTGTTTTTGTGGTTTGACCTGGGTTTATTTCAGTCTGGTACTGACATTTTTATGCAGTTGTTGATATGGTCATACAGGGCTTATGTGTATGCCTTTGCATAGGTTTCTATATTTTCTGGATTTGGGGGACCTTGAAAACTAGATATGCCATCTCTTAATAGGGGTAATTTACTTAGCAAAGTTCTTAAAGTTTTGGGGATTAGGTGGGGGGACTAGTTTCACCTTTACTTCAAGGGAGACTGCTTTGTGATCTGGTCTTACTAGTGAAGATATAACAGTGAGGGGGGTGCAGCAGTCTCCCATATATGTGAGTACCAGATATAAGATAAATAGTGGGAAGACTAGCTGTTCCAGGCATTTGAATTTACAAAGTCAAGAAATCTTTGGGCATGCTTGTTAGTGGTCTTGTATGACTCCCATTTAATGGCAGGGATAGCTAAAGTCAGCCATGAATATAGTATTGGGTTGGATGGTAAGTGATTCTAGTAAGTTCAGGTATGATGTACAGATTTCCTAGTTCATAATGAGAGACCTGTAGCTAGCAAGAATATGGTAATGGATTTTTCCCATAGTTAGTTGGGAATGGAGTATCTCAAACATGTCATATTGTTTGACCAACCTTGAGATGCTTATCCTTTATGTAGATACATACACCTCCATCTTTAGCTCTTTCATGTTTAGTGGGTGGTTGAACTGTATGAAAGGCATTATAGCCATGCACTGCAGGAGTGCTTTCCATGGCTTTAAGCCATGTTTCATTAACTGCACAGATGTCATCATTCTCCAGGTTGAGAAGAACTTCCAGGGAGTGCAGTTTCTTGGTGAGGCTCCTAGTATTGAGTAATAACACCTTTACCTTCTCCTGATTACCTTGTCTTATGTTGGAAGGTTTATCTGTTTGGCATTACCTAAAAAGACACTGTAGGAATGGATAATGTTTTGGCCAGTATCCAAAAGCCTGAAGGTGACAGGTGAAGACCATCCCTGGCAAAACAGTACAGGCTATCAACCAGGTCCTCCCAGGCTGACAAGTATTGGACCCCTTTGGAATAACACCAGTAATGTAGCCAATTGTTAAAGTCAACCATTTTCTGCTAGTATTATGGCATCAACCTTGGAGAAGGTAGAATGCTGCTCAATTCTTGGCTTATACCTGCCTGTGACACATATTCTGTGAACTCAATCATGTCTCTGTTCATATAGTCCAAGGAGGTACATCTCAGGTCATTCCATCCATGTGAACTATGACTGAGTCATAAATACTTAGGGGCAAGTGACCTGAGTGCTTGTGTGATCTGGTGAATCCTGGCCTCTGACAGATGACTAACTTTAACCTTCCCCTTATTCAGTCTGGTAAGACGGACATCATTGTGTCTCACAATGGAGTTTCCTATGACCAGAATATTGGGTAGCAGAGTGTTTTGTCATATGTCCTTGGTAGTTGAGGCATAATGAGATATGGCTTTCTTTGTTGCAATGGGAATTGTGTTGTCTGTGTACATGCTGAGGTTCTGAGGACTGCGCCCGAGAGGTATTTGAGGTTTAGGTAAGTTAAATGTGAGCACCTCCACTTATGTGGGTTTATGTGTGTTGTCCTTTTGGGTGCAGTGAGTGATGTGTGTGAGTCATTGACAATCTGTTTGTTGCTTTTTCTGTCTGTATGTGAGAGTCTAGCCTCCAATGTCAATGTGTAACTACATCTCACACACATATGTATATATATTTGCATTTTCATCTTTTCTCTTTGAAGTTCTGTGCCAGACGCCCACTTCATTTCTTTATTCAACCCTCTTTTTCTTTTTTTTCCAGGTATATAACAGTACTAACCCACTGAGAATAGGATATTTTGAGTGTGATGGCCATATGCAGGCACTACCCAGTATGAGACGAGCTGTGAGGGAAACAATACAACTGTTACAGGAAGCAGGACACACTGTAAGTGCTATCATCTGAAATGCAACAATATTTCTAGATCAGTCCTTAAATGTTATGTAGCTTGTTTAAGGCTAATACTATGTTATGGCAAGCCTAGAGTTCTTATT